>NW_004444198.1:486485-505230 GCF_000243295.1 Trichechus manatus latirostris
TTGACTATGCAAAGGCATTTGACTGTGTGGATCATAACAAATTATGGATAACATTGCATAGAATGGGAATTCCAGAACACTTAATTATTCTCATGAGGAAGCTGTACATTGAAAAAAAAAAAAAAAAAAAGCACTCGTTTGAACAAAGCAAGGGGATAGTGCATGGTTTAAAATCAAGAAAGGTGTGCATCAGGGTTGCATCCTTTCACTAATTCAATCTGTATGCTAAGCAAATAAATCTGAGAAGCTGGACTATATGAAGAACACAGCATCAGGACTGGAGGAAGATGCATTAATAACCTGCAACATGCAGATGACACAACCTTGCTTGCTGAAAAGGAAGAGGACTTGAAACACTTACTGATGAAGATCAAACACTACAGCCTTCTGTATGGATTACACTTTAAGAAAACAAAAATCCTCACAACTGGACCAATAAGCAACATCATGATAAACAGAGAAAATATTGACATTGTCAAGGATTTCATTTTAATTGGATCCACAATCAACACCCATGAAAGCAGCAGTCAAGAAATCAAACAATGCATTCCATTAGGCAAATCTACTAGAAGAGAGCTCTTTAAAGTGTTACAAAGCAAATATGTCACTTTTTTTTTATTTTACTTTAGATGGAGGTTTACAGAATAAACTAGCTTCTCATTAAACAGTTAGTACATATATTATTTTATGACATTGGTTAATAACCCCATGACATGTCAGTACTCTCCCTTATCAACCTTGGGTTCCCTATTACCAGCTTTCCTGTCCCCTCCTGCCTTCCAGTCCTTGTCACTGGGCTGGTGTGCCCCTTTAATCTCATTTTGTCCTATGGATCTGTCTAATCTTTGGCTAAAAGGTGAACCTTCGGAGTGACTTCATTACTGAGCTAAAAGGGTGTCTGGGGGCCATACTCTCAGGGTTTCTCTAGTCTCTGTCAGGCCAGTAAGTCTGGTCTTTTTTTTTTTCTGAGTTAGAATTTTGTTCTACATTTTTCTCCAGCTCTGTCTGAGACCCTCTATTGTGATCCTTGTCAGAGCAGTCAGTGGAGGTAGCCAGGCACCATCTAGTTGTACTGGACTCAGTCTGGTGGAGGCCATGGTAGCTGTGGTCTATTAGTCCTTTGGACGGATCTTTCCCTTGTGTCTTTAGTTTTCTTCATTTTCCCTTGCTCCTGAAGCGGCAAAGATGTCACTTTGGGGGCTAAGGTGTGTCTGACCCAAGCCATGTTATTTTCAATCACCTCATATGCATATGAAAGCTGGACAATGAATAAGGAAGACAGAAGAAGAATTGATGCCTTTGAATTATGGTGTTGGGAAGAATATCAAATATACTATGGACTTCCAGAAGAACGAACAAATCATTTTGGAAGTACAGCCAGAATGCTCCTTAGAAGCAAGGATGGTGAGACTTCATCTCACATACTTTGGACATGTTATCAGGAGGGACCAGTCCCTGGAGAAGGACATCATGCTTGGTAAAGCAGAGGTTCAGCAAAAAAAAGGAAGACCCTCAATGAGATGGACTGACGCAGTGGCTGCAACAACGGGCTTAAGCATAACGATTGTGAGGATGACGCAGGACTGGGCAGTGTTTTGTTCTGTTGTACATAGGGTCACTATGAGCTGGAACCAACCGGGTGGCACCTAACAACAACAACAACAACAAGGAAGAATTGGTGGAACTTTGCAACTCAGTCTCTGGCAGCAGGCTTTAACAAGAGGGGACACAAAACTGCAATAAAATTTTGACTCTTGTCAAGTACATATAGCCCAAGATTATTTATGAGCAGCCTGTGTTCCAAAAGTTCATTTAAAAGTCAGCTATTTGGAATTTGGAACTAATTTTTCTATAAGAAAAAAAAAAAATATCACAAATGGTGAGTGGTATCCAAGATACTTCACAGAAGTCTCTTTAATCCATACGTAACTATATGCTATATCCAAAGGTGGTATTTCGGCTATATTATAAGTAGAGTCTTCGGTGAGTTTCCCTGGGAAGCTAAGCCCACTGTTATTATATCTCCATCAGTTTCAACCTGAAATTCAGAATCCCAGGAATACACTGCTTTATCAGCCCCTAGTCACAGGTGAGTCAGAATCGACTTGATGGCAACAGGTTTGTTTGTTTTTTTAAGTTACAGTCATTGCCAGCCAACAGACTGCCCTTCAGCTACTACCTGGAGCCAAGAAATTCTCTTCCCTTTGGCCACTGCAACCATTAGCCATCCATGAGAAAGGATAGCCTCCTCCATCCCCGCCTGGTGTAAGCTGGAGAGCTTCGAGCTCAGAGAGTAGGGCAGAAGTATGTAATTTCCTGCTAAAAAGGAACTGACCCACTTAAACACTTTTCATAGCAATCTAATGACTACATATAAAAAATCAGATGACTGTACCCACAAAAACCAAACCCACTGCTGTCAAGTGGATTCCTACTCATAGTGACCCTATAGGTCAGAGTAGAACTGCCCCATAGGGTTTCCAAGGCTGTAATCTTTGCGGAAACAGGCTGCCACATCATTCTCCCATGGAGCAGCTGGTGGGTTTGAATCTTTGACCTTTTGGTTAGCAGCCAAGTGCTTAACCACTGTGCCACCAGGGCTCCTTCGATGACTATAACTTGTTAATTATTTGATAATAACTATATACAAAAATCAGATGACTGTAACTTAATAATTACTTCTTTTGCAAGCATTTTCTGGATATTTCATGCATTCATAATTCACCAATGTAATTTTAAACAAATAGCATTATATTACCAAGTCATAGCAACTTGTGGTCCACTGTGATCCCTGACTCATCTAAAGATTCAGACATCTTTTTAACTGGTCACTGTATGTTCATAGGTTTTATTTTGAAATCTTGTATTTATCTTCACTGAGCTTCAGCTTGCTTTTCATCCTATCAAAAAACAAAAGTCCCTCCAAACTAAATATATTAGTTAGTTAATAAACCAGCATCAACAAGGCCACATTTTCTTGTTCAACTACCTTCATGATTTGAAATACAAACAAAAACCATGCATGTCACTGTAAATCCTCCTAAGTGGGGACTGTGCCTTTTTCCTTTGAAGGATAATACCTCTATGGGTTTCTTTTATTTTTATATATCCCATCTAGTTCTTTCTTGGGAATCTGGCACCATACTTTGCAAATACTGTTTGGAGGATGTCTTAGTTATCTAGTGCTGCTATAACAGAAATGCCACAAGTGGATGGCTTTAACAAAGAGAAATTTATTCTCTCACAGTCTAGTAGGCTAGAAGTCTGAATTCAGGGCGCCAGCTCCAGGGGAAGGCTTTCTCTCTCTGTCGGCTCTGGATGAAGGTCCTTGTCATCAATCTTCCCTTCATCTAGGAGCTTCTCTGCTCCTAGACGACCTCATGTGCAGAGGCTGGGACGTGCCCTGTGAGTCTACAAGTCATTCTCCAGAAAATGCTTCTGGAGTCCTCTCAGATACCAGGTGCTGGGGATACAAAGATGACAGGACACAGTTCCTGCCCCTAAGAAGCTAGTGATGCAGTGAGGAAGATGTCCAGGTGGATGAACTACAATGTGACAACTATGTGAACAGGAGTCTGGACAGCTTGTGGTGGGCGGCCGTCGTGGCTGCAGATGGTGTGGGCAGAGCCACTGCCTGGGCGGGTTTCACTGAAGAGCTGTAGCCCAGCCCCATTTTGCTTTTTCCTACCAGACTTTCTAATACACAAAGCATAATCAAATAGGAGGTAAAAATAACAGGTTGTGGAACAGCCACTATTAAGTTTGATAATAGTTGAATGCACTTTTGCAGCTCTGTCACTGTACAGTTTTCTCAATTATAAAAGAAGAGTCATGGGTATTTGGAATGGCTAAAAACTACAAACTGTCACTATGTTGTCAACAAATGCAGTTTACTTCAATGTCTTCATCAATACCCAAAAAGCCTCCACCCAAGGTTGATCATTAAGCCCACAAAGCTCCAAGTGGCTACAGACATCAGTATGGAAAAATTCAACCTCCCCTTCATAAAGCTCTTGAACAGGAAATGAGGAGATGGAAATGTGAGACGGAGCGCTTCAATCATAAACTATTTGGCATCTTTTCCTTTCAGAAGATCTTTCCCTGTGGTTTCACCTTTGTTTCCTGAGAAAAGTTTAAACATCTGAAATGGAATTTGATGTCTGTCTTTCTACCCAGGTGGTTCTCTGAGTTTGCTTCTTTGACTATATTCCTTCTACCAAAAAACTATTATTCTCCTCCCTAATCTTACAGAAAGTGAATTCCAACCCAATGCTCCTTTGTTTAGAAAGAGTGTCTGTTTATCAACATATTCTTGGCACCTCTAATGTTAGCCTAGCATACTCCTAAGACTTCTAAGAAAAATTAGGGAGAATCACTGTGAAGCAAGCTTTGCAGAGCAACAATTCCTTCCACATGAACACTGCAGCCCTTAATGTCCAGCCACAAATATCTGCTTAAAAGACAGCAGCTCCATCCGCACAGATTAATCACTCACACATTCCCAGACATCATCAAGGATTTGCAGCACTCCAATCTCTGTTATTCTGTTCCCTCTGTAATCCTATTATTAGAATAGGAAATGTAAGTCCTGCATTGGCAAGTCTTACTACCGATACTGTTGAAAACTTCCTCTTCCTGTGAGGGGCCCATGTAAAAATTATCACCTCTGAATGCAAGATGGCTCAAGCAAGCCACTCCAAAAAACCACCTGCTGGTTACTAGGATCCAGTAGCACTAATTTAAGGAAAAAATGCTGAACTCTGGGCACTGACAAACTTTAGCAAGAGGCATGGCTTAGAAATCATAAGACAACTCCAAGCAAATCTACCTTCTCCCATCAATTGTTCTCTCCTCTACTTTCCTTCTGGGGTTTCTCATTCTGTGTGCATTGAAGCCCAGCAAAAGATTTAGGGTCCCTCTTGACAAGTAGTGAAGGATCTCAAGTTCTAAGGCAAACACAAACATGAGTAAGAAGGCTAAAGGATTCTCTGTATTTACTAAGCCATAGTCTCTTTCCGTTCAAAACCTAGGCTGTCATTCCAACGTAGGTCTGCAAGCACTGTTACAGCACTCCTCTTACTGATCAAAGAGTGTTCACATTACTGCCGCAAGAGGAGCTGAGGAAACTCACAACTAAGCCTTCAGCAACCCCAGGACAGCTGGCTGAGAGATGGCCCACTGTAACCTTAAACCTATCTCACTACCCCCAACACAGTTAAAATGCAGTCTAGAGAAGCAATCCTGAATATTCGTCACCCAGGTTAGCAATTAGTAATAGTCTATAAACAAACACTGTGTATTTTTTTTAGAGTTCTGAGCAACACAGGAGCTCTGGTGGTGCAGCTGTTAAGAGCTCAGCTGCTAACCAAACAGTTGGCAGTTCAAGTTCACCAGCCGCTTCTTGGAAACCTATGGGGCAGTTCTGTTCTGTCCTATAGGAATCGACTCGACAGCAAAGGGTTTGGTTTGGTTTTGGTTTGAGCAACATTGTCATGTGAATTACATCAGACAACCTTGAACTGCCCAAAGCAATAGTCCACAATTTTAGGAGAACACATTTTCTCTGACCTTGACCATTAGCTGCCATAGAGAGCCGTGGGGGCGGGTAGAGGATAAATAATCCCCTACCAAGGCTCATGGGATGGAGATACAGAAATAGGAATGCTTGCAGAGCATGTGCTCGGCTCCACAGTTACAAACAAATGAAAGCGCTTTGAATTGACGGTTCTCAGCTGTGACTGCAGAAGCTGACTCAGAGATTCAAGACCACAGACAGTTTACACGCTTGTAAACAGAAGTATGTGTTTTCATAATTGTTTATGGTTTGCACCGTCGGGGTAGTGGGGAGGGAACAGAGAGCAAACATACTAACTCCACTCGCCGAAGGGCGCAGCCCACCCGCCTGACCCCAGGCCTCAGTCACGCGAGGTCTGTAACGACGGAGCCTGTCTACCATGGCTCCCTGTTCTCCTCTCCATGCACAGATGCTGGGGCACACTCATGACGCATGTCTAGAGTTGGACTATCAGCAGCACTGCCCCGCTCATTAAGTGGAGCTGTCTGGCCAAGACCAGCTGTTTCCGCAATTAATGATTGCAGAGCTGTCTGGCCAAGATCCTGCTGCTTGGTAGCGGCCAGACCTCGCCTTTCTTCGCGCACTCTGCGATGCTGGGACTCGCGCGCGCTCCCTAGGGCCTGCGCTGCGCCGCCCACTCCGAGCGTCCTCGCTTCTGAGTCCGCTGGGCAGTAATCCAGCAGCCCAGTCGCAGAACAAGGCCGTGGCGCCTTGGGCGATGCAGTGGGACTTGGAGAAGATCCGCTGCCCGCTTTTCCGGCTCAGACCTCGGGGCGGGGCGCATGCTATGTCCGCCGCTATGCTGCCCACAGTGGGAGGGTTGGTTTGCTGAGCCACCTTCTGTTACTACCTTGTATCTCTACTTCAGTTGGACTAAGACTGTTCTTCAAAGGTCTAATGGCATTTTACAAAGAAGAAAAACCACCTGTCAAATAAAATTACAACCAGCAACCTCCAATGAAAATGCAAGCCCAGCAGTTTAATTTTGATGGAGATCAGCTGTCTTGCCTAACAAAGAAAACAAATACATAAAAATAAATAGTACCTTATTCTTCCAAGGGAAATTTAATACGATTCATCCATCAAAATTGTTGGAACAATTATCAATTTATATCAAAAGAGGAATTAACCAAAAGTAATGCTAATCATTAGTATTAAAGATTTTTTAAAAGCAAAAGTTTCTCCTTTGAAAGACATAGAAAAGAGATTCCTTTTAAAATAAGGTAAATATAAGCAGTGCTCAACTTATGAATTAGTTTAGTTCCCAAAATTCATTTATAATTGACTTGCCCTGCAAGTGAAGAGCATTTTTTTCCTATAGAACACAAGCACAGACAATGGTTTATTCCCCAGATAACCCCAGAAGTCCATGTAACTCACTTAGCTCTGTTACTGAGCTAACATTTCAGCCCTGGATCTGAGCCCTTTTGCCTGAGGAGGGCAATGGTGTGGGTGAACAGAGGTTTGGAAAGCAGCTTAGCATCAGGTGGAGGTTCCCATTACAGGAAGAAGGAAGACAGCAGTTATCTGGTGCCTTCTATATGCCAGGCTTCTTTAATGTAAGGCAGTATCTAAATGAACATCTAAAGAAAACATGTTGAGGGACTAATGAGACACAGCAGTCCAGGGACAAGGACTAGAAGGCAGGACGGGACAGGAAAGCTGGTGATAGGGAACCTAAGGTTGAGAAAGGACAGTGTTGACATGTCATGGGGTTGTTAACCATTGTCATAGGGCAATATGTGTACTAACTGTTTAATGAGAAACTATTCTGTTCTGTAAACCTCCATCTAAAGTCCAAAAAAAAAAAAAGGAATTATCTATGTGAGATCAAATTGACAACAGCAACTCAAAAGGTTTGATGGGAAGCCTAGGGGGCAGTGGGTTGAAGACAATGGTGATGGAATAATTTGGAAAAGGATAGTGAGAATAGCAGAACAACTGGAAGAGCGTAATCGATGTCACTGAATTGTACATGTAGAAATTTTTGAAATGGTGTATCTTTGGGTATGTGTATTTTCACCAAAAAAGAAAAAAGGTCTTCCAAGGTCGAGAAAGGAGAGTGTTGACATGTTGTGGGTTTGTTAACCAATGTCATAAAACAATATGCATACTGACTGTGTAATGAGAAACTATTTGTTCTATAAACCTTCACCTAAAGTACGATAAAAAAAAAAATTAAAAAAAAAGAAAACATGTTGTTGTGTGTTGTCGAGTTGATTCCAACTCATAGCAACTCTATATGACAGAGTAGAATTGCTCCATAGGGTTTCTTAGGCTGTAATCCTTACAGGAGCAGATTGTCGGGTCTTCTCTCCCATGGAGCTGCTGGTGGGTTCGAACCACCAACCTTTTGGTTAGCAAGCCCAGCACTTAACCATTGCAACACCAAGGCTCCTTCAAGAAAACAGAGCTCCTAATAACACTGTCACAACTTCTCTTACACCCTCTCATAATCATTTTTTTTCAAATTATTTATTTGCTCATGTTAAATAACTTAAATCAATTTATTCATAAAATGCTTATTTCCTGAGTACCCACTAAGGGATTTACATTGAGTAGAGGGTACAAAATGAATTGCGCTCACGTTGGTTACTGAGGCAGTGTCAGCAACTTCACGTGTTGCTTCCACAACAATCATGCAGACTAGGTGTGATGGTTAGTGTTATGTGTTTGCAAGGCTGTGATGCCAAGTTGTTTGGCCAAACACTAGTTACTGTTATGAAGTAGTTACATGTGATTAAATCAGTTGATTTTAAGTAAAGCAGATTACCCTCCATAATGTGGATGGGCCTCATCCAATCAGTTGAAGGCTTTAGGAGTATAAAGGGAGTTTCCCTAGGATGTGTTCTGCCTCCACACTATAGACATTTTAGCAGCCCTCTTTCTATTACTCTTTCTATTACTCTTCCTATTGTCTGACCTACGGATTTTGAAACACAAGCATGCAGGAGTCTCCAGCTTGTTGCCTGACCTACAGATTTTGGTCTTGCCAGCCCTCACAGTTGTGTGAGTCAATTCCTTGAAGTAAATACATCTCTCTCTCTGCCTCTCTGCCTGTTCCCCCCCCCACCCATGTGTGTGTGTGTGTGTATTCACTGGTTCTGTTTCTCTAGAGAACCCTAAGATACTAGCATGATTATACCTATTTGATAGACAGGCTTAGCTAAGTTGTAAATTGAATTCACTTGACTAAGGCGAGAGGCAGTTAGGCCTGAAACCTAGGCCTAACTCTCCTCCAAGCACATGCTGTCAACTATAACACGTCAACTCTAAACCATGATTAAGGTCCTCTGTCACGCTCTGAAGGAGCCCTGGTGGTGCAGCGGTTAAGCGTTCGACCACTAACTAAAAGGTCAAGGTTCAAACCTACCAGCCATTCCACAGGGGAAGGATATGGGCAGTCTGCTTTCGTAAAGATTTACAGCCTTGGAAACCTTATGGGGCAGTTCTACTCTGTCCTGCAGGGTCACTATGAGTGACAATCGACTTGACGGCAATAAGTTTGGTTTTTGGTTGGGTCATGTTGCAAAAGGAACTTAACTGCCTCTAAACACCTGCTCTCTCTGCTTCCTTAGTGAGAACGGGCATTGCCTAGCCTCTCTTGAGCTGGGGGTGGCCATATGACCAAGATCTGACCCTAAGATATTGTTAGAAATGTTCTGTGGCCTTCTAGGAGGGCCTGTAAAGGTAGCAGGTGTGTATCATGTTGGACTTCTGCTCTTCCTCCATGCTCCAGCCTGTAGTGTGGACACAATGGCTGCAACCTTTGAGTAAGGGCATAAAATTGGAGGCACTTGGTTTGTGGAAAAACTGCAGCTTATGACTGGGGCACTGACTTCATCCCGTAACTTGATATAAAATTAACACTCCATCTTGTCTTTTGACCATTGTCAAAAGTCTACTTCCACTTCTTTGCCTCTGAAAAACATATTCATCAGATATAATAATTTCTTCCCAAGAAACTCTTAATACAACTTGTGGTTTATTATAAGATAATCAGCCAATCAGAATTAAGCTTGTTGTTTCTTATAAGGTATTAACCAGTCAGAAACAAAATACAAACTCCTTTTGTTTTCTTTCTTAAGCTACTTATAATATGTATGTATGACTCTTACCATAACTGTGTGATGTATATCTAATCACGGTGTGATTATTACAATATTCATTGATTTCACTGTAACTGCACTCCCCATGATTTAGTTCCTTTTGTGAGTGTATAATTTCTTGATATTTTCCCTCATTCCTTGAAACACTGATTTCACTTGTGAGACTTGCTTTCACTCAGTGAGTTCAGTGCTTCCCCAATTTGTAAATTGTGTGTTGTGTGCTTCAATTAATCACTAAAACCTCTAACATCATTTATTTTGCAGATTACTTATCTAGCAATTAAGCTGT
Source organism: Trichechus manatus latirostris (assembly GCF_000243295.1). NCBI lineage: Eukaryota > Metazoa > Chordata > Mammalia > Sirenia > Trichechidae > Trichechus > Trichechus manatus. The sequence goes on from NW_004444198.1 coordinate 496,459, forward strand.
TTTGACATAAATTGGCAATGAGGATGCGATTTTGAAGGAGCTCACCTGACAGACCCTCGTGGTATTGTGGATTCTGAAGCCAGGCGCCGGCTTGCACCCACTGTGTTCCGTCAGATTTTCCATGGGTCCTCGGAGGAGGCTGAAGGGAGTCCTCTCAAAAATCGAGCAACTACAGCTCCTTGTGGTTCTTTTGAGGATTTTATTGGAAGTCTTTCTTTTTGTTGTTTCTTGAGTTTCTTGTTTGAAAGAGCCTAGGCTCTTGATAAGGGAAGTGAAGACGCAGATGTCTAGCATCAGGCTGTAGTTCTGCCGGTTAAAATTTCTCTAATAAAAGCTTTGAGCCTAAGGGCTGTGAACCTACCTCTACTGGGACACCCTGAAGGGAATGTGTCTGAGTTTTAAATTTTTTTTTGAGGGCAAAAATCTTTTGTCCAGATTAAAATAAGGGGACTCTGTGAAAGGGAATTCACCTTTCAGAGGCAGTTTGGAGAAATTCGTGGCCACTGTTCTTATTCTTGACTTTTTTTGTGCCATCTAGTTTGTTTTGTGTTAGTTACAAACTGTTAATGCTTTTTGGAGTTGTGTTTTTTTTTTTCCAGAAAACAGAAGAGAAAAATTTGTCTGTTTAAAAAAAAGCAGAAATTGAGGTCTTAGCCAGAAAGCCACAGAAGTGCATACTTAATAAGACAAAACTACACATTTTAAAGACACGCTTGCCATCTACTAGTAAAATATGAGAAATACCACCTCCAAAGATGTAACTGGTCCTCCTTTGGAATTCCAGCTGCCTTCATGTTTAAATATTACAATCCTAGCTCAGTTTTATTCCTTAAATGTTGGCATACAGTTACTAAAGACAGTTTAGAAGACCGATGGCCTTTATGGGGCAGTTTTGAATTAAGTAAGTTAACCTTTTTGCACAGTAAATTAGAATGAAAGGGTCCAAAAAAATCAAACAAATTCAATAGAAAGCTTTTTATGATTAGTATCTTAAAGGTTCAAAAAGAGAGTCAAAAAGTAGATTTGCATTCCTACAAGAAACAATCTCAAAAAAGATAAACAGCTTACAGAACTACATGCTGTTGCTGTTTCTCTTCTTCCTTCTGCTCTTCCAGAGGTCACTTCTGTGTACCCTACTTTATTTGCCTATATCCCTAAAGATTCTGATAACCTTTTATCAGAACTTCCATACTATCCAGAAGAATCTTCAGAGTCGTCTCATACTATCACAGAGATGCCTTTCAAGGTCCACCCTGTACCACTAGAGATGGGAACTAGAGATAATTATAAAGAAACTATTGTAACCTACTTTCCCTGGATGCACAGTGAATTACATAGTATAGCTAAAGATTTTCCAGATGTATGGAAGGATCCATCTAAATTTGCTAAGGAATTTAAAATTCTTAATAGATGCTTATCAGCCAGGATTATCTGACTTATACAGGTTAGCTCACATGTTAGTCAGCCCAAGAGATGCTGAAATAGGGTTAAAAGAAGCTGAAAATTGGAAAAAACCCAAGATAGCCTGGCTTTAAATGTTAATTAAACAAACGAACAGAGCCTTCAGCTGCTACAAAACAAACTAATAAATTATATAAAGCTATCAAGGAGGTCTTCCCTTCAGTAATAGATTGGACTAAAATTCATTCCTGTGTGCAAAAGAAAGATGAAGAAGTATATGATTATCAAACTAGACTGTACCAAAAATTTGAAGAACATTCTAGGTTAGATATAGGTCAGCCAAGAACCACAGGAGTTTTTAAGGCAGCATTCACAGCTGGACTCAATCCTGAGCTAGCAACTTTAGCCAAAAGAAAGAATTTAACATGGAAAAATACTCCTATACCAGAATTAAAATCAGTTCATGAGTTAGCTCAAATTATAGAGACTAAAGATGGTAAAAGAGAAAGAAAATTAATGACTTTACAATTGCAACAGCTCTGTAGGCTCAACCAAAAACCTTTCCCCTTGTGTCAGAAAATTCCCTAAGGGGTAGAAACCAAAACCTCCTATTTGTTACTACTGCAAAAAATCAGGACACCTAAAAAAAGACTGTAACAAGCTTAAAAATAAGATTAGTAATTTCCAAAGTGTCCCAAATTTTTCAAAAAGAGACTGATGGGGCTCTGAGGAGTTAACAGGGGCTTTCTCTAGAGTAGCACTAGATTCCCACAGAGAAGCAACAATCCAAATAAACAGAACCATGAAAATTTTTACATGACACAGACGTTACCATGTCAGCCATTAACCCCACTCCTTTACAAAAGCCCTTGTCCTGGAGTAGTACTACTTCAACAATTGTGTGGGTTACAAATGAAAAACAAACATTGGCTCACTCTCAACCTGTTAGTGTAATTCTCAGTTCTATAAGAGATACATCCATTTTTGCTTAGCGAAGATAGTCCAGTAAATTTATTAGAAAGATATTTATTATCTAAGTGGAATTGTCATATCTACTTTAATGAACAAGGGGAAATGTTATTAGACCTTCCTGTAATTCTATAGAGACCAAAGAGACTTCCTTTGAAGAAATCCTTTGTAATTTACAAGCCTTAAACCTTCTCACACTTGAAGACCCTATGGTTATTCCTTCCAATTCATTAGATGATCTTTCAGCTGTGCCTGAAACCCTTTGGGCCACTAGTTCCAAAGATGTAGGTTGTGTACTCTTTGCTGACCCCAGAGAGATTCAAACTGATATTTCCAATTCTTTACCTCAGATTTCCCAAAATCCCATACAGAAGGAAACTCAGGAAGGAATAGCCCCCATGATTCAAGACTTTATTGTAAAGGGTTTAATTACACCCTGCACTAGCCCTTGTACTAGTCCTATATTCCCAGTTAAGAAACCTAGTGGTTGGGTTTGGACACTTGTTCAGGATTTACATGCAATTAATCACATTGTAATACCCAGGTTTCCTGTAGTTCCAAATCCTCATTTGCTCCTTTCCAATGTTCCTCCAGCAGCTACTCATTTTACAGTAGCTGACCTTTATAGTGTATTCTTTAGTGTACCAGTTCATACAGATAGTCAATTTTTGTTTGCCTTTACTTGGAAAGACAAACAATTCACATGAACTGTGATGCCTCAAAAGTTCACAGAAGCTTCCGCTTACTTTTCTCAAATTTTACATGCTGATTCACAAGCTTTACAGTTTGTCAAAAGGTCTACTTTATTACAATATATAGATGATCTACTAATCTGCTCAAATTCTCAATAAAATTGCCTTACAGTGTCTTGCTATTACAGTATTTGCCACTAGAGGTCACAAGGTCTCCAGAAAATAAATTACAATTGGCACAACCTTCAGTTAAATACCTAGGGCACGTAATTTCTACAGAAGGGATCACTATCGATCTCAAAAGAAAGTAAACTATTTTAGTGTACCCCACTGCCACTAATAAAAGAGAACTAAGAAGATTTTTAGGTCTTTGTGGCTATTGTAGAAATTGGACACTTAATTTTTCTTTAATGGCCCAACCACTTTATCAAAATCCAAAAATGCTTTAGAAGTCCTTACTCAAAAACATAGAGGATAACAAAGACCTGTTAGATATTATAGTATTCAGTCAGATCCTGTTGCCAGAGGCTACCCCTCTTTTCTTAGGGCAGCAGCTGCAACTGCTAAATTAGTCAAAACTACAGCATACATAGTTTTAGAAAATTTCCTTGACATTTATGTACCTCACACAGTGTCATCTATTTTAAATTCAACATTAACTCAACATCTTTCAGCCAACAGGTTAACTTCATAAGAGGTTCTCCTTTTGTCTGCCTCCAATATCTGGTTACCTACCGTAACCTCTTTGAATCCAGCTACATTGCTTCCTCTCCCTAAAATGATGACTATATATCTCATAATTGCTTACATCTTACTGAACAGCTTTTATCTCCTAGGCCAAATTTACAAGAAGCTCCATTAACAAATCCTGATTTAGTTTTATTTGTTGATGAGTCATATTTAAAATCTCAGCCTACTAGTTCTTGTTATCAGGGAGGATATGCCTAACCACCTCCACTGGGGTCCTTGAGAGTGGTGCCTATCCAAAGTTACTTCAACACAACAAACCAAATTAATAGCACTCACAAGGGCATGCAAGCTTGCTTCTGGACTGTTAGTACACATTTTTATAGACTCTACTAAAGAGGACTGCAGCTCCTGCCTAGACCATCCAACCCACTGAGGGACACAAAAAACAAGACAACTGCCACCAAAACCAGTCTGTTCTTCCTCTGAATTTCCTAGCCCACTAGAGACTTGGACTTTGAACTGAGACTTTTGTTTGGGCTAAAAGTAGTTGGTACCTAGGGTGGACATCTTTTCCCAAGACTGCTGGACCATGCCTGTATATCATACTAACCGAGCTTGGACTTTCATGTTACCTGCTACATTTTATAGACTTTTTAGACTTTGCTTTCTATTGTTTAATATTTTAGTAGTAATTGGAATATCACAGACTCTTACGTGAGGAAATAAGTCCTTGCCTTAAGGCATGACGCTCTGTCATTCACAATCCCTAATAGCTGCACCACTATTGCGGAAAATGCACAAGCACTGGAATTGCATTAAGCAATCACATTATCTTCAATGGGCCAAGACATTTTCAAGCTTGCGTTTAAAACAACAGTTCTTACTGCGTTATTCTCATTTAAAAAATAAGCAAATGTTCCATTATTTTTGGCAAAAAAAAGTTCTCATAGTTACATTTTAAAGGGAGAATTTTCTTTATGCTCCCAATAGAACAATTATGACCTGTAAGATAAATAGAATCCAGCAGAAGAGGTTTATTTGTATTCAGGGAAAAGAGAAAGAGCTAAGAGAAAACTTTTGGTTTGGTGCTAATAGTCTCAAATCTTCAAAGAAGCTCAATACTGAGAAAAAGTTTGAAAAGCTGCAAACAATTCAAGGATTTTTGTTCTTATTTAGGCAATTGGGTCACTGCAAAAGCACAAATCCCCCAGGGCTGCTGTGATGACAGTGGTAGTGGTGACAATCTTTCTAAGAATGAGCACTGCAGCGGCAAATGCAGTAGTTTCATTTCTTCGGGACCAGCTGAGAAGTTGAGCAATATTACCTGTAAAGAGTTCTAGGCACCAGACCCCCAAAAGGCAAAGAAAACCTGATCTGTGATTTCAGTCCACCCATCCAAGGGATCTCAAGCAAACAAGATAGATACCTTAAAGTATGCACTTTTCTTCACCAAGATTATTTTTCTTAGCAGGTCCAGCGCACACCTCAGGAGGCTGGTGTCAGGGTCAATGACTAATAACGACCAAAAACAAAACAGAAACACCAGATGAGGAGAGGGCAATTGGTCTGGGGCAGGAATAAGGTTGAAACTTATTAGTGGTACTGCCTCCTGTGGAAGGGCGAAAGCCAGCCCAAACCAGACCTGGGTTTGAATCCACAGGCCCTCCACATAGGCTTGGCGTTCCTGTCAGTTACCAAGTGTAGGAACACTCTCCACAGAGGGAGGGCAAATCAAATAAGTGAACCAATGACACGTAAACTCCCTAGCGCAGTCCTAATCCCATGGCAGATGTTCCATAAATCTAAGCTATCTTCCACTTTTCATGACATCTTCATAGCCTTTTTGGCAGATGTCTATAAATACACATATTTTAAACCCCCCTTTTTGGGGACTCGTAGTTAAAGAGTCATAAATCTCGCATATAAGGCTGCCTGAGTTGGCTCACAGGCCGGCGCTGCAGCTGGGCGGGCAGGACAGAAAGGCCGGGCACTCTCACTGGAGGGCGCTCGCATTAGCTGCGCTCGCACCTCAGGGCAGGCAGGGCGACCGGGTGCGCATCAATGGGCCCACAGCCGGCTGATGGCTGTTCGCTGCTGTGCCTTCAGTCTCCTCACAGAGTCCCACCACAAGCGCGTAGCGGTCCAAGCCTCACATCTAGGCACCGACCCCCTCCTCCCAGGCCCCTCCTTCCAGGCCCCTCCTCTCAAGTCCAGCCCCTGGGCAAGGACCTGCCCGGTGTATTTCTGTGTCCCCGGTGAGGGGCACAAGCCTGTCCCAGAGGAGATCTGTAACCGGATTCGTTGAAGAGCTGAATGTGTGAACCAAGTGCAGGACCCAGGGCTAGTTTTCACCGCTGACCAAGCTGCTGCACTTCTCCCTTGAACACATACACCAATCCTGTAAGGTCCCACCCAAATGTGTGACCCACAAGCACAGAGTCTGTCTGAAGGGCTCTAAAGATAAAGCGTGTTAAAACTCCCCCCTCAAAGCAAGAGGCCCACAAGAGTGTCCCTTTGGTTCGTCTGCGGCCGAAGAGGGTGTGAGGTGAAGAACGAGTATTTCAGCATAGCTAGGCTGGCTCCCCCACAGGCCCGCCCAGCTGTGGAGCTGCTCTTGGCAATGCAGAGACACGGTTGAGACCAGAAGCTGTTGTTCCGGGCGCGGCAGCAGCCATGGCCAAGGACCTGGAACCCCGCTTGCCTGCGCCCTGGAAGCTGCCAGCCGCTCCCAGACAGGCACAGTGGCCTGGCACAGCCTGGAGTCGGAGGCAGGTCTGAGGCCTTCGGTGGCCTCAGCGGCCACGGTCCCTCGCAGCCTAAGGTCTCAGAGAAGCCAAGGGGAATCATTTAAGGCATACTCTTGGGTCGCAACTTGTGTCCCACTCTGGGCACCCCTGCCCACCCTGCTGTTGGAGGCAACTGGTAGACTCAAAAGACAACAGTCATTATTTTACAAAGCCCTCCTAGACATAACCAGCTGGTGCCACTATGTTTTATCAGGAGTCATAGTTATAGAAAACATTTCTTTGACAGTATGGCTATGTTCTACATTGCTACTTGCAGTTCAAATCATGATGAGAATCTAAATTTGGTTATTCTAAGCCCTTACTTTTCAGACAACGTCCTGAACCCATTGCCATCCAGTCTATTCCGACTCATAGAGACACTACAGGACAGAGCAGAACTCCCCCATAAGGTTTCTAAGACAGTAAATCTTTAGGGAAGCAGACTGCCACATCATTCCCCACCCCCACCCCAAGCAACTGGTGGGCTTGAACCGACCTTTTGGTTATCAGCCAAGGGCTTAACCACTGCAACCAGCAGGGCTCTTTCAAACAAAGGCACACAGGGTGAAATGCTGTATGTTCCAAAACAGCAATGTAAGTATAATTTACATGCATGGGTAAACTCTACTAGACATTCCTGCCACAGAGCCTCACTTTTAATGTGGATGGAATTTTTTGGCTGGGGGGAAGGATGGGCTGAGGCCAGAAAGCAAGGATTCTTCAGAGAAGGCAGAAGATTCAACCTAAATTGTGCCAAGCCTACAGAATAACATACACCTGAACTTTAATGACCCCTCAAGCTATATAGAAAATTAGTGAGGGAGGGTTGGAGGGCTGCCACTGTAACGAAAGAAAAATGGTTTCCAGGCAAACTGCCAAACCAGGAGAAAAGGGGAGCCGGTGAGGAGAGGGCAGAAACAGCAGGGCAGATGGAAAGGTCGCCAGGGCCCCTCTGTGCCCCTTATCTGCTGTGGTTACATACTTAGTCCCCATGAAGATTGGGGGTGGCGGCAGAATAAAATGGAAACACACAGATAAATTGTTTGCATTCTTGAAAACACAAAATTGAAACACAAAACTTGTTGGGAGGGGACAGAAGGTGAGGAAAAAAGTTCTCAGGGCGCTGAACATGCAGGTCTTCTAAGATAGGGAGAGATAAACAATTACAACCCCTAGGGACTGAACTTCTGGCAAAGACCTGCGGCTCTCCCTTTTCTCTGCTTTCCACATCAGGTGGGAAACTGCCAGAGGGTGCAGTTCACCTACAGACACAGCAACTTGTGTTCGCTTCTCACAAGGACTATTTGAGTAACAGCTATTCCTTAATCCACAATATTAGGTGTATGGGTTTATTTCTGGACACAATATTCGTCCATTTAGGGGAAAAAAGGAAAATAAATTTTCTGTAAATCACCAGCAAAAAAGCATAAAAGCGGGAGGAAGCTGGCAGTTTGAAATGGCCCAGATATGGCCCTGGCTTCAGGATTTAAACCATCTCTCAGAGAATCATCAATGGGTCTTGAAAAGCTATCTGTTTTAGAGAACCATGAGAATAGTGATCTGTCTTGTGGCTTTTTTTCTTTATCTTTTTTTTTTTTCCCCTAATTGAGGGGAAATTCACAAAACATACAGTTAGGCATTATAAAGCATACAGTTCAGTGACATTTAGTGTATTCATAACGTTGTGCAACCACCACTTATATCTAGTTCCAGAACATTTTCATCACCTCAGAAAAACAGTCATACCATTAAGTAATCACTCCCTATGCCCCCTCCCCACACTCCCTAGTAATCTGCTTTCTGTCTCTACAGAATTGCTTTTTCTAGATATATCATGTAAAAGGAATTATATAATATGTAGACTTTTGTGTCTAGCTTCTTTTATTTAGCATAATGTTTTCAGGGTTCACCCAAATTGTACCATGTTTCAGTACTTCATTTTTTTTTTTGTGGAAAACAGTGTTTATTTAGAATAAAATTACATTTATTTAGAATACAATGGAATATTTTGCATTAGGGTAGATCAGCTAGAATCTCCTGGAAATAAGTATCTGCTTGCTAAACCTGTAGCTTTAATGGTTTTTTTTTTTTTAATATTTTATTGTACTTCAGGTGAAGGCTTACAGAACAGATAGTTTCTCATGTAACAGTAACACACGCGCTGTTTTATGACATTGGTTAACAACCCCACAACATTTTAACCCTCTAAATTCTCAACTTTTTTTTTTTTTTTT
>NW_004444198.1:527984-529363 GCF_000243295.1 Trichechus manatus latirostris
TGCTTTGGATTTTTTTAAGGCTTGCTTTATGGCCTAATATGTGGTCTATTCTGGAGAATGTTCCATGTGCATTGGAAAAGAAAGTATACCTGGCTGCTGTTGGGTGGAGTGTTCGGAAATGTCTCTGAGATCAAGTTGGTTGATTGTAGCATTAGGTCTTCCGTGTCTTTGTTGAGCTTCTTTCTGGACGTTCTGTCCTTCACCAAAGTGTTGTGTCAAAGTCTCCTATTACTATTGTGGAGCTGTCTATATCTCTCTTTTCAATGCTGTTAGAGTTTGTTTTATGTATTTTGGAGCCCTGTCATTGGGTGTGTAAATATTTATTGTAGTTATGTTCCCCTGGAGTATTGATCCTTTAATCATTATATAGTGTTCTTCCTTATCCTTTGTGCTGGATTTTACTTTAAAGTCTATTTTGTCAGAGATTATTATTTGAGTGTTGTTTCCTCAATGTATTTTTTCTATCCTTTGAGTTTTAGTTTGTTTGTGTCTTTAAGTCTAATGTGTGTCTCTTGTAGGCAGCATATAGATGGATGGTGTTTTTTAATCCAATCTGCCACTCTCTGTCTCTTTATTGGTGCATTTAGTTCATTTACATTCAGCATAATTATTGATAGGTATGAGTTTAGTGCCGTCATTTTGATTTATTTTTGTGTATGTTGTTGACAGTTTCTTGGTTCCACTTAATTTTCTGTATTGAGTTGTTTTTCTTTATGTATTTTCTTTTCATCTTTTTCATTGTTGTTGATTTTGTATTTGGTGAGTCTTTATAATTTTGTAGTTTTTTATTTTCACTTGTAGGATTGTTAGTTTTCTTTGTGGTTACCTTAATATTTACCCCCATTTTTCTAAGTTTATACCAGTCTTTTATTTCTTAATATCGCCTTGACTTCCTCTTCATATGAGAAATATATGTCTACACTTTTTAAGTCCCTATTTTTGTTTTAATGTTATCATCTTTTCCATATTGACATCTGTTTCCCTATTTTCAGTGTTTTAGCTTTGATTTATTTTTGTGACATCCCTATCTGGTTTGATATGCTCTGTCCTGTGTTTTAGTCTTGGGTTATTATCTGATGTTATTGATTTTCTAACCAGAGGACTCCCTTTAGTATTTCTTGTAATTTTGGTTTGGTTTTTGCAAATTCCCTAAACTTCTGTTTATTTGGAAATGCCCTAATTTTGTCATCATATTTGAAAGACAGTTTTGCTGGATATATAATTCTTGGCTGGCAATTTTTTTCCTTCAAGACTTTATATATGTCATCCCATTGCCTTCTTGCCTGTTTGGTTTCTGCTGAGTAGTCTGAGCTTATTCTTATTGACTCTCCTTTGTCGATGACTTTTTGTTTATCCCTAGCTGCTCTTAAAATTCTCTC
>NW_004444198.1:530719-616967 GCF_000243295.1 Trichechus manatus latirostris
CCTGTGCCTAGGCAAAGGAGCTGTGCCTATCCTGAGTTCCTGTCTTAGGGGAGTGGGCAGTTTACTTTTTCCCTTGTTTGTTAATTTGTTCACTCTCCAAGGCTGGGAGAATGGCTCATGGCCTGTGATAGATCCTACTTCCAGCCCAGGGGACTTAGCAATTGCTGAAGTCGGTCCGGGACCCAGTGCAGAGCAGGGAGCGGGGAGGTAAATGGGAGAGAGGTTTTTCCCTAAGGGGGATGTTTTTGATCTGTGCAGTAGGCCAGACGCAAGTACTTATCTTTCACCGATAGAGGGCTGCTTCTGGGTGGCCAAGTAGACTCTCTGCTGCTGGGTCTCTCCCGGTGCAGAAAATGCCTGCCAAGCACCACTGCTTGCTTGCCTCACTGCTCACCCATGAGCTGATCAGGCCTAAAGGTCTTATCCTCTTGCTGGGTCAGGTCTGGCAACTCCTCGCTGCTTCCGAACCGTCTCTCTCTCTCTTCCCCTGCCACCCAGTCCGGTTCCTCAACTTTGCCTTTGATGTTCAGGGCTCCTAGATTGCCATATATAACTGATTTACTTGTTTTTTCAGGTCTTTGTTGTGACAGGGTCCACCGGAAGTGTCTGACTACTCTGCCGTCTTGGCCCTGCTTCTGCTTTGTAGTAAATTTTGATATTGGGAAGTGTGAATCCTCCAACTGTGTTTTTTCTTTTTCAATAGTGTTTTGGCTATCTGGGCCCCTTGCAGTTTCATATGAATTTGAGGGTCAGTATTTCTATTTGTGAAAAAAAAGGATATTGGAATTTTGTAGGGATTGCATTGGATCTATATATTGCTTTGGGGATTATGCCACTTTAACAATATCAAACCTTCATATCCCTGAACATGGATTGTCTTTCCATTTATTTAGGTCTTTAATTTCTTTCAGCAAAGTTCTGTAGTTTTCATGTATTATATTCTTTTGGATATTATTGTAAATTGTATTGTTTTCTTATTTTCCTTTTCTGATTATTCTCTGCTGGTGTACAGAAACACAACGGAGTTTTGAATACTGATCTTATAGCCTACAAACCTGATGAACTTATTAGTTTTAATATTACTTTTAGTGGATTCTTTAGGATTTTTCCATATACAAGATCATGTCATCTGCAAATACAGAGAGTTTTACTTCTTCCTTTGCAATTTGGATGCTTTTTTAAATTTATTTTTCTTGCCTAATTTCTCTGACTAGGACTCCCGGTACAATTTTGAACAGCAGTGGTGAAAATAGGCATCCTTGTCTTGCCCCTAATCTTAGGGGGAAAGCTTTGAGTGTTTCATTGAGTATGATGATAGCTGTGGGTTTTTCATAAGTGCCCTTTCTCATGTTAAGGAAGTTCCCTTCTATTCTTAGTTTGCTGAGTGTTTTTATTATAAAAACATGTTGGATTTTTCAAATGCTTTTCCTGTCTATTGAGATGATCATGTGCTTTTTCTTTTATTTTATTAATGTGGTATAGATTGATTTCCTAATGTTGAGCCCCTCTTCTCCTCACATTCCTGGTATAAATCCCACTTAGTCATAGTGTATAATACTTTTAATGTGCAGTTGGATTCGGTTTGCTAGTATATTGTTGAGGATTTTTTCATCTATAGTGATAAGGAATATTTCTCTATAGTTCCCTTTCTTATGAAGTCCTTGTCTGGTTTTGGTATCAGGGTAATGCTGGCCTCATAGAATCAGTTAGGAAGTGTTCTCTTGTATTATTTGGAAGAGTTTGAGCAGAATTGGTAAAAATTCTTTAAATCTTTTGTAGAATTCACCAGTGAATCCATCTGGTTCTAGAATTTTTGTTGTCAGCAGGTTGTTGATTACAGATTCAATTCCTTCACTTGTTATAGGTCTGTTGAAATTTTCTATTTCTTCTTGAGCCAGTTTTGGTATTTGTGTGTTTCCAGGAATTTTCCATTTCATCTAGATTATCTAATTTGTTGGCATACAATTGCTCACAGTATTCTCTTGTAATCCTTTTAATTTGTAAGGTTGGTGGTTGTCTTAGTCATCTAGTGCTGCCATAACAGAAATACCACAAGTGGATGGCTTTAACAAAGAGAAATTTATTTCCTCACAGTTAAAGTAGGCTAAAAGTCCAAATTCAGGGCATCAGCTCCAGGGGAAGGCTTTTTCTCTCCGTTGGCCTACTTCTCTTTGGTGTTCCCCCAGACTAGGAACTTCTCAGCACAGGGACCCCAGTCCAAAGGATGCACTCTGCTCCTGGCACTGCTTTCTTGATGGTATGAGGTCCCCCAACTCTCTGCTCACTTCTGTCTTTTACATGTCAAGAGATTGTCTAAGGACACAATCCAGTCTTGTAGATCCAGTCCTGCCTTACTAACAGAACTGCCACCCACCCTCCCTCATTAACATCATAGAGGCAGGATTTACAACATATAGGAAAATCACACAGTACCAGGAATCATGGTACAGCCAAACTGATATATACATTTTTGGGGGGACATAATTCAAACCATGACGGTGGTAATGTCCTCACTTTCTTTTCTGATTTTAGTTATTTGTATCTTCTCTCTTTTTTCCTTAGTCAGTTTTGCTAAAAGTTTGTCAATTTTTCTGATATTTTCAAAGAACCAACTTTTAGTTTAGTTGATTTTATTGTTTTTCTATTCTTTATTTCATTTATCTCTGCTCTAATATTTATTAGGAGCCCTGGTGGTGCAGTGGTTAAGTGTTCTGCTGCTAAGCAATAGGTCAGCATTTCGAATTCCTCTGTTCTATAGGGTCACTATGAGTTGGAACAGAGTCATCGGCAATGGGTTTGATTTTTTTTTTTTTTCGGGTTTAATCTATTATTTCCTTCCTTCCGCTGGCTTTGAGTTTAGTTTGCTCTTTTTTTCTAGTTCCTTAAGGTGTAAAGTTAGGTTGTTGATGTGAGATCCCTTTTATTTTTTATTTTTATTTATTTATTTTATTGTACTTTAGATGAAGGTTTACAGAACAAATAGTTTCTCATTAAACAGTACACATATTGTTTTATGACAATGGTTAACAACCCCATGACACGTCAACACTGTCCCTTCTCAACCTTCTCAACCCTATTACCAGCTTTCCTGTCCCCTCCTGCCTTCTAATCCTTGTCCCTGGACTGTTGTGCCCATTAGTCTCATTTTGTTTTATGGGGCTGTCTAATCTTTGGCTGAAGGGTGAACATGAGATCTCTTTTAAAATATAATTTTATTTATTTTGTTATTGTTGAGGATATACACAGCAAAAAATACATCAATTCAACAGTTTCTAGATGTACCATTTAGAGACATTGATTACATTCTTCTAGTTGTGTAACCATTCTCACCCTCCTTTTCTGAGTTGTTCCTCCACCATTAACATAAATCCACTGCCTCCCTAAGGTTCCTATCTAAATTTTCAAGTTGCTGTTGTCACTTTGATCCCACATAGATAGTTCTTAAAAGAGCATAATGCTCAAGGCAGACATTTTTTACTGATTAAGTATTATTTGGCTTTAAGAAGACTTTAAGGATGTTTTTGGTTTAAGATTTAAAGATTATCTCGGGGCAATAGTTTCAGGGATTCATCCAACCTTTATAGCTCCAGGAAGTCTGAAGTCCATGATAATTTGATATTCTGTTCTGCATTCTCCCCCTTTTGATCAGGATTCATCTATGGAATCTTTGATCAAAATGTTCACTAATGGTAGTTGGGCACCATCTAGTTCTTTTGGTCTCACGGCAAAGGTGGAGTTGTTCGTGGAGGCAATTAGCCATACATTCCATATCCTCCTCCTATTCCTGACTCTTCTTCTTCCTCTGTTGTTCCAGGCAAATAGAGACCAATTGTTGTGCCTTGCAGGGCCGTTTGCAAGCTTTTAAGACCCCGGGCCCTACGCATTGTACTAAGAGGTAGAACAGAAGCACTAAACATGTTATTAGGCCAATTAACTGGGATGTCCCATGAAACCATGACCCTAAACCTCCAAACCAAGAAACCAAATCCCAGGAGGTTGCACATTATCAGCCTCAGCAGCTACTCTTTCTTTTGTTGTTGTTGTTGTGAATATATCACACAACTTTTGCCAATTCAACTTTTTACAGGTGTGTACAACTTATTGACAGCAATTACTTAATGCAAAGTTTCTATAACCATTAATGTCCCTTTCTCCTATCTCCTGCCCTGATAACCACTAATAAACTTTGTTTTCTATACATTTGCCTTTTCTTGTCTTTTTATATAAGTGAGGTCATACAATATTTGTCCTTTTGTGATTAATTATTTCACTCAGCATAATGTCTTTGAGCTTCATCCATATTGTAACATGTATCAAGACTTCATTTCTCCTACTGGCTGAGTAGTACTCCACTGTATGTATGTACCACATTTTGTTTATCCATTCATCTATTCATGGGCATTGAAGTTGTTTCCACATTTTGGCTATTGTGAATGGTGCTGCAGTGAACACTGGTGCACAAGTCTCTGTTTGAGTCTCTGCTTTCAAGTCTTTTTAGTATATACCTAAGAGGGGAATTGCTGGGTCATATGGTAGTTCTATTTTTAGTTTTTTGAGGAACCTCCACACCGTTTTCCACAAAGGCTGTATCATTTTGCATTCCCACTAGCAATGGGTAAGTGTTCTAATTTCTCCACATCCTCGCCAACATTTGTTATTTTCTTTTTTTATCTTACCCATCCTAGTGGAGTGAGATGGTATCTCACTGTGTTTTTGATTTGCATCTCTCTGATGGCTAATGATGCTGAGCATCTTTTCATGTGTTTGGTGGCCATTTGAATGTCCTCTTTGGTGAAATGTCTATTCAAGACCTTTGCCTATTTTATGATTGGGTTATTTATTTTTTGTTGTTGAAGTTTTATATGTATTTTGGTTATTAGATTTTTGTCAGATATATGATTTCTGAAGATATTCTCCCAGTCAGTAGCTTGTCTTTTTACTTTTTTGATAAACAAAATTTTTAATTTTTATGAGCTCCCATTTATTTTGTCTTTTGCTGTCTGTGCTTTTGTTGTTATATTAGATAATCCATTGTTGAAAGCTAGGCCTGACAGCATTGTCCCTGCTTTTTCTTCTAAGAATTTTATGGTTTTAGTTTGCACATTTAGGTCCTTAATCCATTTTGAATTTGTTTTTGTGTATGGTGTGTGGCATGGATCCTGCTCCATTTTTTTTTTGCATGTGGAAATCCAATTTTCCTAGCATTGTTTATTGAAGAGACTCTTCTTCCCCATTGAATGGACTTAGTACCCTTGTCAAAAATCAGTTGACCACAGATATGTGGGTTTATTTCTGGACTCTCAGTTTTATTCCTTTGGTCTATGTGTCTGTTGTTATACCAGTACCAGGCTGTTTTGACTACTGTAGCTGTATAGTATGTTTTAAAATCAGGAAGTATGAGTCCTCCTACTTTGTCCTTCTCTTTCAACTTTGCTTTAGCTACTTGGGGCCTCTTACCACTCCAAATAAAATAGAGGACTAGTTTTTCTATACCTGTAAAGAAGGCTGTTGGAATTTTGATCAGAATTGTGTTGAATGTATAGATCATACTGTCTTTTGTCTTATTTAATGCAAGCATTTACAGCTATAGATTTGCTTCTCAATACTGCTTTCACTACATTCCTTAAGTTTTGTTGTGTTTTCATTTTCATTTACCTACAAGTATTTTCTAATTTCCCTAGTAATTTATTCTTTGACACAAGAGTTGTTTAAGAATATCGTGTTTAATTTCCATGTATTTGTTTATTTTCCAGTTTTCTTTTTGAAATTAATTTTTAGCTGCATTACATTGTGGTCAGAAAAGATACTTCATAAGATTTTGAGCTTATTAAATTTCTTGAGATTTGTTTTATGACTTAATATATGATCTATCCTGAGAATGATCCATGTGCACTTGAGAATAATGCATACTCTGCTGTTTTTTGGTAGAATGTTCTATATATGTCTGTTAGGTCTAGTTGGTTTATAGAGCTGTTCAAATCCTTTATTTCCTTATTGATCTTTTGTATTGATATTATATTCATTATTAAAAGTGGGGTATTGAAGTCTCCAAGTATTATTGTAGAACTTTCTATCTCACTTCAATTATGTCAATATTTGCTTCATATATTTGAGGAATCTAATGTTAGGTACATATATGCTTATAATTGTTATAGTTTCTTCATGAATCAACCCTTTTATCAATATACAATATTCTTCTTTGTCTCTTGTAACAGTTTTTGACTTAACATCTACATTACCTGATATTAGTGTAACCACCAGTTTTAGGCTGGGTTCTCTACAGAAGCAAATTCAGTGATGCATATATATATATATACATATACATATATATATATATATATATATATCAAGGAAGTGCCTCATGCAGTTGTAGAGGCTGGAAAGTCCCAAGTCCATGGGTCAGGCATCAGGCTGGAGGCTTCTCTTGGCTCATGTAGCTGCAGGGGCTGACAAACCTAAGACCAGCAGGTCAGACAGCAGGCTGTTGACTCATGGGCTGTGGAAGCTGACAAATCCCAAGATCCGCAGGCAATATGGCAGGCCCAAGAAAGGGAGGTCAGATGATGATGAGCCAGAGCAGGATCCAGAATGAGCAAAAGCCAGAGAGCAGCCAGAAAGTTCATAACTACTGGATGCAGCCCACACCCCCAAGGAAACTCCGCTTACAACTGATCGGCTGATCACATCAGATCACATCCTGGAGGTGATTACATTATATCACAAAATGGAAGATAAACACATCATTACATAACTGCCAAACCACTAAGAATCACAGCCCAGGCAAATTGACACACAACCATAACCATCACAGTGCACCCATTGTCAACTTGGCACCTGTACACATCTCCTAAGACCATACACAATTTCTGAAAAACAATTACAAAGTCATTCTTGTGCCTAACATGAAACAGCTAACATGCGTACAGTTGAAAACACATTAGCTTCATTTACAGCTTATATTTTATAAGTGAAGAAAACAAAAATATGTGATGCACACATACAAGGAAGGAATACTCATAATAATTACAGCCCTCAATTCTGCAACTGGTCATGTGGTCGTAACTGGTATTTAGAACTACCTTCTTCCACTACCCATTCCATCTTCCCTTTGCCCTCAGCAAATACCTCTGCTGGTCGTGGTTTTTTGCCTGGTGGGGTGACCCAAACCTTCATTCCTGAAGGGTCTGGATCATTAGTAGTCAAGTCAGAATTGGGTTGCTGTAGTTTTCCATTGTTTTTAATGACAGGGCACAGTAGTACTAAGAGATGCCCTAAGGGATCTCCTACATTCCAGACATACTCTTCTTTACCTCCATTATGTAATATCAGTCCAATTTCACCCTGGTAATATGGATCAGTCACACTAGTTAATACAGAAATTCCCTTCTTTGCTTGTTAATCCAGACACATGAGGAGCCCAAAGTGGCTGGCTGTCATTCTTAACTCCCAGTTCAACGGAATCGGTGTTGTGTCTCCTTGTGAGAGCATTCCTTCCTTTGGAACTAAGACCTCTAGGCTGGCAGAGTATAGAGTTGTGGGGACAGGAAGCAAAAATGCAAATGGATCACTAGGGGTAATAGGGAATTGTGCCACACCCATTTCCACACCTTGATTCCTGGACTCATGAATCCTGGCTATGGGAGAAACATCACCATATATTGGACCCTGGTTTAGAGCACATACAGCCTCCTGGAGAACACTGCCCCAACCCTGCAAGGTACTGCCACCTAGCTGGTGCCGTAATTGTGTCTTTAGCTGTAATTGTGTCTTTAGAAGGCCATTCCTTTGTTCTATCAAGCCAGCCACTTCAGAATGAGGGGGAACATGGTAAGATCATTGAATTCAATGAACATGGGTCCATTGCCGCACTTCAATCGCTGTGAAATGAGTCCCTTGATCCGAGGCAATGCTGTGTGGGATAACATGATGGTTGGCAAGGCATTCTATAAGTCCACAGATGGTAATTTTGGCAGAACAACTGCGTGAAAGGAAGGAATATCCATATACAGGGAAGTATCTATTCCAGTAAGAACAAAATGCTGCCATTTCAATGAGGGAAAAGGTCCAGTGTAATCAGCCTACCATCAGGTTGCTGGCTGAACACCTCAAGGAATGGTGCCGTATTGGAGACTCAGTATTGGTCTCTGCTGCTGGCAGATTGGGCACACAGCAGTGGCTGTAGCCAAGTTGGCCTTGGTGAGTGGAAGTCTATGTTGCTGAGCCCCTGCATAACCTCCATCCCTGCCACCATGGCCAGTTTTTTATGAGCGCATTGGGCAATGGGAGTGGCTGGGGAAATAAGAGAACTGGTTTTCACAAAACAAATCATCCTATTCACTTGATTGTTAAAATCCTCCTCTGCCAAGGTCACCCTTTGGTGAACATTCAAAAGAGACACAAATATCTTCACTTAACTGGCCCATTCAGAGACATCTATCCACATACCTCTTCCCCATACCTCCTTGTGTCCAATTTTCCAATCATGTTCCTTACAAGTCCCTGACCATCCAGCCAAAACATTAGCCACAGCCAATTGCACATCTGGTCATTTCTCCTTCCAAGCAAAGTGAACAACCAGGTGTACTGCTCAAAATTCTTTCCACTGGGAGGATTTCTCTTCACCATTGTCTTTCAAAGAGGTCCCAGAAACGGGCTACAGTGAAGCCGTTGTTTACTTTTGAGTGATGCCTGCATATTGCACAGAACCATCTGTAAACCTGGCATGAGTTTTCTCTTCCTCAGTCAACTTATCATAAGGAACTCTCCATGAGGCCATAGGTGCAGACAGGGAGAGGGCAGGTAATAAGACAGGAGTGGAGATCATGGGCATTTGGGCTACTTCCTCATGCAACTTGTGCCTTCAGGTCCTCCTTGTGCCTGATCTCATATATACCACTTCCATTTAATGATGGTGTGCACCTCTGACTATATAGCTCTGTGGGTCAGACAACACCCAGCTCATAATAGGCAGCTCAGGCAGCATGGTGACTTGGTGGCCCATGGTTAAGTGTTCAGTCTCTACTAAAGCCCAGTAACAAGTCAAAAGCTGTTTCTCAAAAGGAGAGTAGTTATCTGTGGAGGATGGCAGAGCTTTGCCCCAAAATCCTAACTGTATGTGCTATGATTCATCAATAGGGGCCTGCCAAAGACTCCAAACAGCATCTCTGTCTGTTACTGACCCTTCAAGCACCATTGGATCAGCCAGATCGTATGTACTAAGTGGGAGAGCGGCTTGCATGGCAGCCTGAACCTGTTGCAGAGCCTTCTCTTGTTCTGTTCCCCTCTCAAAACTAGCAGCTTTTAGAGTCATTTGATAAATAAGGCAGGCACACAATTTGATCCATGACCCAAATGAGGGATATGTTGCCTCCAAAATTGAAAGAGGTCCACCAGGCATTCTGCCTCCATTTTAGTTGTGGGAGGGCCAGATACAATAACTTATCCTCCAATTTAGAAGGACTATCTCAACATGCCCCACTCCAATGGGCCCTTAGGAATTTCACTGAGGTGGAAGGTGCCTGAATTTTTGCTGGATTAATTTCCCACCCTCTAGCACACAAATGTTTTACCAATAAGTCCAGAGTCATTGACACTTCTTCCTAACTAGGTCAATCAGCATAATGTCATCAATGTAATGGACCAGTATGACGTCTTATGGAAGGGAGAGGTGATCAAGTTCCCTACCACTAAATTATGACATACAGCTGGAGAGTTGATATACCCCTGAGGCAGGACAGTGAAAGTATACTGCTGGCCTTGCCAGCTAAAGGCAAACTGTTCCTGGTGTTCCTTCAAAATCAAAATCCACAAAAAGGCACTGGCCAGATCAGTAAATAGCTGCATTCCAGGTACCAGGAGATATATTAGTTGCTCAAGCAATGAAAACACACCTGGAATAGCAGCTGCAACTGGAGTCACCACCTGGTCAAGCTCACGATAATCCACTGCCATTCACCAAGATCCATCTATTTTTTGCACAGGACAAATAGGTGAGTTGAATGGGGATGTGGTGGGAATCACCACCCTGTATCCTTCAGGTCCTTCGTGGTGGCACTAATCTCTGCAATACCTCCAGGAATGTGGCATTACTTTTGGTTTACTATTTTCCTAGATAGGAACAGTTCTAATGCCTTCTACATGGCTTTTCCTACCATAATAGCCCTTACCACACTCGTCAGGGATCCAATATGGGAGTTCTGCCAGTTATTGACTTTATTTATTCCAATTATGCATTCTTGAACTGGGAAAATCACTACAGGATGAGTTTGGGGATCCACTGGACCCAATATGAGAGGAACCTGGGCTAAGACTCCATTAATAACCTGACCTTCATACACCCACTCTGTCTGGTGGGTCAAGTGATGTTTTGGGTCTCCTGGAATTAGTGTCATTTTAGAACCACTATCCAGTAATTCCCAAAAAGTCTGATTAATTCTGTCATAGTTATCTACTGCTGCTACAGCAGAAATACCAGAAGCAGATGGCTTAACAGAAAGAAATTTATTCTCTTACAGTTTAGGAGGCCAGATGTCTTAGTCAACTAATGCTGCTGTAACAGAAATACCAGAAGTGGATGGCTTTAACAAAGAGAAATTTATTTTTGCATAGTCTAGGAGGCTAGAAGTCCAAATTCAGGGCATCAGGTCCAGGGAAAGGCTTTCTCTGTCAACTCTAAAGGAAGGTCCTTGTCATCAATCTTCCCCTGTACTAGGAGCTTCTCCACACAGGAACCCTGGGTCCAAAGGACATGCTCTGCTCCCGGCACTGCATTCTTGGTGGTATGAAGTACCCCCCTCTCTGCTCACTTCCCTTTCCTTTTATCTCTTGAGAGATAAAAGGGGGTGAAGACCACACTCCAGGAAACTCCATTTACATTGGATCAGGAATGTGACCTGGGTAAGGGTACTATATGCCACCCAAATCCTCTTTAACATAATCTGATATTGCCTCATTAACCACAGGCAGAGATTAGGATTTATAACACATTGGAAAATCACAAAATGGAGGACAATCACACAATACTGGGAATCATGGTCTAACCAAGTTGACACATATTTTTGGGGCACACAATTCGATCCATGACATCAGAAGTCTAAATTCAAGGTGCCAGGTCCAGGGGAAAGCTTTCTCTCTCTGTTGGCTCTGGGGGAAGGTCCTTGTCATCAATATTTCCCTGGTCTAGGAGTGTCTCAGCAGAGAGACCCTGGGTGCAAAGTACATGCACTGCTCCTGAATCTTCCTGATGTTGTTATTAGGTGCTGTTGAGTCGGTCCCAACTGATAGTGACCCTATGCACAACAGAACAAAACACTGCTCGGTCCTGCGCCATCCTCACAATTGTTGCTATGCTTGAGCCAATTGTTGCAGCCACTTTGTCAATCCACCTCATTGAGGGTCTTCCTCTTTTTCGCTGACCTTCTACTTTGCCAAGCATGATGTCCTTCTCCAGGGACTGAACCCTTCTGATAACATGTCCAAAGTATGTGAGACGTAGTCTCACCATCCTTGCATTCTGGTTGTACTTCTTCCAAGACAGATTTGTTTGTTCTTTTGGCAGTCCATGGTATATTCAATACTCTTCCCCAACACCATAATTCAAAGGGGTCAATCCTTCTTCTATCTTAGTTATTCATTGTCCAGCTTTTGCATACATATGAGGTGATTGAAAACACCGTGGCTAGAGTCAGGCGCACCCTAGTCCAAAAGTTGACATCTTTGCTTTTCAACACTTTAAAGAGCTCTTTTGCAGCAGATTTGTGCAATCAACGTGTCTTTTGATTTTTTGCTGCTGCTTCCGTGGGTGTTGATTGTGGATCGAAGTAAAATGAGATCCTTGACAAACTCAGTCTTTTCTCTGTTTATCATGATGTTGCTTATCGGTCCAGTTGCGAGGATTTTTGTTTTCTTTATGTTGAGGTGTAATCCATACTGAAGGCTGTAGTCTTGATCTTCATCAGTAAGTGCTTTGAGTCCGCTTCACTTTCAGCAAGCAAGGTTGTGTTATCTGCATATCTCAGGTTGTTAATGAGTCTTCCTCCAATCCTGATACCCCGTTCTTCTTCATATCCAGCTTCTCGGATTATTTGCTCAGCATACAGATTGAATAGGTATAGTCAAAGGATACAACCCTGATGCACACCTTTCCTGACTTTAAACCATGCGGTATCCCCTTGTTCTGTTTGAATGACTGCCTCTTGATCCATGCACAGATTCCTCATGAACACAATTAAGTGTTCCAGAAAACCCATTCTCTGCAATGTTATCCATAATTTGTTATGATCCACACGGTCGAACGCCTTTACATAGTCAATTAAACACAAGTAAACATCTTTCTGGTATTCTATGCTTTCAGCCAGGATCCATCTGACATCAGCAATGATATCACTGGTTCCATGTCCTCTTCTAAATCCGGCTTGAATTTCTGGCAGTTCCCTGTCGATATACTGCTGCAGCCGCATCTTCAGAAAAATTTTGCTTGCATGTGATATTAATGATATTGTTTGATGCTGTCTGCATTCAGTTGGATCACTTTCTTGGGAAGAGGCATAAATATGGATCTCTTCCAGTCAGTTGGCCAGGTAGCTGTCTTCCAAATTTTTGGCGTAGACGAGTGAGCACTTCCAGAGCTGCATCTGTTTGTTGAAACACCTCAATTGGTCTTCTGTCAATTCCCAGAGCCTTGTTTTTCACCAATGCCTTCAGTGCAGCTTGATTTCTTCCTTCAGTACCATCAGTTCCTGATCATATGTTACCTCCTGAAATGTTTGAACATCAACCAATTTTTTTTGGTATAGTGACTCTGTGTATTCCTTCCATCTTCTTTTGATGCTTCCTGCGTCATTTAGTATTTTTCCCATAGAATCCTTCACTATTGCAACTCGAGGCTTGAATATTTTCTTCAGTTCTTTCAGCTTGAGAAATGCTGAGCATGTTCTTCCCTTTTGGTTTTCTATCTCCATGTCTTTGCATATGTCATCATAATACTTTACTTTGTCTTCTTGAGCCACCCTTTGAAATCTTCTGTTCAATTGTTTCACTTCATCATTTGTTCCTTTTGCTTTAGCTACTCTGCTTTCAAGGGCAAGTTTCAGAGTCTCTTCTGACATCCATTTAGGTCTTTTCTTTCTATCCTGTCTTTTTAATGACCTCTTGCTTTCTTCATGTATGATGTCCTTGATGTCATTCCACAACTCATCTGGTCCTCAGTCATTAGTGTTCAACTCATCAAATCTATTCTTGAGATGGTCTCTAAATTCAGGTGGGATATACTCAAGGTCGTACTTTGGCTCTCGTGGACTTGTTATAATTTTCTTCAGTTTCAACTTGAACTTGCATATGAATAACTGATGTTCTGATCCGCACTTGTCTCCTGGCCTTGTTCTGACTGATGATATTAAGCTTTTCCATCATTTCTTTCCACAGATGTAGTCGAGGTGATTCCTGTGTATTTCATCTGGTGAGGTACATGTGTATCATCGCCATTTATGTTGCTGAAAAAAGGTATTTGCAATGAAGAAGTCATTGGTCTTGCAAAATTCAACCATGCAATCTCCAGCATCATTTCTATCACCAAGGACATATTTTTCAACTACAGATCCTTCTTCTTTGTTTCCAACTTTCGCATTCCAATCACCAGTAATTATCTATGCATACTGATTGCATGTTTGATCATGTTCAGACTACAGAAGTTGGTAAAAATCTTCAATGTCTTCATCTTTAGCCTTAGTGGTTGGTGTGTAAATTTGAATAATAGTCGTATTAACGGGTCTTCCTTGTAGGTGTATGGATATTATCCTATCACTGACAGCGTTGTACTTCAGGGTAGATCTTGAGATGTTCTTTTTGACGATGAATGTAACACCATTCCTCTTCAAGTTGTCATTCCCGGCATAGTAGACTATATGATCGTCTGATTCAAAATGGCCAATACCAGTCCATTTCAGCTCACTAATGCCTAGGATATCAATCTTCATGTATTTCTTTTCATTTCTGACGATTTCCTATTTTCTTAGATGCATACTTTGTACATTCCAGGTTCCAATTATTAATGGATGTTTGCAGCTGTTTCTTCTCATTTTTGAGTCATGCCACATCAGGAAATGAAGGTCCTGAAAGCATGACTCCATCCATGTCATTAAGGTTGACTCTACTTTGAGGAGGCAGCTCTTCCCCAGTCATATTTTGTGTGCCTTCCAACCTGAGGGGCTCATCTTCCAGCACTATATCAGACAATATTCCGCTGCTATTCATAAGGTTTTCAGTGGCTAATTCTTTTCAGAAGTAGACCGCTGGGTCCTTCTCCCTAGTCTGTCTTAGTCTGGAAGCTCAGCTGAAACCTTTCCACCATAGGTGACCCTGTTGGTATTTGAATACTGGTAGCATAGCTTCCAGCATCACAGCAACACACAAGCCCCTACAGTACGACAAACTGACAGACTCATGGGGGTGGCTCTTCCTGCTTGGTGGTAATGAGGTTCCTCTCCTCTCTGCTTGCTTCTCTCTCTCTTTTTTTTTAATCTCAAAAGAGATTGACTCAAGATACAATCTAATCCTGTAGATTGTGGTTTGCCTCATTAACATAATTGCCTCTAATCCTGCCTCATTAACATCATAGATGTTAGGATTTACATCACATAGGAAAATTACATCAGATAAGAAAATGGAGGACAAACTTGACACACAAACTAGCCAAGTTGACACGTATTTTGGGGGGACACAATTCAGTCCATAACAACTTTCTTTTTCCCCAGTGAAGTAATAAATGGTCA
This sequence comes from Trichechus manatus latirostris, assembly GCF_000243295.1. NCBI lineage: Eukaryota > Metazoa > Chordata > Mammalia > Sirenia > Trichechidae > Trichechus > Trichechus manatus. The sequence continues at coordinate 545,488 of NW_004444198.1, forward strand.
CAGATCACTTTGGGGAAGGCTAGGAGAAAGAGGAACAGTATAAATTTTTGGCAGTGTAGTGGGGTCCTTACTCAAGGGGTTGTGGGTCTGTAAATTGGCTCAAGTCTGGGAATTAATTGAGGGACTGTGACTCTCTATTCTGGTGATTTGATTTAGATTGACATTCATGTGACCTAGAATTCTGCTTGTACAGATCAAGTAAATATTTAGTAGATTTCCCATCTATTTCACTCCTAGGGACACCATGACTCAGTAGTTAATGCCATAAGTCCATACAGGTCAGCCTATTCTGATTATTACTTTGACTTCACTGTCCATTACGGTAACTACATCCACCTTCTCTTTGTTGGTTGAGTCCCGCCACTTGGCCCCTACCACCACAGGGTCCAATCAACCCTGTTGTAGTTAGGTGCCTTAATTCAGTTAGGGCAGTTCCCACTGTCAGATCAGACTTATATAAATAGCAATCACAGCAGTCTGCAATGATGCTGGGGCTCCCTTTACAAATTTGTTCTTCACCGTTGTGGCAAAAGGTGTGTCCTCTGGGCGTTCCGCGTGTGGGTCTGTGGGTCTGACCTGATAAATCCAGTCTAACAGGCCAATTTCCCTAAGCCTTTGGATACCTTCTTCTACAGTATACTAAGGCAGGTCTGGTACTGTAACTTGATTTATGTAGGCCACCACGTAATCCATGCTTCAGAGAACCAACCAAACTATTAGATCCTTTCCTAACCTCTTGAACTGAAACACTGAATGAAGAATCTGTGCTTAGTGGGCCCATATTAATAAACTCAGACTGACTCAATTTTATGTTCCTTGCACCATTATCATACACTGTCAATAGTCATTCCCACACATATTCCTCAGGTTTCCCTTTGTACATATTAGAAAAGTCAAGCAGTTCTTTTGGAGTGTAGTGTACCTCTTCCTTGGTCACACACAGCCTTTTGGGGCTTCCTGGGGCTTAAGTCTAGTTATAGGTCTAGAAGCAAAAATGGGTGGTGGGGATGTATTCTGAGAACATTCGGCAACGTCTTACAAGACATCTGCCTTAGAAGATGCCCCAGGCAATAACTCAGACACATCCCCAGGCGATGACTCAGATGCCATCTCAGGTGATATCTCAGACAAATTTTCTTCATACAGATTTGGATTAATCTCATCAGATAGGGGTGGAGGGGCTAATGGTTTTACTGGGGAGGGTGGGTGAGCAGACAAAGATCTAGTAATCTCTTCAAATGGGAGTGAGAGGGCTGGTTCTCTAGGTAGGGGTGATTCAAAGGAATTTAGGAGCTCAGTGTCCCCAGCTTCCTGATTATCTGCCAATATGTCCCCATCCCAAGTTTCAGGATCCCATTTTTTCCCAATCAATGCCCTCACTTTAACTTCAGACACCATTCAAGGTTGGGAATTCAATTGGTGGTGTAATTAGACCACTCTTACAATAAAACTCTGGGTTTAGTTGCCAACAATATCAGCTCTGTTACTACAAGAAATCAGGCTTTCTTTCAGGGCACATGTGGCAACTTTGAGGTCATTTATGCGGTGCTTGAGCTGCGACTCTGAAGCCCTGAGCTCATCTCTTTCTTTCACCACTTTGTCTAGTGAAAGTAGGATGAACCAACCAACTTCTTTATACTTCTCATTCCGACAAAATTGTAGAAAAGTATCAAACTTGTGGTCCCCCAGAGCCTCAGCTACTGGTGGTAATATTTTGCGTATTTCTATTATTACCTCTACCATGGATTAGCAGTGCCCTCTTTACTACTGGGAGCAGAGTCATCAACATCTTTAAGACTAACCAGAATTGAGAACCAATTTAGAACACTCACGCTTACAATTTTCTTTCTCCAGAACCATTCTCGGCACTAAATGTCTTAGGCTGGGTTCGCTAGATAAGAAAAACAAGTGAAGAATATACATATATATGTATGTATTTGTTGTTGTTGTTAGGTGCAGTCGAGTCGGTTTGACTCATAACAATCCCATGTACAACAGAACAAAACACTGCCTGATCCTGTGCTGTCCTCACAATCGTTGCTATGTTTGAGCCCATTGTTGCAGCCACTGTGTTAATCCACCTTTCGAGGGTCTTCCTCTTTTTCTCTGACCCTCTACCTTACCACGCATGATGCCATTCTCCAGGGACTGGTCCCTCCTGATAACATGTCCAAAGTATGTGAGACAAAGTCTCACTATCCTTGCTTCAAAGGAGCACTCCGGCTGTATTTCTTCCAAGACAAACTTGTTCGTTTTTCTGGCAGTACATTCAATATTCTTCGCCAACACCATAGTTTAAAGGCATCAATTCTTCTTCGGTCTTCCTTATTCACTGTCCAGCTTTCACATGCATATGAGGCGATTGAAAACACCATGGCTTGAGTCAGGCACACCTTAGTCCTCAAAGTGACATCTTTGCTTTTTTAACATTTTAAAGAGTTCTTTTGGAGCAGATTTGCCCAATGCAATACGTTGTTTTATTTCCTGATGCTGCGTCCATGGACGTTGACTGTAGATCCAATTAAAATGAAATCCTTGACAACCTCAGTCTTTTCTCTATTTATCAAGATGTTGCTTATTGCCCAGTTGTGAGGATTTTTGTTTTCTTTTTTGCTAAAGTGAATCCATACAGAAGGCTGTAGTGTTTGATCTTCATCAGTAAGTGCTTCAAGTCCTCAGGGCTTTCAGTAAGCAAGATTACGTCATCTGAATATCCCAGGTTGTTGATGAGTCTTCCACCAATCCTGATGCCACATTCTTCTTATAGTCCAGCTTCTCAGATTATTTGCTTAGCATACAGATTGAATAAGTATGCTGAAAGGGTGCAACCCTGACGCACACGTTTCTTGATTTTAAACCACACAGTATTCCCTTGTTCTGTTTGAACGACTGCCTCTTGATCTATGAACAGGTTCCTCAAGAGCACAATTTAGGGTTCTGGAATTCCTATTCTATGCAATGTTATCCTTAATTTTTTATGATCTATACAATTGAATGCCTTTGCATAGTCAATAAAACACAGGTCAACATCTTTCTGGTATTCTTTGTTTTCAGTCAACATCCATCTGACATCAGCAACGATATTCCTCCTTCCATGTCCTCTTCTGAATCTGGCTTGAATTTCTGGCAGTTCCCTGTTGATGTGCTGCTTCAGTTGCTTTTGAATGATCTTCAGCAAAGTTTTACTTGGTGTGATATTAATGATATTGTTCAATAACTTCTGCATTCAGTTGGATCACCTTTCTTTGAATGGGTACAAATATGGATCTCTTCCAGTTGGCTGTCCAGGTAGATATCTTCCAAATTTCTTCGCATAGATGAGTGAGCACCTCCAGCACTGCATCCGTTTGCTGAAACATCTCAATTGCTCTTCTGTCAATTCCTGGAGCCTTGTTTTTTGCCAATGTCTTTAGTGCACCTTGGACTACTTTTTTCCATACTATTGATTCTTGATCATATGCTACCTCCTGAAATTGTTGAATGTCAACCAATTCTTTTTGGTAAAGTGACTCTGTATTTCTTCCATCTGCTTTTGATGCTTCCTGTGTCATTCAATATTTTGCCAAAAGAATACTTCAAAATTGCAACTCGAGGCTTGAATTTTTTCTTCAGTTCTGTCAGCTTGAGAAATGCCGAGCATGTTCTTCCATATATATATATATGTATGCATATATATATATACACAAACATAGTGTGTGAGGGAGATTATACCAAGGAAATGGCTCACACAGTTGTAGAGGCTGGGCTTATGTAGCTGCAAGGCCTGATGAACCCAAAATTGGCAGGTCAGAAGGCAGGCTGCTGGCTCATGGGCTGTGGGGGCAGATGAATCCTAAGATTGGAGGCAATACAGCAGGCCATTGGCTCAAATCCCAAGAATCAGAAGTCAGATGATGAAGAGCCAGATGCAGGACTCAGAGCAGGCAAAAGCCAGTGAGCTTTGCCAGAATGACTGTATATATTGGATGCAAGTCACACCCACAAGGAAATTCCCCTTCAAACTCCCTTAGATTACCATTTTAATCCCTCTTTACTTCCTTTTCTGTATATTCTGTAGTTATTTTCTTAGTGATTACCATGGAGTTATAGTTACCATTGTAAATATATAAAAAATCAGTTTGAATATATAGCCACTAAGCTTCAGTAGTGGAAACCTTTGTGGCATTGTGGTTAAGAGTTCAGCTGCTAACCAAAAGGTCGGCAGTTTGAATCCACCAGGTGCTTCTTGGAAACCCTATGGAGCAGTTCTACTCTGTCCGATAGGGTTGCTATGAGTTGGAATCGACTTGAAAGCAATGGGTTTTTTTTTTAAGCTTCAATAGCACACATTAACTCTGATCTTTTCCAGCTCCATCCTCCACCTTAAGCTGTTATTGTCACAAATTGCAGCTTTATACAATGCGTGCCCAATAAGATAGATACATTATTATTGTTTTACCCATTTTTCTTTTAAACAATATAGAAAACAAATAGAGGAATTACATACCAAAAATACAATACTAGCATTTATATTTACCTATGTAGCTACCTTTACCAGTGATATTTATTTCTTCATATGGCTTAAAGTTACCATCTCATGTCCTTTCATTTTAGCCTGAAGAATTTCCTTTAGCATTTGTTGTAGGGTAGGTCTACTACCAATGAACTCTCTTAGTTTTTGTTTATCTGGGAATGTATTAATCTCTCCTTCAAAATTAAATAGCTTTGCAGGATATAGAGTTCTTGGTTGACAGGGTTTGTTTTTTTTTTCCTTTACAGTACTTTAAATATATCATTTCACTGTCTTCTGGCCTTTATGGTTTCTGATGTTATTGAAGATCCCTTCTATATGAAGAATTGCTTGTTGTTGCTTTCAACAGTCTCTATATGTCTTTTCATAGTTTGATTATAATGTGTGTTACTGTGTATATCTTTGTGCTTATCCTGCTTGGACTTTGTTGAGCATCTTGGAAGTGTAATTTCATGTTTTTCATTAAATTTGTAAAGTTTTCAGCTGTTATTTCTTCAAATTTTTTCTGTCTTGTTCTCTCCCTCTTTTCCTTCTTTTTTAAAAATTATTTTCCATAATGCGTATGTTTTATGCTTGATAGTCTCCCATAGCCCCCTTAGGCTCTTTTCATTTTTCATCATTCATTTTTCTTTCTGCTCCTCCAAAAGCGTAATTTAAATTGGCCTGTCTTCTAGTTCATTTATTCTTTCTTCTGCCTACTAAAATCTGCTTTTGAACCCCTCCAGTGAATTTTTCATTTCAGCTATTTATTTTTCTGCTCCAGAATTTCTTTTGGTTAATTTTTATAATTTCTGTCTCTTCACTGATATTCCCCACTTGTTCATACATCATTCTCCTGATTTTCTTTAGTTCCTTTTTTCATAGTGTCCCTTAGTTCTTTAAGTATTTTTAAGACAGTTAATTTAAAGTCTTTGTCTAGTAAGTTCAATGTCTAGGCTTTTCGGGCATGGTTTCTGTCAATTAATTTTTTCCTGTGAATGAACCATACTTTCTTGTTTCTTTGTATGCTTTGTAATTTTGTTTTGAGAAGTGGACATTTTGAATATGTTATGTGGTAATTCTGGAAATCAGATTTTCCTTCTTACCAGACATTTCTGCTACTGCTTGACAAAGGCTGCATTTGTCCCTTTCTTTAGTGACTTTTCCAAACTATTTTGGTGAAGACTATATTCCTTGTCATGTGTGGTCACTGAAGTCTCTGTTTTGTTATCTCTGTGTTCAGCATGTGACCTGTCAGAGATCTCCTCAAATGCCTGGATACAATAACAAAAGAAAAAAAAATGGTGTTCTATCTCTTTAAATTCCCTTGATAAATCCAGTGGGGGTTGACACATGGTCACTTTTACCATCATTTCTTCAGCAATCTTCTAGGGAAATCAATACACATAGACCTGATTTTTTAGAAGACAAGCCTTCTAATGCCTACCTTGACACCAGCAAGCTACATCAGGAATGTGGGCTGGGGTGTGGGGGATGGTAGCCACTATGTAAAATGGCAAAATTCACCATAATTTATCAGTCTGTTTTTTCATCAAGCATTCCCCTGGACACTGCAAGTGTTCAACTAGATTCCAGAGTTCCACAATGGCTGATTCAGACAGTTCTTGCCATCTCAGTAGTTGTTTCTGTGGAGGGATGGATTCCTGGAGTTTCCTACTCCATCCTCTTCTATAATTTCATTTCTGTTCTGTAGGTTTGGTATCTCCCATGGGGTCAGGCATTTGGTAAACATAAAGTATTTATGGATGGATGAGAACTATAGATTTTTCTATTTATCAGCACTAGCAGCTATGATCACATATTCCTGTGGATGTGCCAATGTCCCTGCCCATTGAGGCATTCTGTAAGGAAGCTCTGTGCCCTATATTTCTTTTGTTGAGCTGAAAGCCGTAATGTGGGAAAAGTCACAGAAAAAGTCTATTCTTCTCTATAGATTTACATTCCCCAAATGTGGAATATCTCTCTTTCACTCCTTTCCTCATGTCACAACACACACACAGTATGAACAGATAGATTGTGGGAGTCAACAACTCTCTATATTCACTCCACCCACCATCTCTTTAAGTTGGCCTATGATCTAACCATCCACTGTCCTCTTTTCCTATTTGAATCAACAGTGATGGTTGAAAAGTAATTTTCACCTGGGGTGCCTGGTAGGCATCTGTATAATTCCACCACTCATCTAAAATTAAACTAATCTAACTGTCAACCTAAGAAAAGGTTCTGTGGATTTTTGTTCAGAGATTAATAGGGTGCTGATGTTACCAAAAAGCATCATTTTTTTATTTCTAAAACAAATATTTATGTCACCCTCAAAGATAAAAATATGTTTTACTTAAAAAGATAGAGTGACAAGAAATAGTAAATCTTCAGGTAAACCTTCAGGTCTGTCCCAAATAGACAGAAATGGGAAATAGGTGCTTGTGATGGTTAAGGTTGTGTGTCAACTTAGCTGGGCCAAGATTCTCAGTAGTTTGGCAGTTATGATATAGTTTGCAGTCGTATGCTGTTGTGATCACTTCCATGAGGAGATTTGATATAATGTGATCACCTCCATGATGGGATCTTCTGTGAGCAGCCAGTCAGTTGAAAGGGAGTTTCCTTAGGTATGTGGCCTGCATCAAATATAAGTGGACACTTTGGCAAGGTTTGTGGGCTTTTGCTCACTCTGGATCCTGTAGGTGGCTCCTGTTCATCTGACATCCGGTTCTTGGGACCTGAGCTAGCAGCTTACCTGCTGTCTTGCCTGCCGATCTTGGGATTCGTCAATCTTCGCAGTCTGTGAGAAAGAGCCCTGCTCTCTGACCTGAAGATCCTAGGTTCGCCAGCCCCTGCAGCTACTTGAATCAGGAGAAGCCTCTATCCTGACCCACGGACTTGGGACATTCCAGCCTCTACATCTACGAGAGCCATTTCCTTGATATAAATGTATCTATACATATATTTGGAAACACTGGTGGTGTACTGGTTAAGAGCTACAGCTGCTAACCAAAAGGTTAGCAGTTTGATTCCACCAGGTGCTCCTTGGAAACCATATGGAGCAGTTCTACTCTCTCCTATAGGGTCACTGTGAGTGAGAATCAACTTTTTTTTTTGTATATATATATTTATACCTTTACTGATTTTGCTTCTCTAGAGAACCCAGCCTAAGACAGTGCTTAAGTTTCTTTCCACTTCTAACAAAGAACTCTCCTAGTTACACTGGATCAAGCAATAACAGTCTCAGTATACGGGGTAACAGTTGGTTCAAGTTCTACCTTCCTCTCTCCGTCTGATCTATTTTAAGCCTGCAGCAGAGGAAACTTGGCAGCTGTTTCCAAAAGTTAGCTATACCACTTCCCTACTTTGGCTGACATAAGAGGGCATAGCCTATGGACCACAGAAGATTCCTGGTTGGGACGACGGCAGGAACCAACTCAGAACTCACATGTCTTGCAAGTTAATAAACATCCTATCAATAGCCTTTACTGAATTAAAAAAAAAGAAAGAAAAGAAAAGAAAACCTAGAAATAGCTAATAACAAACCTCATGAATTTGAAAAGTAAAGGATCTAGTTAAGGGGATGGAGAAATGAGACAGGCTCAGATTTAACTTATTTAGGTCAGCAGAGCTAGCTGAGGGTTATGAATTCTCCAGGAGAGATTGGGTCACAGGGGTCAAAGACTATAAGCAAGATGATGATGTCAATGACAGTTCCTCTACCAAACATATTTACTCTTACAACATTATGATGCCATTTACTCTCACAGCAACCTACATCTACCTAGAAAGTAGGTATTATTACTACCTTTTTACAGATGAGGAAATGGTGACTGAGGACATGAAAAAACTTGCCAATGACATGCATCTAAAAGTGACAGAGCCAGGAATCGGACCTGAATCCATTAGACCCCAAAGTTCTCCATTACTCTGTACTACTAGAGATGAGGGAGGTTTTTGATGCCAGAGAGCCAAGTAAAATTAAGGAGCTACATAATCCTTATTGCATATTTTAGACTATTTTTACTTTTTTACTGTTAGTCACTGCTGGACATTTTTGGTTTTCCTTTTAAGTTTTTACTACTATAAATAGAACAATGATTATTTATAATTACAGGAGAACTTGACAATCAGGAAAAACTTAGTTCAGCTGTCCCAAAATTAATTTTATATTCATAGTGAGTCCTTATCATGCTGTATCATTAGAGTTAACAAATGTATATTTTAACGCTAAATATCTCAGTAAGTCCAAGAAACATCAGTATATCTTCTCCATTGAATAAAGTTAGGTTTTAGTATGTGTACTTGTGAATGTGTGTATCAGTGTGTGTGCCATCTCACTCTTAATTTCTTTGAGTATTTTTCTTGAACTATAATCAGGATATCACTTATGGTGATGCAGTATACTTTCAACAAATGACTCCTCTGCTTACCAAGTGTCTCAACTATAGTGTTTAATCACATGCTGTAAACCATTTATTTTCTCATATACTTCTCCTTCTTGAAAAAATCTCTTAATTATCTCACTTACTCCAATATAAAAATAGCTCTCAAAATTTTAATTAGAAATGCAAAATTTTACGGAGACAAAATGTTCATCTAATTCTCATTGACAAATTTTCAAAATTCCCAAATTCTGTGACTTGTGGTAAAATAACTGGGTGATAACCTAGAAAAGGATAAAATCCAAAAACCAAAAAACCCAAACCCGTTGCTATCAAGTTGATTCCAACTCATAGTGACCCTATAGGACAGCACAGAACTGCCCCATAGGGTTTCCAAGGAGTGGCTGGTGGATTCGAACTGCCGACCTCTTGGTTAATAGACAAATGCTTAACCACTGCACCACCAGGGCCCCAGAAAAGGATAAAGGACAATAAAATATATTAACAGAAGTCCATTTTGAGATGGGACAAACAAAACTAATTACCCACATATTGTCCTCCAAAATAATTTTCCCTGCTCACTTTGGGTGAATAGTATTATATTTATTCAATCTTAAAACTTTTGGTCTTTCAAATACAGAGCCCAGATAAGAACAGCTATGGTGTGAGATTGTAATATCTATTCAGGAGTGTTCCCTGAGACAATAAGATTCGGAAACTAGGAAGCATTCCACAACCTTATGGTAACATGACACAATGAGAAGCCATTTCACAAGTGAGGAAATAGAAAATCTGAGTTATCAGTGGACTTTTCTAAGATCACACAGGTTGTATATAGAAAAATTAGGACTAGGTTGATTGTTTTCCATTGTTCTACATAGACTTGAAGTTTTTTTTTCCATTGAATGGACCACAGTTATGGGCACTGACTAGCTCCCAGTTCACTTGCAGACTCTTCCATGGCTAATTTCAACCGCAGCTCCACATTTTACTTCCGACATTCTTATCAACCATATAAATAAGAGCTATAGCTTCTTGAACACTTGGTGCTGAAATTGGAGTACTCTTTAATTATTATTCTTGACATAAAAGGTTGAGGTTGAAAAAGGAAGTGACATCTCAGCAAGACCTATTAACAGACAAGTGAAGGAGACAAACTTAATGTGATTTCTGGTCTGGTGGAAAAAGATTAAATGAAAAAATCATGGATGAGGAGAAATTTTTTTTGTTTGTTTTCAAAATCTTGTCACTTTAGTCAGTCACCCAGAACCCGACTGAGCCCTCTGAAATGCAGTCCTCAGGAGCCTCCTTGGAAGAGGTGTGAGTCCTACTATTTCCCTATTGGCATGTAAGCTCCAATACAGATACTGGATCCCTCTAGGGCTGGCCGCAGATGGTACTAACAGTCCAGAATTCCCTTGGGTCCGAGATTGTGCCATGTAGCCTCCCCCTTATGAACATCTGCTCAGAAGCCAAAGGGGAAATGTCAGCAGTCATACAGACTCCTCGTAATTGGGCTGTCAGACACCCCTTCAGCAGTCTCATCTCTAGTATTGTGGGGATGTGGCTGGCTCATGCCAACAGACCCAAAAGCAGAGAGCACTCTTGCAATCTCCTCACCTATTGAGGGCTCTAATTCCCTGGTTCCTCTATGTGTTTTGAACAACATAATTTAGAAAGAAAATATAAACACAAAACAGGGGCTGAGGAATTACACTTTTTCTGCTAACAGCTAACCTAAAAGCTAAAAAGTACCTTGTAGTTGTTGTGGGTGCCATCAAGTTGATTCTGACTCATAACAACCCCATGTGACAGAGTAGAACTGCCCCACAGGGTTTTCTTGGCTGTAAACTTTATGGAAGCAGATAGCCAGGTCTTTCTCCCACGGAGTCACTGCATGAGTTCAAACCACCAACCTTTTGGTTAGCAGCCGAGTGCTTAACTGTTGTGCCACCAGGACGCCTTTAAAAAAGTACCTAGTATACAAGAAAGGTCATGGAAGCTCCCTAGACACATCCAAACTCCCTGAGGGACTGAATTGCTGGGAGGAGGGCTGTGGGGACCATGGTCTTGGGGAACATCTAGCTCAATTAGCATAACTCAGCTTATAAAGACAATTTTCTACATTCTACCTTGCTGAGTAGCATCTGGGGTCTTAAAAGCCTGTGAGAAGCCATCTAAGATACTCCACTGGTCTCACCCCTTCGGGAGCAAGGAGAATGAAGAGAAAAGGATACAAGCAAAAGATTAGTCCAAAGGACTAATGGACCACAGCTACCAAGGCCTCCACCAGACTGAGTCCAGTACAGATAGATGGTGCCCAGCTACCACCACTGACTGCTCTGACCTGGATCACAACAGAGGGTTCTGGACAGAGCTGGAGAAGGATGTAGAACAAAATTCTAACACAAAAAAAAGACCAGATTTACTGGCCTGAGACTGGAGAAACCCTGAGAGTATGGCCCCCAGACACTCTTTTAGCTCAGTGGTGAAGTCACTTCCGAGGTTCACCGTTCAGCCAGGGACTGGACAGCCCCATAAAACAAAACGGGACTGATGAGGCACAGCAATCCAGGGACAAGGACTAGAAGGCAGAAGGGGACAGGAAAGCTAGTGATAGGGAATCCAAGGTTGAGTAAGGACAGTGCTGACATGTAGTGGGGTTGTTAACCATTGTCATAGGGCAACATGTGTACCGTTTAATGAGAAACTATTCTGTTCTGTAAACCTTCATCTAAAGTAAGAATAGCAGCACAACTGGAAGAATGTAATCGATGTCACTGAATTGTGCATGTTGAAATTTTTGAAATGGTGTACCTTTGGCTATGTATATTTTCACCACCAACAACAACAAAAAAGGTTGAGAAGGGAGAGGGTTGACATGTCGTGGGATTGTTCACCAGTGTCATAAAACAATATGTGTACTGACTGTTTAATGAGAAAGTATTTGTTCTGTAAACCTTCACCTGAAGTACAATAAAAAAAAGTTTAAAAAAATAAACTATAAAAAAAATAGTACCTATATATTAAAAAAAAAAATTAGACCAAAGGACCTGGTAAAAGAATCCCTTGTTGCTAGATCTTAATGCCCAATCTGGCAGATTATGAATGGCAGACTAGGCAACTCACAGACAGAGACTGCTGCCTTCTAGTCAGAGGGTGGCCAGGGAACTTTCCAAACACATGCAGCAGTTACACAAACCACACAACCTATGAATTGGACAAGACCTCAGAGGTCTCTCCTGTGATGGGGAAGCTAAGGCCAGGAGGGGGGAAGTGATTTAGCCAAAGCCATTGGAAACGTCATTAGCATAGCCACAGCCACTATTTAAACCCCTTTCTCTGATTTTTGAGGAGTATGATCTTGGTCTCTAGACTTGGAGAAAATAACAAGTAGCTCATACACACACACGTGTGTGTATATATAAACATACATATGCATATATACACATACATCTGTATGTATGTATACATACACACACATACATTCCAATTCTAAACAAATAGTGACTAATAATCCTGCTGCATTTTTAGTGAATTGGGCTCTACATGTAATTAACAAATTATAAAAATAACTTGGCTTATGTATCTAGACATTTTCCATGAGTGCTATTTCAAGGCAAGTACAATATTTCAGATCTCTGCCATTTATCTTATCTATTTAAAAAATATTTTTGGTGAGGGGGATGAATAACACTTTAAGAGACCCTGGTGGTGAAGCAGCCATGCAAATGTTGTTCTAATCACCTACTAGGTACTTAAGTATCTTTTTGTTATCAATTAGTCAACAATTATTTATTGAGGAAAAATAAAAGTAAGGAGTCCCTCTTTCCTTAAAGAGATAGTGACATCTATATAGCCACTACAAATTGGTTTTTATCCATCTAAACTCACTATTCAGGAGCCCTGGTGGTGCAGTGGCTAGGTGTTCAGCTGCTAACCAAAAGGCTGGTGATTTGAACCCTTCAGCTGCTCCACAGGGAGAAAGAATGTGGCAGTCTGCTTCTGTAAAGATTACAGCCTTGGAAACCCTATGGGGCAGTTCCACTCTGTACTGCAGGGTCGCTATGAGTCGGAATTGATTTGATAGCAATGGGTTTGGTTTCTTGGTTTTAAACTCACTATTTACTTTTACCTAAAATGTTAATTCCATTTTGGCCTTGCAGATAGTCCTACCACATTCTAGAGGGATAGCTATGACATATCTAGTGACAGTCACAACATTTGCATTCCTGAGAACTTGCAGAGAGGACTGATGAGAAGGGGATTCACGGGGTAGCTCATGGGCTTCAAAGTATGCGTGCCCAGTGCATTGGAAGGTTCCCTGATGACATTCTCTTGCTGGGAAGGGAACTGCTCTATGGGGGAATGAGAGGTACACAAATGCCTAAATTAGAAAGACAGTGTTTCTTTAAGTATTAGGATTATTTTAAAAATCATAATTAATGATATTTTCTGATGCCAAAAATAGTACAGGCATGCTGTAGAAAATTTAGAAACTTTAGAAAACATAACACCTTGTTGTACAGCACTAGGATTCTTAGGTGATTTGCAATAAAATGTACGGCCATCCCAACAAGAGAATGTTTCCAAAATTCAAATGAAAATTAGTACATATGACTTGTAATCACTTCACATAGTGCCCTGAATACAGTAGCACTCAATAAATATTTGTTGAATGAGTGTTAAATGAAAACCTTTTATAAGCACATTTTTTACGTAAGTTAATTTATGCTATAATGTTTATTCTTGATTATACCTATTAACAGAAAGTAACATTGGTATAAATTCTGTTTGGGAATTCATAATGTATTTAATTAATATCAAAATTATTTTGAATTTCAGAGCAAACGTTGACTGATATGGAGAAATGTTACTCAGAAACATACAGAGTTCTCTTGGGAAATCTGTTAGCCAATGAGCATTTGTTACCGAAGCCCTGGGTGTACCTACCCTACTAGAATTAAAGCTGCTGCTGGTATCCCACCAAGTGTTGACAGTTAATCCTGCTTGGCTGAGTAGACCTAGCTTTTCTTCATACTGTTGGTGTGATGCTTTAGGAGGGAGTTGAGTGGGCTGTGGCCCAAGTGTTGGGTCCAGAACAATTTCTCCCATGAGGGCTCCTCTGCACAGGAAATTCACTCTCTTGACAAACTACCGCTGCTGGTCGAAGTGGCACAGGGTAAGCGTTGAGCAGGGAAGGTAGGAACAGTGGCTTCTGCATGTTCCACCCCATCTCCTGGGCTGGTCTCCTAGTAAATGTTTTCCTGCTCATCAGAACCCTTTATCCCTCATTTTCTTCTGCCTGAGTGACATCTACTGGGAAGCATGCCCATTCCTGTGGTTTAGTCCTACTGAACATTTACCCCGGTAAGCATTTCAGTCACACACAAGCTGCACAGTGTGAAGATGAATGTGGCTCACAGCATGCTCCACTCCAACACCTTCTAAAGTGTCAGTCAAATTTTACAAAAACCATTCATTGTATTTCAACATGTGAAATTTACTTGTACCTTGAAAAAAAGGATTAGATTCTGTTTTTGTTTAAAAACTTTTTTTCTAATTCAAATTCAGAGTGAAAATAATGAGGTTGGCTATCAAGAGTTTGGGACTACTGGTATCTTGTGTTGGTGTTTCATCTTTTCAATTCAAATAACAATAATGACAATGATGATGATGATCATCATGATGACAATGGCAACAGCTGATGCTTATATTGTGATTATTACATGCCAGATGCTAAGATTTCTTAATTCACTTCTTAACAACTTCTGGTCTCCCTATAAAAAGCTTTGTCTAAAGGGAACCTGAATTTAAATTGTCTTAGTGAAGAATACTGAATATACTGTGGACTGCCAGAAGAACAAGCAAAGCAGTCTTAGAAGAAATACAACCAGAATGCTCCTTAGAAGCGAGGATGGTGAGACTTCGGCTCCCTTACTTTGGACATGTCATCAGGAAAGACCAATTGCTAGAAAAGGACATCATGGTTGGTAAAATAGAGGGTCAATGAAGTTTAGGGAGGCTTTCTGTGAGATGCATTTGACACAGTGACCGAAACAATGGACTTAAACATAACAACAAGCATGAAGATGGCATGGGACTGGGCAACACAAGGTCTCTATGAGTTGGAGCCAACAACAAAAGGAACTAGCTTTAGGTACAAGTTTATGAGAAGGTCAAGTGTAGATTATCATCTTTTTCAAAGTGTAGGCAAAGTCTAGCATTTGTTTATTATTTTCTTAAGCCTAATCACAGGTCTGGAACATCCACACTTGATTTTCATCACAGTGCACTGATACTCTATACTTTATACAGCATTCACCAACATTAAGAAAAAAGGACTACGTGCATGTACACAAAGTCTAGGAGGTAATCAGCATCAACGGATCCCCATCATGGAATTCTCCAAACATATTCCAAGTTTTCTCACTGGCATGCCTTAGTTCACTAGCTAAAATTCCTCAGTTTCCCTCAAATGCATCCACACCTCTGGAAATCTACTCATCCTTAAAAGACCTGGCTTAAGTGCTTCCTGTTCCTTGTTCCCTAAGTCCAAAGTTATTTCTCTCTCCTTTGTCTATGTGGCTGTTGGACCTGGACTCATAATTCATCCTCTTATAAACAGCCTCTCTTGATTATGGCAGAACCAACCACCATTCCTTACTCTTCTAATACCTCACCTTAATCCTCACCGATGTATTTCGTATGATTAAAGATACTTACATATTGCAAATAATCATGTGTCTTCACTGGATTATAAGGCTCTTAAAAGAAGAGTGTTTATTATGTATCCAATTTCTGTAAACCCCAAGTACTCAAATCTTCTGGGCCCCTAATAACGCGTATGATGATGATAGCCTATCTTAAGAAGATATGCTCTGTTCACTAAATATACAATTTCTGTAAACCCCATGTACCGATTCCTGTGGGCTCCTAATAATGTATAGGATGAAGATGGCCAATCTACTGGAAATGACAACACAATAGTCTCAGAATTTCAAGGTAGCTAATAAATAACTCATATTTAAATCATAACAATGATTGTGAGGATGGTGCTGAAGCAGGCAGTGTTTTGTTCTATTCTACATAAAGTCGCTATGAGTTCCAACTCGACAGCACCTAACAACATAACATCATTTAAATCAAGCTTCCAGACATGAATTCTAGAAAACAACATACATTAGTCTAAAGAAGATGGGTTTATTTATCTGAGTAGGCAAATCATATATCTTAGGGACTCTGATTAGTTAGGGCAGAAATGCATTCCAAAACTATCATTTGCTTCATGCTAGATGGATAATAAATCTAACGCTTAACATAGACTTGCATTTTCTCTATAAATATGAAACTGTGAGAAAGACACTGATGAAGTGATTAGAGAACAAAAGAGAATAATTCACAGGCACAGAAATACTTTTCCAACTTCTTAGAAAGTAATAATACAACCCCCAAACAAGCTCATAAGTAATAATATAAGCCCCAATTTTTCCTCATCTATAAAATAATTCAACCTATAATTCCATCTTTGTCTAATTACACTGAGTTTCTCTGAGGCACACAGGGCTTACCTAACAAAACAGACCATGTCATTTTTCAACTCAAAAACCAATTAATCTATCTTTCTCTGTACCGTAAGGTGACCTTATAGGACTACACAACAAAATTTAGATACTTATAGTTTGCTGTCCTCTAGCCCATTTCAAATGAAAATAGTAATCTGAAAACCAACGATTTATCTAAAATTGAATTCCACAGGTAAGAGAGCATTAGACGTTTCATCAAAAGTAATCTAGCCAAATAGCTACTAAAAACAAAGAGAACAGAAAGAGATGATGAAAGGAAAGTGGGAAAAGGCAAACTATGACCAATTTTACTGCTGTTTTATTGTAAACCTACTTAAAATTTTGTATCCCAAACTAATTCAGAAAGATAGTGTTAAAGTAGCATGACTCCACTCCATACCATTCTCCTCTTATTGATTACATTTTTTTAAATTAATTAAAGTTCATAGTTTATTTATACTTCCTTTTTCTCATAAAAAGACTGAGGCTATGGGTTTTGAGGAGGAAGACTACAGAGGTAAAATGCCATTTTCATCATCAAGGATACACGCTTTCAATGTGATTTATGGCTGTGGGTGTTGGCTTTGATCACCTGGCTGGAGTCGTATTTGTGAGGTTTCTCTACGCTGAAATGACCCTTCTTCCCCTTTCCATGCTCTACATTTGAAAGGAAGTTGCTATGCGCAGCCCACACCTAAGGAGCGGGCAGTTATGTTCCTCTCCTTGAGCGCAGAGGATCTACATAAATTACTACCGTTACTCCTCACTTAGCTATGTGGTTAGGTTCCAAAGACCAGGTTGTTATGTGAAATTCGGCGTCATGCGAGAATCAGGGCCGTGCCCCATCTTCAGCACTGGCACCGTCGCTCACCGCCAGTCTGCTGCCCCTGGCGCGTCTGGGGATATGTGTGGCGCGGCGCCCCCCTTCCCCAACACGTAGAGTGCGCAGGGGTTGGGGTGGTGGTGGTGGTGGGGTTGCCCGCTGCCGACAGAGCAGCAGGGGCCCACCATCACCTGGCCATGCTCCAGGCCTCCGCATGGACCCCCGCGCCTGGCCTCTCCACCTTCCCTTTCCACTGGCTCAGAGGGGCCTCGGCGGTGGGCGGCTCCTGGGCCTGTGGACAGGTGAGGCCAGGCCACCTGGGTCCAGCACAGGCTGTAGAGGTAGCAGAGAAGCCTGTTTGGAAGAAGAGACTTCCGAGCCCCCCTCCTAGCCGTCCCACCTCCTCCGCTGCCCGCCCTGTGCTCGTGCTTGCAGCGGCGGCTCCTCCGGCCCACCCAACTGGGCAATACAACCGCCTGCGGCCGGTGGCCTCACTCCCGCTCACGAACCTCACCCTCCTGGTCTTCCTCCCGCTCTTGCCTTGGCTGCTCATTAATGTGCAAAATAGTCGGATAATATATTTTTTACTATTGTCGTAAATGCGAAATGTCAGATAACGAGATAGTCCATAATGTTTATAACTGGAATTTTACTCACTAAAATATTTTTAATGGTCAAAAGCTATTAAAATGTAAATTCTGCTATAATGTTCCTTAGTATCAATTTTCCTTAAAGGAAATAATATTACTAAAGAGTAATAGGTCATTGTAGTATAAGATATTAGATCTACTTGAAAGTATTTTTGGACCATGAGTCTTCTGGTATCTATACTTTCATGGATAACACTTTCAAAATTAGACCTGACCACAGAAAGCTGAAATATTAACGGAAAAGGGCCTATCTAAAGTTATATTTTAAACTAAATACTTGACATAGTACTTCCGGAAGATACAACTCCTTTATTTCATATATATAGACTTTCTGACTTAGAAAAACACATAAGAACAGTCAGATATATTCTGAGTTAAATATGCTACTCTGGGTTAATTTGGACTTTGGCCATAATTGATAATATTTTTATTTGGGAATTCTGGCCTTTGTGCAAACACCTGCAGTAGAGAGCACCTGTGGTGCTTGTGCTGCCTGTGAGTCCTCTGTGGATCCACTGGTTCCATAATCACTTACGGATACCTACTGTCTGCCATCAGGGAAGTAAAGAAAAATAACCTAATTATATTATCTATTCAAGCGCAAAGCAGTCAACAAATGGGAAAATGGGGCTAAATTCCAGCTATGTGACTAGAATAATCAGAAGAAATCAAACAGACTAAGAAAAAAATAAAAAAAAGGGCTAGACAGAGACCCCTAGACCGAGAAAGCACTGGGCAGTGAGGCCTCCTCCGTGATGTGCTGCACAAATGACAACTTCAATTAACAAACAGCAATTCTGCCTGACAACAGAGGGTCGGGTCCCTCAGCCCCTTACTGCTCCCAGGCAGTGCACTGCACTGAGGACACAGCCCAGGCTGCCTTTGTGCACTGACACCCAGGAGAACACACATCACAAATCACAGCACACCAGTCGGGGTTGGGGTCTGTGTATGAAGGACAGATGCCGTGATCAGCAGTGGACGTGAAGATTGTCCAATGGGTCTGCACTGATGAAGTTCTAGAAAATAAAGTATCAGAAAACTAGAGATAATAATTAAGTTCCATGGCTATTAATGAAAATCACCCCCTGTTCTTGGCATGGCTCAGGGAACACCATGTTTCAACTTTTGATGAGAAAAAACCCATGTTTAAAACACACAAGAATTATTTTAAAACAAAAAAATTCTTTTAATTTAGGATTTTACTCACTCAGCAATTTATTTCTGGGTTAAGAGGCAGTTCGCAGACATATTTTAAGAGTGCCTCTTAAAATCTCCTCTTACGTTTTCAGGCGTTTTTCTGTCATTCTAACCAGCGTCTAGACATCCAAATTAAGTGCTATAAAACTGGCAACAACAAAGATGAATCCTTCTGCTTTAGATAATGAGTACACAAGGTCATGCACAGGCGAGTGCACAAATATTTTCAACATGCACCACACAGGAGACCTTTTTTTTGTGGACAGAAATATTAATGTTGCTAAATGATACTGAACAAATCATCAGCTGTAAGTCTTTTTTATTTCTATTTCCCACTCATAAGCAATTTTAACACTGTTCCCAGTCTGCATATATTTAGACTCAACCAGAATGTCACATTTACTAATAATATATAATAACAAAATATAAGCCTATTATCATTTTTCAAATTCTTCCTTTAAAATAGACTGAAGGATGAAGTCTTAACTAAGCATTATCATAAAGAAAGCAAATGAACCAAATAAAATGATTATTGGTTAGTGTCAGACTAACTGTAGGTCCTTTTTTATGTAGCAAACTCTCAATTTTTCTTAACAAGAGAGAAATAAAACCAGGCAAATAAAATCCTGAGACAAACCCAAACTGAAACTCAGTAAATAACTGCACTCCCATTGTCCACTAGAGCAGATAATGACGAGTTGAATGGGCTGAATTTAGGTTTGGTCACCTCCTCTGTACCTTCCTGCCTTCTGAAAGAGCAGCATCTGAAATCAGGACACAACAGGGAAGGAACAAAGTCCACCTAGTAATCAGCCCCAATCATTAGGAAGTGGTTGAAGAATGGTAAGCACCAGGCAATCAATCAAAGGCACAGAACAAACTGAAGACATTCACAAAGAGGGCTCTAAGGGAGGAGACTCTGAAGGGGTAGGTCTGCAGGTGGTACACAAGCCCTCCAGAGGAGATCAGGGGGCACCAAATATAAGCACTCTAGGAAAAGGGAAAGCTAACACCCTTCCTGCATGTCTGGGATCTATGACCTGGATCTACTAGCATCTGTGTATGGGCCACAGGCAGAGGTGGAGGGCCGTGGCCTGGGACTGGCGGCCCAGTGGCTGGAGAGCTCTGCACTCGAGCATCAAGTCAGCGGACATGTGGCCCCTCTGTCTTGTGTCGCCACCTCTTCCTGGCCCGCGTGCACGGCAGCGTGGAGTCTCCTGGTCTGGCCCTTGGCTCTCTCCCCCATCCCCACCATCAGGGATGCTGAGATGCTCCAGATACTGCACGCTGAGCTGTGAGCCACTAACGCCATCCCTCTGCCTGGACCAGCTTGGGGAACCACCGACCAGAGCCTGTGCCCACCACATGCAGCTCTGGTCAAAGGCACGAAGCCACACAGCCACGCTAGACTTGGTAGGAACGATGGTCTCTGTAGAAGGCACCACCATGGTGATGTCTCTAGCATGCCCCTAGGTTGGGCAGTCTGTGGCTGCCAGCTGGCCCTGCAACTAAACTGTGGTGGTCAACTCCTGGTCTTTGGGATTTTCTTCACCTAATGCTGATGTACTTGTCCGTCAGTTTGTCGTACTGTGGTGGCTGTTGTGTTGCTGTGATGCTGAATTGAAAGCTATGCCACTGGAATTTCAAATATCAGCAGGGTTGCCTATCATGGATAGGTTTCAGCAGAGCTTCCAGACTAAGACAGACTAAGATGAGAGGCCTGGAAATCAACTTCTGAAAATTAGCCAATGAAAACCCTATGGGTCATAACAGAACACTGTCCACTATAGTACTGAAAGATGAGTCCCCTAGTTGAAAGACACTCAAAATACACAGTGGCTGCAACAATGGACTTGAGCATACCAACAATCATGAAGATGGTGCAGGAGCAGGCACTGTTTTGTTCTGTTGTACATGGGGTCACCATGTACGAAAGCTCACTAACAACAGCTAACAACAACAATGGTGATGTGAATTCCCGTGTAGTTTCTGCTCAGCCTGATGCAGTCCTCAGACACCTTGGCCTGGGCAGTCCGAGCTAGCACATGCAACATCTTCCTTGCCATCAGGTGCACTTCCTTGTCTTGCTGTCATGGCTCACATTCCCAAAACAACGGATCCCTGTCACTTTATACCTGCAAGATTTGATTTATTCCAAGCCTTTGGTAGTTCCCAGTATTAAATCTCTCAACAGATCCATTACAGGCTTGGGAATTTTGTTTTTATCTGTAACAATGTGCATAACACCAGTCAGTTCAAGATTCTTCTTATATTAGTTCTTCCTTTCCTCTATTACAGAAATTAAAAAACTCTGAAGGAAACCCATTTTCATATTACATTTGAAGTGTGTTTCAAATCCATCCCTTACTCTCTCTCCCAAACCTGTACAATATTTTGTGGGAATCTTTTTTTGTGGTACTTATGCTCTATGCTAATCTGTTTTCACGTCTTACGTTAAGTAGATAATAAGCCCATTGAAAGAAGAAACTTGTGCCTAATTTCTCTTTGTGAGATACGGCTAGCACTCAAAAAAAAAAAAAAAAAGTTTTGCTGAATTAAATATTCTAGCTGGATGATAGCAGTAGTTCAGAACACTCTATGGGCAGGTATCATCGTCTCCATTTGATAGAATAAATACAGCTCAGACAAATTAAGAAACGTCCACTGTGCCTGGGCTTCTGAAGTGGCAGTGCCTAGATTTGAACCTCGTTCTGCTTCACAGCAAGATTGCATTCTTGACCACTTTACTGCCAGCTTCTGCCGAAAAAACACAGAAGCAGTAACAATAGGAGCTAGAAGCTGCTACATTCCACACACTGAAACACAAGGGTCCTGTCTGACCCAGGGCTCTATGTGTCTGGAGCACAGTGCTCCTCCAGGGTTACGTAATTCTAACCTGTCCTCAATTCTCTTCCTCAAAGTGCCCACCTCTAGTCTTCCACCAGAACCCTGAGACCTCTTCTGGATTGGCCATATGTGTTTAAGTTTCACTCTCATAGATCAAATATTCAGAGGTAGTTCCCTTTCTTCAGGTACGTTAACACAATTGAACTTCAATTGAAATGCATCTGTGAGTAAAATAAATTTAACAGAAATGTGGTCTTTTTGAACCTTACACAAAGATCCCTCCCCTCCAGCACACTGACAAAATGCTTCCACTGAACCTTCATCTCTCAAACTGACTGGCTCTACTATCCAGTTTTGCTTCCTCGGTTGTGTGTAGTGTCACTGTTTCTGAGACATGAAAACAACTGTTTTCATTATGGCTTTAGCCTAAACAAAACTCCAACTTCTTATTAAGCATGTTTAATAAAATCAATACGGCGTTAACAGCTGCCAGCAGGGAGCTTAGCAACTTAGATGTTTGCACACAATCCCCCTCTGTGTCTACAGGCAGATAGTTCTCATCTTCATATAGCTTTTCTGAAAGATCATGAGCTAGCCCGACCAGAAGAGACTCCCATGTGACTAAGTCTTTATGAGGTGAACACAAGCAAAAATTTATGACAAAAGTGAAACACAACTCTGTGTCAAAATCTGCTGGGATTAGTAGCCGTTTGCTTTGGGGAGATGGAAATTCAAAAAGTTGCTTTGGGATTCCACCTTGAGATGGTATGATGGGAAGAGTCAGTCCTCATTATATCATACCACCTCGTATTTACTAAGTACCCACTGTGGACCCATACTCTAACACTGTTGGATTCTCAAACAAACTGAAGACGTTGTTCTTATTCCCAAGTAGCTTATGCAGGAAGTTAATTTTTCAAATAGTTATAGCTTTCCAAGAAGCTCAGAAATGGAAATCTCAGTTTTAAGGTAGAAAGTGCATACTCTGCATGGAGGTAACTGAGGTAAATGACAGAGTGATACATTTTCTCTTTTCTCTCCCCAAAGGGTGGTTTAACTGAAATGAAGTCAGTAACAGAAGGCAGTTTGCACAACTGTGCATGTCATGTCTGGCCGTATAATCTTATCAATACATTTCAAGATAGCATTGTATAGCCTCACCTCACCAACCAGGATTTTAAATGTTGTCTTGTTAAGTGGCATAAATTGAGAACTCTATTAGAGACGGGGGGCCTTCACTGAAAGGACTAGAATAATACCAGCCACCCCTAGTCTCATCTGAAGCTAACTCTCCAGGCAGCTAATTCATAAAATGTCCAGAGATGTGGCCATGCGAGGTCCTAAAACCCTGGAGATGAACTAATCAGCTAGGTAGGAAAGCTGCATTCTCAGAACTGCCTGCTTTCAGCAGACCAGGTAGTGGTGCAGTGGGGACTGTGTTCCTTGACAGCATCAGGCCTAACTATTTCAAGTGCTTGCCACACTGATCTATGGATCACAGTGAGGAAATACCTCTTCAGGTGTGACAACCATTTATCACTTTTTGATCCAGGATGCTGAGTAAACCTGCCACCGTTATTCAGTTACATCAAACGGTGGAGGGTTTTGTGGTAAAAAAAAAGAATCACCGTTTTCAACTATTCACTGTTGACCTATTTCACTGTTAGACAAATTACTCTGGAGCAGCACACAGCAATCACACTGCGGGAGAGCGAGTCTGTAATATTCTCTGTAGAGCTTTCTTCCTCCATTTCCTTTGTTCACCCCACAGCTCTCCACGTGGTGATTTACACACATCGGGTAAAGATTGATTCCGCCTGTCTCATCTGTGCCCGTAGCCTATTTCTCTGCCACAACTGGTGCTGCCTTCCCACCTGCATCCCCAGATGAGCCCCACGGAATGCAGAGGCTGATTCCCTCATCCTGAGAGGCCTCCGAACACCTGCCCGATGCTCTCCTCTCACAGGTGAGGGAACTGAGATCCTCAAAGATGAGGCCAGCCCCATAGTTACACAGCCCATCCCGCCATACTGCTACTAAATGATTCCATCTCAGCTTTGGGGTAAGAGTACTCCCCAAATGAAGCCAGCTGACTGTCTCGCCTACTGAATCCTTCGCAACTCCATCTTGCTCCCCCTGCCTTTCAGGAAACGTTCACACGAATCACCTCTTAATAGCCCTACCCTACTGGGCCCTAAGCACCACAGGCACTCCAAAGACTAGCTTTCTTGGCTCCAAGTGTCTCCCATCTCTTTTCTACCCTTCCAGTTTTACTGCTATCTGCATCACTATGACTCCTTTTGCAGCTAACAAACACCATGGTCAGAGAGGGTCAGAGTCATGTACAGAGCAATGTACAGAGTCACATACAAGGCTCTTTTCCTGGTACTGATCACATCATTCCATAAAAGAGAAAGCCAAGAGTGAACTCCAACAGGGACAAGACAAGACCATACAGAACAGTTTTGTTTGGACACTGGGATATGTAGTGTCACTGAATCAGTTCTGCTCTGCAAAAAAAAAAAAAAACCCCGTTGCCATTGAGTCAATTCTGACTCATAGCAACCCTACAGTACAGGCTGGTGGATTTGAACTGACAATCTTTTGGTTAGCAGACGTAGTTCTTAACCACTTCACCACCAGGGCTCCCCTAATCTGCAAAGTTAATATTTAACCATATTCCTATTTTCCCATACCTCAACTAAAGGTTCAGCCAAAACAATTTATTTACATAAAATTAGGACATTATAGAGCTAAGCCCTCAAGGAGTCTCTTCCTTCCCTTATTTATAAACTAGAACTCGTGGGTCCAGGCATCTGGTTTGGACCTGCCTGGTCAGGAGATAGCTCCCATAGTGTGTCTAAAGAGATGTAGAGTCTTAGGGGGCAAGGCTTATGTCAGAAACCCAGACTATTACAGTCTGGGCCTCTTCCCTTACAGCCAGTCAGTATGTGCACGAGACCCATTCTGCCTGAGCAACTGGGGACAGTCAAGAGGAGGATAATATTTCTACCCCATTCTCTTAGCTAAGAGCCTTCAGAGGAGCCCAGTTAGATAAACTTAAATTGTCTGACCGTTAGAACCTCATAGTTGACTTCATTCGATGGATGTGTGCACATTCTAAGAAACTTTAATTTATGCTTTATCTAATAATACCTTCCAATTATAAAAAAGTAATACCTGCTCATTATAGAAAATTTGGAAAATGCAGAGAAGCACATAAAAAAGAGATACACAAAAATGTCACTCATCATTACTTCTAACATTTTGAGGTACTTCAGGGAGTTGAACCCTGTGGTAAAATGAGTCACTTTCATATGGCCTTTCTAGCCATAGTCTTGTAACTCCCATAAAATGATTGGCTGGACCATGATCTTGCAAGGATTGGTTGATTATTTTCTTGTGCTTGATCCTGCAGCTGGCTCCTGTTCATCTGACCTCTGGTTCTTGGGACTTGAGCTAGCAGTTTACCTGCCATCTTGCCTGCCGATCTTGGGATTCATCAGTCTTCGCAGCCTGTGAGCAAGAGCCCTGCTCTCTGACCTGCTGATCTTGGGTTCGCCAGCTCTTGCAGCTACGTGAATCATGAGAAACCTCCATCCTGACCCACAGACTTGGGACGTTCCAGCCTCTACAACCGCATGAGCCATTTCCTTGACACAAATCTCTCTCTGTATTTATATGCTTTACTGGTTTTGCTTCTCTAGAGAACCCAGCGTAAGACTTTATTGGTTGATTATGCAAATAGTAGTTTGAAAATCAGCCTAATAGAGTTGACTGGCTTGCAGTGCCCTGAGGGGATTGGTCATGCCTCAAAATTGACAAAGAGTAAGGGCCAATCCCCCAGAGGTTTAGGGGGACCTCACTACCATCAAGAAGAGTCTGGAGCAGAGTGTGTCCCTGTGCTGAGAACCTCCTAGACAGAGAAGACAGAACTGTAACACTGAAGATGGCACGGGACGGCAAGAAATGGCAGTGCACGCACAGCAGAGCTGAGCAGCACAGAAATGACAGCAACAGTAAGAGCAGTGGGAACCACGAGACCAGCAGATAGCTGTGGTGGGCTTGCTGGCCACCGGAGATAAGTGGCTATGGTAGGCATGCTGGCCCCTGAAGAGAGACAGAAAGGCAGCTGCAGCCCACAGAGAGAGCCGAACACCTTTGAGCAGTAGACTTGCAGGAAGAGCTGGGTGCCTCCAGAGCTAAAAAAGCTTTTATCACTTGCTTGTGCAGGGCAGAGGTCTAAGTGTGCCCCCGGGCAGGGGGATGCTTGCCCCCCTGCCCTCCACTGGGCATCATGACAGGAGTTATGGAGGCCCTTAGGCATTGCAGGCCCAGGTATCATAGAGGGAGCCAGCAGTAGAGGCCTAGGAGGGCCTGGCAGCAGAGCAGAAGCCTCGGTAGTCATGTAGGTTCTCTCTCCCTGCAGCATGGTGGTGGCCAGAGGACCAAGTCCCCTCCCCCCGCAGCATGGTGGTAACCAGAGGCAGTGACGACATGAATACGGCATAATTTGGGGAAGGGTAAGCATTTCCCCTTTGAGAATCTGTTGTTATTATTTACTGTTTGCTTTCTAAAATTAATAATAAGGGCTTTCACTTTGCCAACACTACGTAAATGTGTCCAGCTGGATCACAGATGAACGTGGCACCCATGGAACGCGTGTGTCTCATTCCCAGCAGTCTAGTGACTGCCTGGAAGTTTGAGGCACAGCCTGTCTGATGTGCAATGTGGAGAGGCAGAGCACACAAAGCCTTTACCCAGGGTCATCTGAAGGTCTTGTCCCAAACTCTATTTGGCCTATGAAACACCACTGTTATAAAAATGACTTCTCTTTGCCCTCTGAAAGTTTCCTGATGGGTTCGGACTTCAGCTTAAATATGAACACGTTCCCGGTTAGGTCAGCCTGTAAACTTTAGTTGCCCCTTCCTTGTCTTCTTAAGGGAAAACCGCGTGTTTCCAGGAGGCACTTTGTAACTGCACACAAATGTCACCTGCACAGCCACCACACAAGTTGTTACTATCAACAATCAATTATTTTCAGAAGCCACTCAAGATAAATCAATCTGCTGTGGTGATTTCACAATTTTCTGTCTCCTTAAAACCTTTGAACACAGTTTTCCTTTCAGGTCTGTAACTGTATTAAGTTCAGGACTCAATTCCTTCCAGCTTCACATATCTTCCCTGTTCAGCAGGTGGGAGGAAAGCACAGCTTCTGCTACTTATGGTGTCAAAGTGGGTGTGTTTATCCTATTAACAAAATCAACAGTTGTGATTCCATGGCAGCCTAAAAATGTCCCTGGCCCAAGGCAGCACCCTGACTGGGAAATAACAGTCCAGGAAAACAGCCCTGAGCAGAGCAGGGCCTAGGGCAGTAATTAGATCTTTACTCAGCTTTCCCAATCCTCTCTCTGAATGTTTTTTTTGAAAAGTTCCACAGCAGGCCCAGCAATTCAGACCAGTGTCAGGATGGAGAGTTTCAGAATGCCAGCCTAGTTCTGTGGGTGACTCACACTGTGTATGTGCGTGAGTATGTACACACACATGTGTGTGTGTGTGTCCTGTGTGTGTATGCCCAGGATGGGCTAGTCATGGTGTCCTTGGGCACTTCCTCCATGACAGATCATGTGCTGGTGTCCTTCATGTATATATTTTTTAATTAATTCTCCGTTTTAGGTAGGTTATGGCCTTATTGAAGAAACTGGCTCAGAGGTTAACTGAATTCCCCAAGAACACAAAGAAAATAAAGATCAGAGTCTGAATTTGAACTAGGGTCTGGCTGAATCCACAGGTTGCCTCTTACTCACTGCAAACCTCAGCTGACTCTACCAACCACTTCTGAGACCTAATGTAAGATAGACCAAGAGGACCAACACGTAAAGATGATTCACAAATGCTCACCAAAAAGGGAGATGCTAATAGTCAAAAGTATGGACTCAAACATACCAATGATCATGAAGATGGCACAGGACTGGGCAATGTTTCGTTCTGCTATATATCAGGTCTCCATGCCCCAGAGCTGACTTGATGGCAACTAACAATTCACACAATTTTAACAATTATGCAACTGTGCAGATTCTCTCTAATTGAGAAGGATCTTCTTCAGGTCAGTGTGTTAAACCTCCACAGGGTTCTGAGACACTGTGGACCCTTAAATCACACTTTCCATGTCTGCTGTCCCATGCCAGCTCACTCTTCAGTTAACAAAGCCAGCAGCCCTGTTCCATTCAGTCCATGTGCCCAGCACACACAGGGAAAACTGTAAAGGAAGGAGCCCATGGCTCCAGCACTCACGAGGCTCACAAATGTGGGCAGGAGGAGGACCACAGAAACAGGATGAAGACTACTTTAGGAGCAGGAGCTTGAGGTCCTCTGCTTCAGCCTGATTTAGACCCTGTGGTTGTTCCAAGAATGTACTAAAGGGCACAAAGCGCTGACCTGGATGCATGTTATCCAAACCTGATGGCTTTCTAGAGGGGTCTGGATTTAACTAGCAGGACTGAATCAGAAGAACAACATTAAACCAATCCTTAAGGGATTTACACAGTGGTTCATAAACGGCCTTTCGATGAGCTATTCGTGCATCCTCTGGCTCCCACACCAATGCCTCCCTTTTGTGGGATGTGTGATCACAAAGGCAACAGCTATGAGCCATGCCTGCCCTGTTTATCCAAGAGTTAACTCTCCCTTAACAGCTAGGCAGCAGGCACCAAACAGATGGGAAAGGAAACAATTAGGAAGGACATTTAGGAGACGAAGGCACAGGGGAGGCACTTCCTCTCCCACTGGGCTGCGAGGACACACTCACAGACCCTTCTCCTAACAAATGTGAGGGGACTCTCATGGCAATGAAGTAAACTCTCAGGAAAAGAGTTGTTTACAAACTCACAGGCAAACCCAACATGAAAGAGACAGGAGAGGCATGTGAGTGTTCTCGAGCAGCACCTGCTTCTCTTCCTCTACCCTTGTCCTGCCCACCACCATTACTTCTGCCACCATTACTGAGGGCTTAGGTCACCAAGGCAGGCACGAGGCTGGGACACCTGAGCACTCACAGGTCACCTCTCCCCTGGGGGCTCACAGCACAGCGGAGAGGGGGCCTGGCACGCAAATAACTGTGACACGGTGTGCTCACACCAGGAGAGGCCGGTTGGTTCTGCATGGTCAGGGAAGGCTTTGTAAAGGAAGGACAGTGATCTGATTCACGTAGAAAAGGTGCATCTAGTAGAGGAAACAGCATGAATTGAAGTTTGGAGACAGGAAAGAGCTGGTGTTTCTGGAAAATGTTGAACAGGAGTGAGGCCAGAAAGGGAGGTAGAAGCTAGATCATGATTAGGTGCTTCAAGATTACGTAAGAGACAAATATCGACTGAGAGTTGGCAAAGTCTCTCCAAAAGTGGGTATTATAACCTCTCCACAAAAGACATGGGCTTACTCCCTGAATTGACACAACTTTTTAAATAACTAGCTGAATCCCGAATGTAAACCACACAACTGTCAGCTCTGTGAACAGAGCTCTATTGCTCTATTTTGGAGTTTAAAGTTATCTTTTTTATATGTTAGGCTCAGTGCACTAAATATCTCACAACTGGCGAGATCCAAAGATCATCTATATTTTA
Source organism: Trichechus manatus latirostris (assembly GCF_000243295.1). Taxonomy (NCBI): domain Eukaryota; kingdom Metazoa; phylum Chordata; class Mammalia; order Sirenia; family Trichechidae; genus Trichechus; species Trichechus manatus. The sequence goes on from NW_004444198.1 coordinate 575,066, forward strand.
CAGATGTAGTGTGCATCTTCAAGCACTGTGACCATAGAAGAGTGTCCTGGGCATCGCATTGCTAGCAATCATAACCAGCACTAACCAGAAATATGCAGATTGTTAAACACTGTAATGGTCTTTCAGTAAAAAACATCAGTTCTACTCTAAAGAAGCTCACATCCCAAAAGGGAGCATGAGAACTCCACCTCCTGAGAGAATCATGATTTCCATTTTGGTGGTTATTCTTCCAGATATCTATGTCTACACACACAAGTGTGCACATTCAACTTTACACACAGCATCAAATAGTGCTCACTGCTTTTTTTCTCACTCAACAATACATAGTGATTCTCTTTCCATAATTCATTTAGCTATTATTGGAATTGGTTAGTGTGAATCCAAGTTTTCAGTTTACAATGAGTAAAGTGAACCATTTCTCACTGTTGCAATCCTTCTGTGTTTATCTTTGTACATTGGTCTAAACTGCTGAGTATGATGGCATGCATTTTACAATTTGTTACACTTTCCCCCAAGACCTTCCAAAATTCTGCAGCAAGTCATACTCTGGTGGGAATGCTCTGTTGGGGTAAGATCAGTTTTGGGGTCAGCTTCTTGCAAGAGCGCTGGAGACACTGTCTCAGAGAGTGGAATGAGAAAGCCTCTGAACTTCTAAAACATTTAAGTCTCCCATTTCACACTCACTGCCAGTCGCCAGAGCCCATAGGAAGGTAGCCAGGCACTGGCTCTGCTGAGTCCCCACTGGGAGATGTCAACAGACTTGGAGAGACTAGAGCAGGCAAACAGCCTGGTAGCCCAGGGAGTCAAAGATGAGAACAGATGCGGCTGAGACACCAAGAGGGTCTTACATCTTTAAAACTGTTATCAGTAGACACCGGTGATCTGTGTATTTCATACCAGACATTCCTCCTGACATGCTGTAACTAACATGTGTGGAGTTTCCTTCAAATTACCTTTTCTGCTGCTCAGAATCTGAAGCAATTTATATAGTTTCTGTGAATCACACTGGACATTTCCTTTAATTCCAGCCAGCAGCTGTTGATGCAGACTAATAAATAACCACTGTAGAAGCACCACTGAACTCTCTGAAAAGGTTGTAAATATATTTAACAACCACAGCATAAACACATCTCCAGCTCTCAACCAGGACTGAATGACTTCCACAAACTCTGTTAGTTATGAATGTATCTGGGGCGGGGAGAGGCTCTATAGTGCACATGTGGAATGTCTATTTCTTACACACACACACACACACACACACAACAAGTCCCAATGGTTTCCTCTGCCCATGCTTTTGACAGCTACAGATCCTCACAAATAAATATCAGCTCTTTGAGTTTATTTAATGTTAATTTAATTTTATATACAAATCTACTTTGCCTTAGAGGCTAAACAGAGAATTACGGAGTTCTCAATTTCTTGGCTCCTATCTCTCACCAGTTCTTTTTTTAAATATATAATTTATTTTTTGTTGTTGTTGTTGAGAATATACACCAATTCGACAATTTCTACATGTAAAATTCAGTGACATCAATTACATTTTTCCACTTGTACAACCATTCTTACCCTCCTTTTCCAAGTTGTTCCTCCCCCATTAATATAAATTCACTGTCCCCTAAGTTTCCCATCCAATCCTTAAGTTGCTGTTGTCAATTTGATTCCATATAGTTCTTAAAAAAGCACAATGCTCAAGGCAAACATTCTTTACTAGTTAAGCTAAACTACTGTTTGGTTTTAAGAAGACATCAGGAGATATTTTTTGTTTAAGGTTTAAATTTTAAAGATTATCTCAGAGCAATAGTTTTGGGGGTTCATCCAGCCTCCATGACTTCATAAAGTCTGGATTCCATGAGAATTTGAAATTCTGTTCTGCATTTTCTCCTTTTTGATCAGGATTCTTCTACAGCATCTTTGATCAAAACATTCAGTATTGGTAGTGGGGCACCACCCAATTCTTCTGGTCTCATGGCAAAGGAGGCAGTTGTTCATAAAGGCATTAGCCACACATTCTATTTCTTCCTCCTATTCCTGACTCCCTTTCTTCCTCTCTTGCTCCAGCGATTCTTACCAGTTTTTTAAATTTATATTTTTAACAAAAGACAAACCAGACAAATCAGAAAGATTTAGTGCAAAAAAAAAAAAACAAAAAAAAAACCCCAAATCCCCCACACCTTGTTTTACCTAGCCCCCACTGGTAGCTGTGTAATTTTTGACTGTATGTTTTACTTATTTGCCTTGCTCTTAAGCCAGAAGGAGCTTCAGTGCGTTGGATGGGCCCAACATCACAGGCCCAGAAGGGCGTGGTGGTAGAGCAGAAGCCTCAGGAGGCATGCACATCTCCCTCCCAGTACCCACCACCACCACTGCAGGCTGGTGGTAGCCAAAGGCAGTGGTGACATGAACATAACATCTGACCTGAGCCACGGTGTGCCAGCACAGTGACATAAGAATTGCTGTGTTGTTGTTATGTGCCGTTGAGTCCATTCCGACTCATAGCAACCCTATAGGACAGAGTAGAACTTCCCCATAGGGTTTCCAAGGCTGTAATCTTTATAGAGGCAGGCTGCTACATCTTCCTCCCACAGAGTGGCTGCTGGGTTCGAACTGTTGACCTTTTGGTTAGCAGGCGAGCGCTTAACTACTGCGTCACCAGGGCTTCTTGACATAAGAATGGTCATGGGTAATTTAGTGAAGGGTAAGCATTTCCCTTCTGAGAGTCTGTTGTTATTGTTTACTGTTTGCTTCTATAAACAATAATAATGGCTTTCACTTTGCCAACACTGTGTAAGCGTCTCCTATGTCTGGCTCGATCACAGAACACATATGAACGTTGCACCCATGGAATGGCTGATGCCAGTGCATGTGCCTCATTCCTAGCAGTTTTATGGCTGCCTGGAAGTGTGAGGTACAACCTGTCTGCATATGCGACGTAGATAGATAAGCACACAAGAGCTGTCCCCGTGCACCTGCCATGGGTTTCCAGGGTTCAGTCAGCCACGGAAGGCCCAGGGCACAGCCAACTGGCCCCATATCAGGATATTCATCTGCTGCTTGGACACCTGCCCCTCACTTACAGTATAACACTGGTTATACTTCCTCTTTATGCACTGGTTCTTACAGGACTAGGCTTTTCTTGTTTAAATAATAACTATATTTAGAGTGTATTCTTCACCTGTTGTGTGTATTTAAGCCAGTATGCATTGATATGTAAATATCAATCCTGATGTTAGTCTCAAATTATAAATTTATAACTTCTTTCTTGCCACCAAGACACAGTCATCACATTACCTGTTTCATTTTTTCTTTCCATGTGAGCAAAGATGAAAATACAAATATCATAACAGTGACCAATACTGAAATAGGTGGGAAGGTAGTAGAGACTGTCTTTAAAGAGATGAAAAGGGGGTGGAAGTTGATCTGTGTTAGCTTATCTGTAAAAAAGACAGAAAAGAGTTTTCTGCAGTGAAGGACACAAAGTCAAGAAGACCTTGCATCTATTTGTTCTGTTGGTGAAACAGAAACAGTTTCTTCAAGTTCTGGTTCCTCCCTTGACTAGCTATATTTCTATCCAAATAAAACAAAATGAAATTGAACTATATTTAGTGACTGATAAATTACTCTAATAAATTCCTCCTCAGCTAGTCAGTCTTCAAACAAGTAGAATGGTGTGGGTCATGGTGTCCATTCAACCAAATGCTCCACACCCACTTATTGTATACAAAGTCTTCCCAGATGCCTCAGTAGAAAATGTTGGAAAGGCATAAAGATGATTTTCCAACAAGCTTTCATTACTCCAACTAACCTATAAAAGTCATCACTCCACTTTGAGAAAACAAAAACTTGGCAGGAGTCCTTTACCTTTTTTTTTTAATAAGGGGGAGAGGAATTAAAGCTAAAATAAAAAAAATCACACCAAAGTAAGCTAAATTTTTCATTAAGTACCAAAGAGGTGCAAAAACACTGGCCCCAATTTCCCTCCTAGAGACAAATAAGAAAAAGATGAATCATCATTCCATCAAAGACTTTATAAGCAGATAAACCCTAGAGCCTTGAATGCTAACCAGAGCCAAACTTCCTAAAAGAAGGCTTTTCACAGTGATAGTAAGAGTCACAGAAAGAAATAAAAATTTTAAATGACACCCCTCACACACACACAAAATGTATAGATGTAATTAATCCCCCACACACACAAACAAATTCCAAGTCCAGAAGGATTCTCTGGTGAATTCTATCAAATATTTAAAGAAGAAAAAGTACCAATCTTACACAAATTATTTAGAAAACAGAGGAGAAGGGACTATTTATCAACTCTTTTTATGAGATCAGTATTATTCTGGTACCAAACAAGATAAAGACATCACAAAAAGAACCATAGACCAATTTCTCTTATGAAACTTGATGCAAAAAATCCCTGACAGAATTTTAGCAAATAGAATGCAAATATATTTAAAAAGAATAATACATCATGGCCAAATGGGGTTTATCCCAAGCATGCAAAGTTGGCTTAACATCTGAAATTCAATCAATGTAATTCATCATATTTGTAGAATAAATAATAAAAAAGATCATTTCAGTGGATGCAGAAAGAATATTTAATAAATTTCAAATTATTTATAATAAAAAACCTCCAAGCAAAATAGGAATAGAATAGAGCTTCCTCAACCTGACTGAAAAATCAATAAAAAAAATACAGCTAACATACACAGTCATGAAAGGCAAAAAGCTTTCTCCCCAAGTTTAGGACTGAGGCAAGGACGTCCTTTGTCACTTTTATTCAACATTGTACTAAAATTCTGGCCAGTGCAACAAGGCAATACAAAACAAATTAAAGGCACAGAGATTGGAAAGAAAAAAGTAAAACAGTCTTTATGTGCAGACAGCATGACTTTGTACAGAGGAAACCCTAGAGAATATATAAAAAAGCTGCTAGAACTAATAAATGAATTTAGCAAGGTCACAGCATACAAGGTCAATGAAGAAACATCAATTGTATTTCTTTAAACTAGTAACAATGACCTAGAAATGAAATTTAAAAACAACTCCATTTACAATAGCATAAAAATCCTTGGGAATAAATTTAATGGAAGATGTGCAGGATCTTCATGCTGAAAATTATAAAACTTTACAAAGGAAAACCAAAGAAAACCCCAGTATATGGTGAAATATACCATGTTAGTGGACTGCAAGACTCAATATTATTAAGACGGCAATTCTTCCCAAATTAATCTGTAAATTTATTGCAACTGCAATTAAAATTATAGCATGCTTTTTGAATGAATCAGTATTCTAATTTTAAATTTTATATGGGAAAGCAAAGGACCTAAAGCCAAAGAGTCTTGAAAAAGAAAAATATTAAGGGACTTACACTACCTAATCTGAAGAGTTTCTATAAAGGTAATGTAATAAAGAGATTGTGCTATTAGTATAATAATAGACATACAGTTCAATGGAACAGAAAAGAGTCAGAAATACTCCCACCTTTATATTATACAGTGCACTGATTATCAGACAGTTTCCAAGGTAATTCAGTGGGGGAAAGGATAGCCTTTTCATCAAATGGTGCTAAAATAATGGGCTATTTATGGAAAAAAGTGAACCTAACCCTTACCTTACATAAAAATTAACTCAAAATGGATAATAGATAAACATAAGAACTAACACTATTACACTTACAGAAGAAAATATAGGATAAAATCTTTATTAGGTTAGGCAAAGAATCCTTAAACAGGACACAAAACCCACAATCTATACATTAAACAAATTATAAAATCGACTTCATAAAAATTAAAAACTCTTGACCTTCAAAAGACACACCTAAGAAAACAAAAAGCAAAAAACAGACTAGGAGAAAACATGTACAAAACATATATGTAATAAAAAGCTTAGATCTAGAATATACACATTATCAATAAATCAACAATAAGACAACCCAATAAAAAGATGTGCAAAAGACTGAAAAGTTGTTCAACATCACTAGTCATCAGGGAAATGCATATTAAAACAATGAGATATACCACCAGAATAGCTAAAGGTGAAAAGACTGACAATATCAAGTGTTGTTGAGGTTGTATGGCAACTGGAACTCTCATTCATTGCTGTTAGGAATGCAAAATGGTATGGCCACTTTGGAAAACAGTATGGCAGTGTCTTGTAATCAAACATATACTTAACATGACCAAGCTAGCAACTCTTGTGTATTTACCAAAGAGAAATGAAAACATGTTCATACAAAGACTTCTATGTGAGTATTTATAGGAGCATTACTCATAATAGCTCCAAACTGGAAACAATTCAAATGTCCATCAACTGATGAATGGATAAACAAATTTTGGTATATCCATACCATGAAGTACTAATCATCAATGAAAAGAAATGAACTACTGATACACACCACCAAATGGGTAAATCTCAAGAACATTATACTAAATGAAAGAAGTAAAACTAAAAGGACTATACAATGTAAGAGTCTTTTAGATTATTTTCTAGAAAAGGAGAAAGGAGAGTGACAGAAAGCAGATCAGTGAGGGTCTGGAGCCTGGGATCAAGGCAGAGGGTTGAATACAAGGCCATATGAGCAAACATTTTAGGGTGATAAGATTGTTCTACATCTTAATTGTGGTGGAGGTTACACAACTGTATATAATTACCCAAATTCATCTAACACCAAAAATGAGTAATTTTTTTTAAAAATAATATTTTATTGTGTTTTTGGTGAAGGTTTTACACAGCAGTTTAGGTTCCCATTCAACAATTTCTACACAAGTTGTTCAGTGACATTTGTTATGTTCTTCACCAATGTGGGAACATTCTCGTTATTTCTGTTCCGGTTGTTCCATTTCCATTAATCTAGTTTCTCTTTCTCTGCCCCCTTACAATCTCATCTTTGTTTTAAAGTAATTGGTGACCGTTTGGTATCACACAGGTGATTTTTTAAAGGAGCACAGTATTTATGGGTGATATTTTTTAAGCCAATTTGTTATTTAGCTACAAGGTGACTTCAGGGGTTAGTTCCAGTTCAAGGTTTGAAGAGCATCTCAGGACAATACTCTCAGGGAGTCCTCCAGTCTCAATCAATCCAATAGATCTTTTATTTTTTTCTTTTAGGAATTTGGGGTTCTGTTCCACATTTTTCTCCCATTCTATCAGGGTTCATCTATTGTGGCCCTGATCAGAATGGTCGGCAGTGGTAGCTGGGCACCATCTAGTTCTGGTCTCAGGGTAGATGAGGCCATGGTTTGTGTAAACTGTTTGTCCTGCAGACTAGTTTCTTCTTTGAGTCTTTGGTTTCCTTGTTTCTCTTTTGCTCTGGATGAGGAGAGACCAATAGTTGTATCTTAGATGCCCATTTGCAAGCTTTTAAGACGCAAGACACTACTCACCAAACTAGGATGTAGAACATAACTTTATGAACTATACTATGCCAATTGACCAAGATGCCCCATGAAACTATAGTCCTAATCCTTCAAACCATAAATCCAACCCTGCAAGTGTTTGGTTATGTCTAAGAAGATGTGCCCCCATGTGCTTTATTATATATATGAATATATGTGCATACAGTCACATAGATGCATATACATATGCATATACCTATGTATACACACACACATATACATACCTATGCACACATATGCCTACATACATACATATATATCTGCATTTATTTTTTGGTTGCTTTTGCTGTTGTTTCAAGATTATATATGCCATAGCAATTACCAACAGGTCCTTTTTTCTTGTGAAAATGAGTAACTTTTATTGTATGTAACGTATACCTCAATAAAGCATACAAAAAGATGTTCCCCAACCAGACAGCAGATATCAAATGTGAGTACAAGAAAGTAAGTTGGACAGCAGACAAGTGCAGTCTCCATCACTTCTGTGTGTTTATTTTGACTTTCTTATGGGCAGTGTAGGAGAAGGTAATATAAACCAAACAGCTGAGTACACAATGCACTTGAAACAAGGAAGGATACATGTTAGGAAAACAGAGTCATTTACTGTTCTTCCATTTGCTTCAGTCAAACTGTTCTGTTCATCATTCCATTAACAGACTATGAATATTTCAGCCTATATTTGTCTGTCTGGAATGTTTCCCTTATTCCTTCCCCGTTTTATACATGATGTCTTTCATTCAATGACCATCCAATTAAGTCCCACTTCAATGATCAACCTCGCCCACAGTGACCTAAACAAACTTACCTAAACAAGCCTAAACGACTGAAACAAGCTGTGATCGGCAGAATAATGGTCCCCTAAAGATATCCCATTCTAATTCCTGGAACTTGTGATGTACCTTTCTTGGCAAAAGGCAATTTGCAGATGTGATTAAGTTAAGGATTTTGAGATGGGGAGATTATCTTGGATTATCCAGGTGGACCCAGTCTCATCACAAAAGTCCTTAAAAAAAGGAAGGCAGAGGGTCAGAGTCAGAGAAGGAGACATAACAATGGAAGCAGGAGTCTGAAAGAGAGAGGGATTTGAAGATGTTTTGCTGCTGGTGTTGAAGATGGAGGAAGGGGCCATGAGTTAAGGAACTGCAGGTGGCCTCAAGAACCTGGAAAAGGCAAGGAAATGGATTCTCCCTTAAAGTCTTGAGAAGGAACACAAATCCCACTAACACCTTGATTTTAGCCCAGCGAGACTTCTGACCTCCAAAACTGTAAGATAGTAAATTAGTGTTGTTTTAATCCAGTAGGTTTGTAGTAATTTGTTACAGCAGCAATAGGAAACTAATACAAAAGCCTTAACTCAACTAACACTTACTGAGCAACTACTACTGTGCTAAGTGCTGCCAAGGCTCCAGGATGTTCCTTTCCTCCAGATGCTTACGATCTACTGAGGAATAAGACAACTGCCAAAAAAAAAAAAAAAATAAGTGAGATAGCTAGCTGTAATAAATACATACGAGAGAGAAAGTATTTTGGGACTTTCAAGGACGGAGATAAATTCTGGTTAGGGGAGATCAAGGAAAACTTCACCAGAGAAATCCAGCACTGGACTCATCCAGGGATGAACAGAGGGAGGCAGATGATTGCTGACATTTACCATCTTAGGCCCCATTCTCTAGAGAACCCAGGGTGAATCTAAACGGTAAGGACGCACTGAACAGTCACTTCTCTGGCTCCCATTTCGGCCTCTGTCAGCTCCCTTATACTGTTGTGTCTCTCTATGCCCCTAAACGACACTGTGAACTTCTTGGTAGGGAACAACATATTGCACTGCGTTCCATTCTCACAGAGCTTTGTACGTAACAAACACAAATACATGCGTGTTGATTCATGCTGTGGTCGTTCAGCCAACAGCAGTTCCCATGGTCAGTGGACCAGTAAACGGTTCTTGGAGGGGGTCTTCTAGTAGAGAGAGTGGTTTTTCTGGCCCTCACTGCCTGTCTGTCTTTCTGTCCACCTTTCCTCTCTTTAAAAAAAGCCAACTTACACATAAATAAAAGGCATGAGAATTCACCAAGCCTGACTTTCCTCTGACAGAGAGAGCATGCTCAGGATAACACCCCTCATACTGCCTTTATTTCCTCCATGGGCAAGTGTGAGCAGCCAGGCAAGTGAGGACCAAACTCCAGGCCAGACCATCTGAGGATGCTGCAAGAAGGTGGTTCAGCTTTCTATTCCTTGCCCTTGAAGCCTTCCAAGATGTGTCTCCCCAAATTGTAAAGGAATATAAGCAAACTTTCTCATTCATTGAAGTTAAAATGTAAACAACATTCCTGTTTACAAAAAAAAATAAGGGCTATTTAACTACAGGTCCCATTAAAATTTTAACAAATAAAATTTGACAGAAGTGGAACATCAACAAGAAGCCCAAATGCCAAATAATAGGCTGTGCAGTTAGCTAATTACCTCCTAGTTTAAAAAGTGTTAATATATTCATGTGGATGCTATGTTAAATAAAGGCAGAGAGAATTACAGGGAAGTGTAGACAAGAGCTGCCTTGAAATAATAGTCTGCAAAATCTGAAGAAGGCAGCAAAACATAAGACCACAAGGAGCTCATCCCTCTCTTCCTTCCCTGATGATGAACCTGAGCCTGGCAGTGGCCCACACCTGAGCTCCTTTTCCAGGAGCTACTCAAGCCCCATGTGAGGGGGCGTCTCACAGTCCATCCCACCAGACGTTACGACCTTTCCGACACAGCTCGGACTCAGGATGGCCCTGCTACCTAAAGTATAGTCCATCTATTTTTCAATGACATTGGCAAAATTTTTGCCCACTAATTTATGGACACACTCACATTGTACTGGGGATCCTGACTGGCTAGTGCTCCAGCTGTCCAAGATTAGCACCAGGACTAGAGGCTCCCTGTGGTCTGAAAGGCTAATGTTGACATTAAATGTTTCAATGTAAGATGTGAACTGTAGAATCAAAGGGCATGGGAGCTAATACTTACTGAACACTTACGCATGGCAGGTGCCGTGCTAGGCCCTTTATCCTCCCAGCAAAACAGAAAGGTGATATTATTATCTCCATTTTACAAATGGGGACTGTTATAGACTGAATTGTGTGTCTCCAAAATATGTATTGAAATCCTGGCTCCTATATCCATGCAAGGAATCCTAGGGTGGCACAAACAGTTAAGTGTACAAATGCTAACCAAAAGGTTGGTAGTTTGAACTCACTCAGAGGTGTCTTGGAAGAAAGGCCTGGCAATCTGCTTCCAAAAGGTCACAGCCTTAAAAACCCTATGGAACACAGTTCTATTCTGTACACATGGGGTTGCCGTGAATCAAACTTGGCTCAGGGATGACTTTTTTTTTTTTAATACTTGTGGATCTGATCTAATCTAATCTAACCACCTTCCATACTACAATCTAATGTAATGTAATCAATCAATCAGTTGAGGTCACACCAGTGTAGCATGGATCCTAAACCTAATCATTTCTGAATTATATAAAGAGCTACATAAGCACAGAGACAAGCACTCACAAACTGGGGAAGGCAGATGCTGCGTGAGGATCACCGAAGAACCAAAGAACACCCAGGGCTCCAGATGAGGAAGGAATCAACACACTTGAGACCCTTATTTGGACTTTAGCCTCCAGAACTGTGAGAAAATAAGTTTCTGTCCCTCAAAGCCACTCACTTTTGGTATTTGTGTTATAGCAGCACCAGCTAACTAAGACAGGGACATCAAAGCCAGAAGTTAAGTAATTTGCTAAAGTCACAAAATTCAGTGGACAAGTCAGGACTCAAAATGTTGGTTGGCTGATTCCCAAACTACGCACTGTCTTCTAGGTGGATCCAATTACATTAATCCAGAGCTGTAGCCAGTATGTCTGCTGCACGTGAGTGTGCATGCCACCTGCGCATAGCACACACATTCACAGCACAAACTAGTGACAGGGACGTGACGATGTTCTGACACTTGGGCACAGAAGGATATGTAGCTTTGATGAGGGTAGTCTTGATTTAGAACTTGGGCAGGATGGGTAGTGACACAAGCCAGCTTAATTGGCATTTTAATTCCTTTTAAGATCAAGAAGATCAAGTCACACTTGGGAGCTTCAGAAGCTGAGAACAGCCATGTGCTCAGTGCTGGCTTGGAGTAGGCCACAGCTTTGTCTGGGGCTGCATCCTGGGTGCTGGCTTCTGCTGGAGCAAGCAGGTTTGGGAAGAACAAAGGCTGGAGGGGGTTGTGGCTAATGAGCAGTCATAAATGGTTATTGTTCTAAGCCACTGAGTTTTGGAGCAGTTTGCTATTCAGTATTATTGAGGTAATAGCTAACTAATATAGACAGCAACTTTCCTTTCTAGGGTGACTAAGAAAGTTAGGGCCTTCCTCCAACTCTATTTCCAGACAATAGGGTAAACCAATCTGCTTAATTTTTTTTTTTCTCTCAAAGTCCCAAATTAAAAGATATGCCTGCCATTTAACTAACTTCCTTTTTTAAAACAACAAAACTATATATTATTTTTCTTTAGAAATATTATACCTGTTTAGGTATAGCATGATGTTAAACTGGAAGTTTTGAGTGAAGAATCAAGATGCAATAAATATAACATATCAAAGCAAGGATACAGATCAAGTGAATATTTTCAAAGGAAAGTATAAAATAAAAACAAAAGCTACCTGTCTCAGGGAAAGACAACTTTCAGTGTAGTCAGTGAGACAAGGCATAATATTCTGACCAAGCTATCTAATCTTAATCTGGATTTCTAGACTAACAGTTATGTTTTTTGACAGAAAAATGTTTTTCCTCAGTGGTCAAAACTAGGATGTGAAACCATGTACCCCGAGGGATCTTAACCAAGTGACCATCTGTACCCCTCAAAATACATGTACTCAGGAAGAGTGCTGTCTGGGTGCTGTTGCCAACAAGATATTTTTGCAAGATAGACAAAGAAAATACATGTCAGCATCTTGTGCCCATGATCTAAGCATCCTGTGAAACTATCTGTAATCACTAACTATACTGTTAATAAATCAGTAACCAATCAGAGTGTGGTTATTACAATATTCAGTGATTTTTCTGTAACTGCCCTCCCTATGGTTTGGTTCCTCTTTTACCCCATAAAAATACTTGTATGACAAAACTGCCCCAGGCCTACCTGGTTCCATTGTCAATGGGCTATGTGATTCCCCACTTGCAATTGTTTTAAACCCTTAATAAACCTCTCTGTTTTAACTTGAAACGGTGTTCAAGTATTTCTCTATAACATTTTGGTGTCAGTGATGTGGGATCCAAAGGCAATTTGCCTGCTAAACAACCCCAGGAGGGGACTGTAGAACATCAGCACCCATACAAGCCCTTTGCATGCTCAGTCCACTTTCTCAGCTCTTGGGAGTTGTCTCCAGGTAAAACCTCTTGGACCAAGGACTTTTGCTCTCTTTGCATTTGAAGTCCTCTGAGGTTTGTTAATGGTCTCTTATCTCTTTCGGCTTGCTCAAGAGCATTTTGATGAGTGTGTTTTCTGGCTAATTGCAGCTTGGTTCAGGCTGTGTGAGCTTGCTGTATTTTTCTCTAAACACCCATTAAGGGTTCTTCAGGTGTGTTTTTGGTGAAAAGACTCTGGAATGGTTTTCACACGTGTTGTTGCAGTCTTAATGAGGATTGAGAGTACCATTAGCCACTGGTATGCACTCATTAAGGGGAATTTAGAGTTTTCTGCACAGTGGATTAAGATATAAGTGCCTCTAAATTAAAATCAGTTTGAATGGTTTCTCACTATAATTTAATTTTTAGATCAACACTGCTATCCACTGGCATAAAATTGTCTGAGAGAAACCCAAGTTTTCTTTTAAACTGTGGTGCACCATTTTTGTTTCCTGTTGCCAGTAAAATAAATTAAGTGCAAAAAGGATGTCCCATATATGTTGTCTTGTATGTTATTTGAGATAGCCTTGCAGAATAGTAAATTTATGTAACTGTTTATCTCATTTCATGTTTAAGGTTTTGTGTGTCTTGTCTCAAAAGCCATGACTAGCAGTTATTAGTTTTTTTTCTCATAAGGAAGAATTTTAAGCCTTGGAAAAACTGCTTAGTGTGCCTAAACATCTAATAGCTAGTTTGAAGACTTTAATATAAATTAGTTCTGGTAAACTTTTTATTTTATTGTAATATGTCATCTTAAATTAGGCCCCAGAACCCTTTTAAGTAACTGAATCGAATATAGGAAAATTTAGAAATCTGAAGTCTGAGTTTTCAGAGCTAATGCCTGAATTTTTCTTAGTTGAAAACCTGAAAATTCTTATAACTTCTGCTTTTTAAATTGTACACACTTTTTCTTTTCTGGCCAGAAGCTGCCAGATACCTTAACTTATGCTTTTCTAGCAAAAATACTGGGAAAATTCGTAACAGCTATTCTAGCTGCTGCGGTACATTCCTGAAGGCTATTATGGGTCTTGACTAATCTCTTCTATCCAAATTCTGTAACAATGAAATTCCTCTTGTCCTTTGGAAGTCACTTGCTAAAAAGTTACTTTCATTTCTCTAAGTACGTAAAGATTTCCTTTCATGCACCTTTTGAGTCTCTAAGAGCAAGTTTTAACATCCTCAAGAACCTTCAAAAACTCATCCACCAAAACAGAGAATGAGTGAGTAACCTTCTAAAATAGAATTTCACATTTTTTTGCATTTGAATTCTCCAAGAATTTGTATTTGTTCTGTTTTGTTTTGTCAAGTTGAGACATCCCCAAATACCACTTGTATAAATCTTATCTTCATTAGTAACAGCAATCAAGTATTGTTTATCCTGAGAGTTTTCAAGTTTCTGGAATCTCAGACCCCGTAAGCCATTAAAACCAAAAAACCAAACCTGTTGCAATCGAGTAGATTCTGACTCATAAGCCTTTAGGACTGTTAGTTATTAATTAATTGATTTATTAATTGATTAATGTAATAAGATGTTAATTGGTTTGTTGGTTTGGTTGATTAATTAATGGTTGATTATTGACAGTCCTCGCTAGGATTGCTGAGTCTGAAAGTCCTAAACTTTAAGTAAGCTAGAGACTTTCATAGTTTTAATTGATATTTTAGAACTTCTAAAAAATGTTAAGATAATATTTGTTTAAACTTGTTAGAACTCTACAACTGCTCTTTCTATCTCTCCAATAATAGTTCCTATTTTTGCCTTCAGAGGTATTTCCTCTTTTTGCTCTTCAGAGATAACTTCTCTTTCTGCCCTTCAGAGACATATCCTCTTTCTGTAAACTTGATTCTGAATTACTAAGCTTTCAACATTGGATTACTAAAAACTTTAAGTTTTCATAACTAAACTTTTCAAGGCTAAGGTATTTAGGATTGTTGTGGATTGGTTTTGAGTACAGTTAGTTGCTAACTATTCTAAACACTGCTGAGTATGTTTTTAAATAATTTAAAACTCTAGCAATCATTTTGAGAAAATGAGTTTCCACCTAATCTTTTCCTTTCCAGTACTTACAACTATTACAAGGAATTTGGGTATTAAAAAAAATACTGTTATAATTAAAAAACAAACAAAAGGAACAATTTAAACAAAAAGTCTCACAAATATAATCAGATAAGCTTATAGCTTTACAACTCCAACAACTTCAAATACAACCCAATAATCTTTTAGACTGTAAATCTATTGTTTGTTTTTATTGTAAAAACCATGTCATCTTAGAAAAAATGTTTTAAGTTAAAAAAGAGAGAACAGGAACAAATTCAACCCTCTGCTGCCTACAAGAGACCAGTAACTGTCAGCATAACCAGCCTCAGGGAACTAACAGAGATCTGTCCTTTGATAACATTAAAACTACAAAAAGGAGAGTTATTAATTAGAAACAAATCCTCCAAACACTCATGGCCCCTCAAAATAGTTTCATAAGTCGCCCAAGTTCTTTAGCCAACCATGAAAAGGAGGAAATAAATTATCTAAATTAGATTGCCATCCAGAGTTTTAGGAAAAATTTACATTTAAGAAGAATAGGAAGTTGTTTGCTGTATGCAGACTTTGTTCTCCTCCCCACCCCAACTCAACTCACCTATTTGCTTATTGGTAAATGTCTGTTTATCAATAAACGTCTAAAGTTTTTTGTTTTCTAGATCTGCCTTGATTAATTTCATGAAATTTATAATGTACTTCTTGGTTCTCAACAAATAATAGTATCAACTTATATAATTTCTGTCTTATGTCTAAGTTTTATCTTGTCTTAAAAGTCATGAGTTGGGCCTACGGTAGCTACAGAATAGTCTATTTAAAAGTGCAAAGAAGAAGATAAATTGTTTGTTTGATTGGTACAACCAGGTCTTTGAGTTATTCCAAAACTATCTCTTCACAAAACCTCTCCTTACTAGATTCTATAAAACATGCAAAAGAGAAAGTAATAGTTTTCTACCTCTAAATATTGTTGAATTTAAGTTATAATGTTACTAGTTGGTTTGATGATAAATAAGCTCTTGGAAAATTAAAAGGTCTCAGTGTTTTTAGAAAATGATACAAATAAATCCATTTGGTTAATTAAAAAAAGGTTTAACTTTTACTTTTCTAACAATGAAGAGCTACAGGAAAAATTTTAAAAATAATTTTATTTAAAATGGTTAAAGTTCTTATTTATCGCAACTGAAGATTTAGTAGGTTAATTCATAAAAATTTTAAGAGCTTTCAATGTCAATTAGCATATGAAACAAAAAATTGAATTTCTCACGATTAAAATAACAAAATATTCTTTAGTTACTAAGTTAAGAGGTTAATTTTATTCTTTACACAATATGCCTCAAAGACAAGAGCTCAACCTCATTAAATTAAGGGTCCTAGGTTGAAACAAAGTCTCATAGTTTTGAGGGAACTAAGGTTTTTACCTTTAAAATCTTTGCTTTATACAACTTTAGTAGTGTTTCTCAATAATCTCTAATAAACTTCTGATGACTTTAAAACTTCACAAAAAGTCCAAAGGATTTATTTAAAACATTATGAATTATATGAAATATGTTGTCAAATCAAGGAAAATACCAAATTTTCTTTAAGTTACAGTTTATATGTTAGTAATATATGCCTGATACTAGATTGCAAATACATAACATTATGTCATAATTTTATTATTTCAATTGCTAACTTAGTTGCAACTTTATTTATTTATTTTTGAATCTATCATCATCAAAGCCAATGGTTTGACTGGGGAATTCACATTGTTTACCCATGCAGTTTTTTTTTTTTCTTTTTACTACTATTCAGATATTTACAGACCTGATAATCTTGGTATATTCTTGTTATATCCTGACTATATGGTATTTGGAAACTCTGGTGGCATAGTGGTTAAGAGCTATGGCTGCTAACCAAAAGGTCAGCAGTTCAAATCCACCAGGTGCTCCTTGGAAACCCTATGGGTCAGTTCTACTCTGTCCTATAGGGTCGCTATGAGTTGGAATTTGTTTTTTTTGGTTTTATATGGCATTTTGTCTCAAGATTATTATGCGTTATATCTGAAGCTCTTTTGAAAATAAGGTTAATCATTAAGTTTAGAGATACTTTTCAATTGACTTTTGGTTTTACATTACTTTTGTAATTCCCATCAAGTCTTTCACTTGTAAGAACAATTATTTTAAGTTAATCATGGCCATATTGTTTTGCTCTCTGCAGGCAAGTCTTTACTTTGTTGATTTGCTGAGGACGTTTGAGCAAAATATCTCAACAAAAAGATAGATTATATTAAACTTGTGAAAAGGACTGTGACTACACTAAATCACGATTTCCAGAACTCTTATTTAGAAGCTGACAGATTCACAGACTGCAGCTGATCCAGAGTAACGTGGAACCAAAATTATCTACGTGGGACTAAATAAACTAAAAAAATATTTAAATTGAACCCACAGATAAAGTTTACTTATATTAATTTCTTTGCTCTTCTATTTGTTTTATGTGCTATATTGTTTTTAACTGCTTTACTCCATAAACTTCAAGTTTTCCATGTTTTGATATAATGTTTGCCCCGTGTAAATGATAGAAGTTAATGCTGCCTGGTGCCTTTGCTTATTGTTCATTGAACAGATCAACTACCTTATTTGTCTTATGTTCCACGATGACAGTTATACCTAATGATTAAAATTTCTAGATATATTAGATATTTCAGATGACAGCTGTTAAGATTCTTAGGGTTTCCTTTTTATTTTCAAACCTTTTTCCAGCATTATCAAATTGCATTTTAGCATAAATCCTCTGTTTTGATGTCTTGGTTTTTCCCTTATGAACCCAGACTTCTTTTTATAAAACTACTTCAGAGACAATTGTGTTTGCTAGAATTATGACTTTAATGGTCACTGTCATCATAATGTTGTTGTTATTAGGAGTCGTCGAGCCAGTTCTGACTCATAGTGACCCTATGTACAACAGAATGAAACACTGCCCAGTCCTGCACCACCCTCACAATAATTGTTATGCTTCAGCCCATTCTTGCAACCACTGTGTCAATCCATCTTGTTGAGGGTCTTCCTCTTCTTCCTCCAATCCTGATGAAGGAGCTTCTCAGATTATTTGCTCAGCATACAGATTGAATAAGTATGGTGAAATGATACAACCCTGAAGCACACCTTTCCTGACTTTAAACCACACACTATCCCCTTGTCCTGTTCGAACGTCTGACTCTTGATCTACCTACAGGTTCCTCGTGAGCACAATTAATTCCAAATTTCTTGGCATAGATGAGTGAGCACTTCCAGTACTGCATTCATTTGTTGAAACATCCCAATTGGTATTCCATCAGTTCCTGAAGCCTTGTTTTTTGCCAATGCCTTCAGTGCAGCTTGGGCTTTTTCCTTCAGTACCATCAGTTCCTGATCATATGCTACCTCCTGAAATGATTGAACATCCACCATTTATTTTTGGTATAGTGACTCTGTAAATTCCTTCCATCTGCTTTTGATGCTTCCTGCGTTGTTTAACATTTTCCCCATAGAATCCTTCAATATTGCAACTCGAGGCTTCAATTTTTTCTTTAGTTCTTTCAGCTTGAGAAACGCTGAGTGTGTTCTTCCCTTTTGGTTTTCTATCTCCAGGTCTTTGCACATGTCATTTGTAATACTTCAGTTGGTCTTATAGAGCTGCCCTTTCAAATCTTCTGTTCAGCTCTTTTACTTCATCATTTCTTCCTTTCACTTTAGCTACTTGACATTCAAGAGCAAGTTTCAGAGTCTCTTCTGATATTTATTTTGGTCTTTTCTTTCTTTCCTGTCTTTTTAATGGCCTCTTGCTTTCTTCACATATGATGTCCTGGATGTTATTCCAAAACTCACCTGGTCTTCGGTTATTAGTGTTCAATGCGTCTAATCTATTCTTTAGATGATGTCTAAATTCAGGTAGGATATACTCAAGGTAGTAATTTGGCTCTCATGGCTTGTTCTAATTTTCTTCAGTTTCAACTTGAACCTGCATATAAGTAATTGATGGTCTGTTCCGCAGTCAGCCCTTGGCCTTTTTCTGACTGACGATATCGAGCTTTTCCATTGTCTCTTTCCACAGATGAACTCGATTTGATTCATGTGTATTTCCTCTGGCAAGGTCCACGTGTATAGTTGCTGTTTATGTTGTTGAAAAATGGTATTTGTAATGAAGAAGTCGTTGGTCTTGCAAAATTCTATCATGTGATCTCCTGCATCGTTTCTGTCACCAAAGCCATATTTTCCAATTACTGATCCTTCTTCTTTGTTTCCAACTTTCACATTCCAATCACTGGTAATTATCAATGCATCCTGACTGCATGTTCGATCAATTTCATACAGCAGAAATTGGTAAAAATCTTCAATTTCTTCATCTTTGGCCTTAGTGGTTGGTGTGTAAATTTGAATAATGGTCGTATTAACTGGTCTTCCTTGTAGGCGTATGGATATTAATCCTATCACGACAGCATTATACTTTAGGATAGATCTTGAAATGTTCTTTTTGACAATGAATGCAATGACATTCTTCTTCAAGTTGTCATTCCCAGCATAGTACACCATATCATTGTATGATTCAAAATGGCCAATACCAGTCTATTTCAGCTCACTAATGCCCAGGATATCGATATTTATGCATTTCATTTCATTGTTGACGATTTCCAGTTTTCCTAGATTCATACTTCGTATTTTCCATGTTTTGATTATTAATGGATGTTTGTAGCTGTTTCTTCTCATTTTGAGTTGTGCCACATCAGCAAATGAAGGTCCCGAAAGCTTGACTCCATCCATGTCATTAAGGTTTACTCTACTTTGAGGAGGCAGCGCTTCCCCAGTTGTATTTTGAGTGACTTCCAACCTGAGGGGCGCATCTTCTGGCACTATATCAGACAATGTTCCACTGCTATTCATAAGGTTTTCACGGGCTACTTCTTTTCAGAAGTAGACCACTGGGTCCTTCTTCCCATTCTGTCAGTTTGTCATACTCTGGGAACTTGTGTGTTGCTGTGATGCTGGAAGATTTGCCACCGGTATTCAAATACCAGCAGGGTCACCATGGCAGACAGGTTTCAGCTGAGCCTCCAGACTAGGAAGAAGGAGTCAATGGTCATTATAATAGACACTGTTAAATGTTACATAAAATTAATCACTCGTGTTTTGACCTGGAGAACTAACATAATGCCCATGAGAAAGATAATGTATATAAAAACCATTTAGGTCAGTGATGACCCTGATGAAACCCCACTTGCAGGACTAAAAGAATAAGTTACCCTTTTGTGCCTGTGATCCTTTGAACCTGACACTGTCTCCTCTTTTCCTCCCCCTTTTGAGGCCCACTAGAGTGTCTCCCTCTAAAGCATGGTGAAGCTAGGAAAAACCTTGCAGAAGATGAGTTACTCCTTTGTAAGCAACATGAGGCCAGCCTAGCCTGAAGTCTCTTCTTGTCAAGGTATGGGTCTTAGTCCACTATGTCAAGGTGAAAGGAAAACACTCAGTGGTGCCCAGTCACAAATGCGATGTGGCATCCGAGGTCTTAAATGCTTGATAATTCAAGCAACCACTACAGTAAACGACAGTAGCAACCATGTCCATGTGTGAGAGACTACTCAATTCATCAGTGATCAAAAGATGTTCTATGAAATCTTGGATCAAAAGGGGGAAAATTTCTCAGGAAAAGAAAACTTTCAATGTAGTCAGTGAGACAGAGGCATACTATCTAATTTTAATATGGATTTATAGACTAACAACTATTTTTTTTGAGAAAAACATGTTTTTCCTCAGTGGTCAAAACCAGGATGTGAAACCATATGCCCCGAGGGATCTTAACCAAGTGACCATATGCACCCCTCAAAATACACGTACTCAGGAAGAGTGCTGTCTGGGTGCTGTTGCCAACAAGATATTTTTGCAAGATAGACAAAATACATGTAAGCATCTTGTGCCCATGATCTAAGCATCCTGTGAAACTATCTGTAATCACTAACCTTACTGTTAATAATCAGTAACCAGAGTGTGACTATTACATATTCATTGATTTTCCTGTAATTGCCCTCCCTATGGTGTGGTTCCTCTTTTTACCCCATAAAAATACTTGTATAACGAAACTGCCTTGGGATTACTTGGTTCTGTTTTCAATGGGCTATATGGTTCCCCACTTGCAATTGTTTTAAACCCTTAATAAATCTCTCTGCTTTAACTTGAAACAGTGTTCAAGTTTTTCTCTACAACACACCAGAGTTATAAATCCTTGAACTTGGATCTGCCCCGAAATAGAGATGTGCCATGGAGATGGTAGGGAGGGGGCTTTTTCTGGTACTTGAAGTCACATTCCCAGCCCCGAGGGGAAGAGGAGGGAGTGCTTGCCCTCACCTCAAGCCTGGTGAAAGGGTCTTTCATAGGGTGTTCACTTCGAGCCACCCATGGAATCTGATCTAGGCCATTGCAGCTGGAGAAAAGTTTGTGAAGAGAATTTTCTCTGGAGTCTCCCT
The DNA here is from genome assembly GCF_000243295.1 of Trichechus manatus latirostris. Lineage (NCBI taxonomy): Eukaryota > Metazoa > Chordata > Mammalia > Sirenia > Trichechidae > Trichechus > Trichechus manatus. The sequence goes on from NW_004444198.1 coordinate 596,392, forward strand.
AGGAACCCTTCCCAGTGGATGGTGTGCCCCTTCATCACAGGTCAAGGCAGAGAGAGGCGCCTGGGACCATTCAGAAAGCTCAGAACAAGTTGTGGGGCACAGTGAGCTGCTGCCTCCTCCTGAGACAGAAGGTGGACTGGGATGGGGGGTGTGGGGACAGAGGACAGGAGAGGTGCTGCTCCTCATCTTCCTGGGAGGTGGGGGCAAGGGGAGTCATAGAGTTCCTCAAAGCAAAGTATATGGGTCACAAGGAAGAGAGCCACATGAAGTCGGTTCAAAGTTTCCCCAACTAGAAAAGCAAAGGTGACCTAACATAAGTGACTGACTGTGTGCATGGGGCCACCATCATACCAAGAAGGACACGTGAACAGAGCTTGTCAGCCCCAGGGCAGTACACGAGAAGGTTCCCAGTGGGCAGTTCTGCTCAGGTCTCAGGAGGCTGAAATCATGGTGACTGCCAGGCTCAGGGGCCTCTTCCAAGTTTATTCATGTTGGCAGAATTGAGTTCCTTGCAGTTGTAGGACTAAGCCCCATTTTCTTGCTAACTGTTGCCTGGGGACCATCTCCTATAGAATGCCCTCAGGTCCTTGCCACAGGGCCCACTCAATCCTCTCACAACAAGACAGCTTGCTTCTTCAAGGCCAGCAGGAGAGCATCTACTGCCACTCCTGGTCTCTTCCAAAGACTCGATGATTAGGTCAGACCCATCCAGGATAATTTCCCTTTTGATTACCAGATCAGAGACCTTAGTTACATCTGCCAGATCCCTTTACCATTGTTACACAATGTAATCTAATCACAGGAATGACTATCTTATCACATTCACAGCCCCACTGCCACTCAAGGAAAGGGATGACACAGGTGTGTACACCAGGAGCTCAGAGGCTTGGAGGCCAGCCTAGAACCCTGCATGTCATGCCAAGAAAACACCTGAAAGTAAGAGCTACAAATACTTGCCAGACCCAAAGAGAACAAAGTAGTCTGGCTTCCCTCCTTCTTCTCCCTGTATGATCTAATGGTGTTTAGGAAGACTAGGGGGAGGGGTGGAAGTAAAAGCGTAGAAAGTTAGAAGGACCACATCCCATCTCCTACGGGGAGGGGAAATGTTAACTTTTAATTAGTCATTGTGACTATAATGAAGGTACTGTTACTTTTTATAGACTAAAAATGAAGAGTCAGGGAATGGCTAAGTTTAACAATCGAGGGTGAAGAACTTCCTGGGAGAAAAATGAAGACGTTTTCTAATTAAACCCTGAGTCTTGCTTGATTACAAGGAATTTACCTAAGCAGTGGGTTTAGAGGTCATTTTGGTTTCTTTATGCTTTTTTGTACTTTAAATGCCTAATAAATGTATTAAATATATATTTACATGCTTTAAATACATACTTAAGATAACTGTATGGAATATTACTTACGAAAAGGTGGATAATATAATGAGTTTCTTACTGAAATTTCAAAAGCAAAAGCACCTTCAGGTTCACTGCTGGGCTTTTACAGTTTGCCTCGTTTACCAAAAAACCAAAAACTCATTGCCTTCAAGTCAAATTCCAACTCATGGCGACCCTATGGGACAGCGTAGAACTGCCCCATAGGGTTTCCCAGGCTGTAAATTTTTATGGAAGCAGACTGTCGCATCTTTCTTTCACAAAGTGGCTGGTGGGTTTGAACCCGCCAACCTTTCAGTTAGCAGCCAAGTGCTTAACCATTGTGCAACCAAGGCTGCCTCATTTAAAGGGATAAAAATATCTGTGGCCCAGATAGGGAAGACAAATAAACACTATTAAGGACATGGCTTTTGTGGCCGAAGGCACATCATGTGGGTCCTTTTTGTAGTGGGCAAGCTTCCACTTGAGTGAGGGAGGTGAGGACTGCTGGGCTTCGAAGGCAGTGCCTGCTCCATGACACAAAGCTTAGGATGAAGCTAGTGACATCTCAAAAAATGCAGCTCATTCACACAGTGGCTGTTAAAATGGAATTAAACCCTAGGATCACCCCCGGTAGGTGTGCAGATCAGCTATACAAATGTAAAAATCGGTCTGTTGTAAGATTATTTATGGATAATGTTCCATTTCCAAGGGGTTGCCTGGGCAGTGGGATTAGAGGTCCTTTTGTTCCAGGTAACAGCAAACTAGTCAGAGAAGGATGCAATGTGTCCTGAGAACATAGCTCAACCTGGCGCAGCCACTACTGGAAGGAAAAAAGATACTAACACGGAGACAATTAATACTGGAAACAAAAGAAAAATATCGGGGGTATTTTCCTGTTTCAATATACTGCTTTAGGGAAAAATCAAACCCACAAACATAATCAACAAGTAATCTTTATTATTATTACATGTATTCTAAGAGCCAGGTGTTAGCTAGTTGCTTTGTGTGAATTACTTCACAGTAATTCGGTAAGGTTGAACCAGTGTTATTATCCCTGCTCTTAGACAAGAGGCCTTGGCATAGCAAGCTAAATAACTTGCTCAAGGAAACAAAACTGAGCATTGGAGTAGATTATTCAACACCCTTAGAGAAAAATGTAGATGGCTACTAGATTTCAAGTTATGTTCCAGTAATGACTATTACTATTTTATATTTTCAGTATTTCCCCATATCTATCACTCTAGTCCTAAGGTATCTCCCAAATTTAAGACATTTTTTGAAAGCCAAAACAAAGTACGTGTGCCACAGAATTGAGGTAAAATCTCAGATGGACCCCAAGACAGTCGTGGTTTCCACGTCAAATGCAGTAACTGCACCCTCCTTCCTCTGCACAGTACAAACAATAAAAAAGGGCAATAATGAAGGAGGACTGAATCCTGTGACTTTGGGACCACCTTCTAATCCACACCATGTGCTGTGTCTACAGCACAGATATGCACAGAGGATGCTAACAAAGGCCTTGGTCATCATTTGGATTCTCCTGGTTTGTTTTATTGCATCCATCTCTCCTGAGAGCAAGTGCTATAAACTCTTAATGACTGTACAATTGTCTTCCACAACAGATGAGATTTTACACCTGTATCAAATTATAAAATACATTAATCATATAAATATGCTTAACAAAAACATAATCTTCTCAACCAAAACTTCCAAACAAATATTAATTGTAGCAAGACACAGAACAATCCATTTAAGAGGCTCAGACAACACACACACTTTTTAACTGGAGCAAGCACCTAGAGTCTGACAGTGGGAACCAGGTGCGGGGACCCACTCTGTGGAGAGGGGCGTGCCACTCGGTAAGGCAAGTGAAGTAGAGGAAGAAAAGGGTCCTTGAAGGAGAACAGAGAAAAACAGAGAATGGCTGACTCCAGTTTGGCTTATGTGACAGCATATGTGAGTGAATGCTCTGGGGTGAGGTGGGGGGGTGGTGTTGGGCACATCCTTGGTACTCCTATTAGCTTTCTTCCCACACTTGACCACCATGTATCTGTCAGTTCATCTAAGACAGATTAGGAAGAATCAGGAAGAAGGACCTGGTGGTCTACTTCCGAAAAAACTGACCAGTGAAAAACTCATGAATAGCAGCGGAACATTGTCTGATATAGTGCCAGAAGATGAACTCCTCAGGTTGGAAGGCACTCAAAATATGACTGGGGAAGAGCTGCCTCCTCAAAGTAGAGTTGAACTTAATGATGTGGATGAAATAAAGCTTTCAAGACCTTCATTTACTGATGTGGCACAAATCAAAATGAGAAGAAACAGCTGAAAACATGATCAGAACATGGAATGTACGAAGTATGAATCCAGAAAACTGGAAGTCGACAAAAATTGAAATGGAATGCATAAATATTTAATATCCTAGGCATTAGTCAGCTGAAATGGACTGGTATTGGCCATTCTGAATCAGACAATCGTATGATCTACTATGCCAGGAATGACAAATTGAAGAAGAATGGCATCACATTCATTGTCAAAAAGAAAATTTCAAGATCTATCCTGAAGTACAATGCTGTCAGTGATAGGATAATATCCATATATACAAGGAAGATCATTTAATACAACTCTTATTCAAATTTACACATCAACCACTAATGTCAAAGATGAGGAAATTGAAGATTTTTACCAACTTCTGCAGTCTGAAATTAATCAAACAGGCAATCAAGATGCACTGATAATTACTGGTGATTGGAATGTGAAAGTTGGAAACAAAGAAGAAGGATCTGTAATTGGAAAATATGGCCTTGGTGATAGAAACAACGCCAGAGATGGCATGATCGAATTTTGCAAGACCAGCCACTTATTCATTTCAAATATCTTTTCTCAACAACATATACACATGGACCTCACCAGATGGAGCACAAAGGAATCAAATCGACTTTATCTGTGGAAAGAGACAATGGAAAAGGTCAGTCAGAATAAGGCCAGGGCCCGACTGCAGAATAGACCATCAATTGCTCATATGCAAGTTCAAGCTGAAGCTGAAGAGAATTAAAGCAAGTCCATGAGAGTCAAAATATGACCTTGAGTATACCCCACCTGAATTTGGATATCATCTCAAGAATAGATTTGATGCACTGAACACTAATGATCAAAGACCAGACAAGTTGTGGCATGACATCAAGGGCATCATACATGAAGAAAGCAAGAGGTTATTAAAAAGACAAGAAAGAAAGACCAAAATGAATGTCAGAAAAGACTCTGAAACTTGCTCTTGAACATACAGTAGCTAAAGCGAATGGAAGAAATAATGAAGTAAAAAGGCGTAACAGAAGATTTCAAAGAGGGGCACAAAAAGGCAAAGCACAGCATTATAATGAAATGTGCAAAGACCTGGAGTTAGAAAACCAAAAGGGAGGAACACGCTCAGCATTTCTCAAGCTTAAAGAGCTGAATAAAATTAAAGCCTCAAGTTGCAGTATTGAAGGATTCTGTGGGCAAAATACTGAATGACGCAGGAAGCATCAAAAGAAGATGAAAGGAATACACAGAGTCACTGTACCAAGAAGAATTAGTCGATGTTCAATCATTTCAGGGGGCAGCATGTGATCAAGAACTGACGGTATGGAAGAAGTCCAAGAAGCACTGAAGACACTGGTGAAAAACAAGCCTCCAGGAATTGACAGAATATCAACTGAGATGTTTCAGCAAACGGATGCAGCCCTGGAGGTGCTCACTAGTCTATGCCAAGAAATTTGGAAGACAGCAACCTGGCCAGCCAACTGGAAGAGATCCATATTTGTGCTCATTCCAAAGAAAGGTGATCCAACATAATGTGGACATTATTGAACAATATCATTAATACCACATGCAAGTAAAATCTTGCTGAAGATAATTCAAAAATGGTTGCAGCATTAAGTCTATAGGGAACTACCAGAAGTTCAAGCCAGATTCTGAAGAGGACATGGAATGAAGGATGTCACTGCTGATGTCAGATGGATCCTAGCTGAAAGCAGAGAATACCAAAAAGACATTGGCCTGTGTTTTATTGACTATGCAAAGGCATTTGACTGTGCGTATTGTAACAAATTATGGATAACATTGTGAAGAATGGGAATTCCAGAACACTTAATTGTGCTCATATGGAACCTGTACATCGTCCAAGAGGTAATCATTCGAACAGAACAAGGGGATACTGCATGTTTTAAAATCAGGAAGGGTGTGCGTCAGGGTTGTATCCTTTCACCATACTTATTCAATCTGTATGCTGAGCAAATAATCCAAAAAATTGGATTACATGAAGAAGAATGTGGCATCAGGATTGGTGGAAGACTCATTAACAACATGCGATATGCAGATGACATAACCTTGCTTGCTGAAAGCAAAGAGGACTTGAAGCGCTTACCGATGAAGATCAAGGACTACAGCCTTCAGTATGGATTGTACCTCAACATAAAGAAAACAAAAATCCTCACAACTAGACCAATAAGCAATATCATGATAAATGGAGAAAAGACTGAAGTTTCAAGGATTTCATTTTACTTGGATCCACAATCAATGCCCATGGAAGCAATAGTCAAGAAATCAAAGGACATATTGCACTGGGCAAATCTGCTGCAAAAGACCTCCTTGAACTGCTGAAAACCAAAGACGTCACTCTGAGGACTAAGGTCTGCCTGACCCATGCAATGATATTTTCGATCACCTCATATGCATGTGAAAGCTGGACAATGAATAAGGAAGACTGAAGAAGATGCCTTTGAATTATGGTGTTGGCAAAGAATATTGACTATACCATGGACTGCCAAAAGAATGAACAAGTCTGTCTGGGAAGAAATACAGCCAGAGTGCTCCTTAGAAGCAAGGATGGTGAGACTTTGTCTCACATACTTTGGACATGTTATCAGGAGGGACCAGTCCCTGGAGATGGACATCATGGTTGGTAAGGTACAGGGTCAGCGAAAAAGAGGAAATTCCTTGACGAGATGATTGACACAGTGGATGCAACAATGGGCTCAAATATAGCAATGATTGTGAGGATGCTGCAGGACCAGGCGGTGTTTTGCTCTGCTGTACACAGGGTCGCTATGAGTTGGAACTGACTGGACGGCACCTAACAACAACCACCCACGCTAGAATTCATTTCTAGTACCCACGTCCCAGAAAAGCTCTGGTTCGAACGTCCCCATAGTTTGTAATGCCAGGCAGCATGAGTACTAGAAAACAAGAGTTAGCTAGAACAACGTCTCTCCCAAACTGCATTCCAGGGGACATGCATGTTCTGCAAGTTGTTACTTCACTGTCTAAAAACAAAGAGGATTTTACGTTTCAATAGGTATGGGACTGCTGCATTACACAAGTCAAATAGGCTTTCTGACTTCCCAGGACATTCAGTGGGCTAATGTAAATTATGATTCTTGAAGCCACGGTTGGTGTGGATGACGGACTGGCCCTAGACATCTGTCTTGCAGGCCCAAGCAGTACATGCAATCACTGACACAGCCTGCCATGCCCAGATGGATGCCTTGGATCAAAAGAAAGGTCAATAGAGAAATGTAAGGGAAAAGCCACCCGGTTCTTAGGGTAGACTTTAATGATTTATGGGATTTCTTCAGCTGGCTGAGTCTGGGACCCCAGGACGCATGTTGAGGTCAATACCGCAGGCTGCCCTCACTCTGTTGGTAACAGCCTTAATTCAATGCTGTATGAGACATACTACACCAATTTGGTCCCAGCCTTTGTTATGGTAAACAGAGACGGGTATTCATGGGAAATGTGCCAGAAACCAAGCTGATGTAGAAACAAGAGGTGGATATTATTGGAAGACAATCTCTATGGTCTCTTGTGTTTCTGTACATCTTGCACACAGAGAGCACTGACTTGTCCTTGGTTCTGGAGTATCCTCTCAGGGATGTCTGTATAGCAAACAGCCTTGGAATACAGAGACAGTGTCTTCCTCTTGAGCAAAGGGCAGTTTTTTTGTTTTTACTTCAATATAATAAAGATAACATCTCTCTCTGGACCAAAGGGCGGGTATGCTTATTGCCCCTTATAAAAGGTTTGAATTTCTTAAAATCAAGATGTCTCTCATGTAATTCAACCTGTGTGCAGACATCCATCTGGTCCCATTGGCAACCAGTGGGACTTTGGGGAAAAGAGAATGGACCCAAATACACTGATGCTCCTGCTGCTTGCTGTACTGTGAGCAATAAAATCCTTAGTCTCTAGCCCGGGAGATCATGTCTTCTGTCAGCTTCCATGAAGCTGTGGCCAGCTCACCTGTTAGATGTTAGCTTGCAAGTAGGGTAAAATCTCAGACCCCCCACAGTTCTTGACACAAACAACCCAAAAGAAAAATGGGCAAAAGACTTGAAGAAGCCATTCACAGGAGAAAAATGCCAATAAATATATCAAATAGATATATAGTTAAAACTCTAATGAGATACTATTTCACACTCACCAGCCTGACAAAAATGGAAAAGTTTTACAGTATCAAGTGCTGGTGAGGGTATGAAGCAACTCAACACTTAGATACCACTGGTAAGATCACTTTAAATTGGCAAATCACTTTGGAAAACAATTTTGACCTTCTAGTACAACAGAAGCTGTACATATCCTGTGGCTTGGCAATATCATTCATAGGTACCCTAGTGAATTCCTTGCAGACATGCACTAACAGACCGGAACAAGAACATTTAAGACATCACTGCTTGCAACAGCAAAAGGTTTAAAGCAGCTGGAACATCTACCAATAGGAGAGTACAATACTACATGTGCAGCAATATGGATGGATGTCAGAAACATGTTGAAAGATAAAGCAAGCTACAGGAGAATACAAATAGTATGACTCCGCATATAAAGTTCAGAAAAATACAAAACAAAACAAGTTAATCGTTAAAGATACATGCGTATGAGGACAACCATAAAGAGCAGCAAAGAAATGATAACCAGAAATTCTGGGGAGTGGTGACTTCTGAGGAGAGAGAGGAAGTGCATAGGGAGGGGTGCATGAGGGATCTTGAATGTAATGGTCATATTCTTTTGCTTGAACTGGGTAGTGGGACATGGTGTCCACTGCACCACGATGGTTCTTAATACTGGACAAATATGCTGTAAATATTTGTTCATAACTACTCAATATCTAACAAACCATTTTTTAACGTGATGCCAACTTCCCGAGGAACACAGGCTGAGGCCAGACCACTCAGGAAGAGCCACCAAGGACTTATTCTCCCAGTGTGCTGCCACACTCCAGAGTAAATACACACTTTATATAACCTCATCTAGAGTTTGTGAAGCTTTTTAGGATTAAAATACATTTACACCCTGAGATACTGATCCCTGAATCAAAAACAGTGTCAACTTAAAGTGCTGCTATACTGGTTTTTAGGAATAAATGGAATTCAGAATGTTTCCCCAAGAATAAAGAGCCCCACTACATAAGTATGTGACTGAGGTTACAGGTTTCTGTCTGGTCCTCAGATTTTTACAAAAATCACACCCTCAGTGGTAGCCTGAGAGGAGAACAGCTATGCGCTGACTCAGCACCATGGGGTCTCAGTGTATAAATATGAGGTGACAAGTCAACAAAGGTGAAAATGCGCTTGGTAGCACAAAAGCCCCTGACATCCTGTAAAGATGAAGCCTCCTCTGGAGCACCAGCAAAGAGATAACTCATGGTTTGATTGTCACAGAGCTGCAGGAAAGATTCACTCCTATTAGAACTTTGCTAGTATAATATGTGTTTACAACACCCTCAATTTTTCTATCTTCAATTTGGAGGTGGGGAAAAAGGGGAGATGTAAATAAATCTTGATACAGGTCTGAAGACCCATGATTCTCTTTTTTCTCACATGCAGAGCCTTTTAGAAATCAAAAAATTCCAGCTTGCTTAAGAAACAGTCTCTGTAAATGCAAGTAAATACCTTAAGCAGTAATGATCTACAAATAATTTAGACATGTTGAAGCTCTCCAGGTCTTTTTTTTTTCTTTTTTATTGTTGTAGTTTAAATGAAGTTTACATTTCAAGTTAGTCTCCCATACAAAAATGTATACATACCTTTTTCTGTGACCCTAATTGCTCTCCCCATACTGTGACACCACATTCCTCCTTTCTACCCCTGATTCCCCATGTCCATTCAACCAGCTCCTAACCCTCTCTGCCTTCCCATCTCACCTCTGGACAGAAGCTGCCCACTCCAGGTCTTCTGTCATTGTCCTGTAATTATAGAATGAAATTCATCTTTCTAATTAGAGAGTATAAAGTAGAGGTTTTTTTAGGACCTAAAAAAGGTAAAACAAAGAGAAGAGCATTTTAAGGTGATGGAAATTAAATATTTGAATTTGTAAGTCTTACTGAGATTTCCTCAAGAGGTTGGTAAACATGAGGGGTACTTCCATCAACACTAATTTAAGCATTGTCAGTATAGGCATGGCAACTTTCCTGAAAAATTACCCAAACGCTCGATTAGCTGTTTGTTTTACCTGACAATTTAACACCTATTTATTTATCCCGGTTTTCTATGTGCTTTCCTTTTTTTTTTTTTTTAAGATAACTGTCCTGTCATCAAACACCTATTGGACAAACTTAGGTCTCAGAGTTACAGCTACACTCAAACTGAAACATGAGAGCAGCAAGCAGCTTCAGGATCTGGACCTTATTCCTTTCCTCTCTTTCGCTGTATATTTGGAAACTTTACAAAAAGCAAAGCCAGAACTACTCATCTTTCCTTCCCTTATGCCCACAAGGCAGCTCACCAAGGATTTTAATTTATTTAAAACAGGTATAATTACAGAGGCAGGATCTCCTAGCAAAGAAGAAAGACTACATGACAATGTTCTGCACAAAGGAGGTGTATTCTCTGTGATGGTCCCACAATTTAAGACTATTTACCACGTGTGTTCCACTGTTTACATTCTCCTTCTCCAACAACAGCTGACCCTTTAACATCCGTGTAATTTAATTATTTCTTATCTATTTACGTAGAGCAAAAATGTCCATGAAGGAAAAAAAGTTGTGCACCACGAAAGCCTTTCAGTGTTCAGCCCACAGTGGTAATGCGGGAGAGAAACAGGGTCGAGGAGCTAGTGGGGTTTATGGCTCAAACATCTCTAAATTAGAGCACAGGGCAATGCTACAGTCCAAGATTTGGAAGATCCTCTAAATCTTGCTCATCTATAAATGGCGTAAGGAGGAGGATTTTAAGCGGAGATGTTACATCTAGAGTATGCATCTGCTGACTAGGACACTAAAGAGAGGCTGTGGCAGCGACAAAGGCTGTGGCTTCACCTTGGGGTGTATGCATGCTCTTAGATTTTGAATTTGCAATGGCTAAATCTGTGATTGGAATGGGCTCAGAAATACAGCTGCTGAAGGTAGAATTTAGAGTGCCAAGTGAACCCCCAAGCTCCATCAAAGGAAAACAAACGCACACAAATGCAGTACTGAATTTCTTAGACTCCATGTGACCAGCAGCACCAGAGTGTCAGGGCTGCATCGGGGAAGGCCCTCATTGCCTGCGAGTCTCTGTTTTGGGCCCCAGAATCTTGACTTGCCTGTCTGCCAGGCCCACCTGGCTCAGACATCTACATCTAATCATATTCTGAACTTTATAAGGGGAGGGAGGAAACGGGGTTGACACATGCTGGGTGTCTCTCATGCACTAGACATTTTGCTAGGATTCATTTACTTCTCACAGCAGTTCCATGAGATGTGGGTAGATTATCCAATAAGCAAGGTAAGAATGGGCTTACTTGAGCTTACTTACTAATCTGTAGTCAACAATTTCACATATTTCACCTCATCAAAGACTCTGCTTCTAGGTATGGCTGGCATCTGTCTCTCTCCCAACCCCACAGCATCTTCCCACAGAGTCAAAGCCTCTTTTTCAAATTTACAATCCTTGACAGGGACGGGTTACCCAGTAAGCGAGCAAGGTTTTCATCACATTGTGGTGAAAATCATGTGAAATTGTTCACTACAAATTAGTAAGTAAGCACAAGTAAGGCCGTGCTTACCTTGCTTACTGGGTAATCCTCCCCTGGGTGGGTTTACTATCCTGTCATACAGATGAGCGAACTGAGGCTAACAGAAACTAAATGAACTCTTCCAAGCTCACATACCCAGTCCACAGAGGGGTCAGGATTCAACTCAGGACTTCAGTACCCCAGAGGTGTTATGGAGTCTTTGAAAGTGGGGGGACTCATGTTATGGAATGTGAACTATATACAGTTTACTAGAAATTAATGTGAAAACTAATACATGCAACAAACTACAGATGAAATACAACCATAGTAATTTCCAGTCTCTCCACCTTCCCATTTAGAAACCGGTGGAATCTGAAGCAGAATACAGGTCAGAGAGAACTCAGTCTTGGACTGGTTGGAGTCATCATCTTTCCATCATACCAGCTGCCTGTATTTACCTGGGATGACAGGCTCTAAGCCCTAGAACTGACAAATCTTTATTATTTTCTGCTGAGAATTCTCAATCTGCCTCTGCAATTTCTCCAATTTATATATTAAGTCAGAGTTTTCATCAACTGGATTTCTAAATTCTGTTATATGTTTCAAACTGAAAATGATAAGCCAATGTGTGGCAGGTGAGAGCCACCTGGATCTGACAGGTGTCCTATAAGTAGCCACTAATGTGCTTCATGAAATCAAAGCCCAACATGGTCCAAGGTGCAGGGCCCTAGTGTTTTCCCTGTGGCAAGGAAACTCAGCAAAGACTCTTGAAGCTCATAGAAAACTGAGATGCCAGGACAGCTGTGCAGGAAAGGTAAGTGTAGCAGTCTACAAGGACCTATCACCCAATGATCAGCTGACACTGGCCCAGCCCCCCCCCCCACCTCCCCAGGGGAGCACCTGTAGCTTCTGAAGTCTGAATTTTCACTAGTGAAAGAGTAATGCTCCTGCTTCCTAAAGCATTACACTGTCATATTCCAGATGCTGATCCTGGGCTTTGTATAACTCTGACAGCAGGAAAGATCCAGAGATGACAGTGGGGGATGCCTAGGCACAGCTTCCCCCACAGGGCCAGTTCCTGTGACCATAGGGCAGCTGCTGCCCAGAAAGTAACACATTTTATTTGAGGGCTGACTGGGGTGACTTGTTAATCAAGCCATCACCATTTACTGAGCGCATGCAAAGAGCAGAAGGCAGTGATGGTTCAGTGGTACAATTCTTTTCTTCCATGTGGGAGACCCAGGTTTGATTCTCAGCCAGTGCACTTCTTGCACAGACACCACCCATCTGTCACTGGAGGCTTCTGTTCTGCTGTGATGTTAAATAGGTTTAAGTGGAGCATCCAGACTAAGATGGACTAGGAAGAAAGCCAGGTGATGTACTTCCAACGAAAGGGTTATGGATCACAACATCCAATCCCTAATAATACCAGGAAGGTGATTGAACTTAATTATAGGAAAAGAAAAATCAAAAATTAAACAATAATGCAGTTATTGTTATCTAGAATTGGAGGGATATAGCCCAAAATACTAAGAAAATCAATCTCCAATTTTCTCAGATTAAATCTAGCAGTCATGTGGATGTGAATTTTAGAAACTGAGTGCTAGCATATTTGAATTGGGTAACTTCAGTTCTAAATTTAAAAATTCTATTCTGAATTAAACTAAGATTTTCATTTCTACTCTTTTAAAGAAACTATTCAGCCTTTTGTCAAAGATTTGCTGCTTGAAAAACAAAGAAGGCAGGAGCCAGAATTTCTAACCTAGATTAAGATTTGCTTGGTGCCTGCCAAGAATGTTTATGCAGCTGGCCCCAGAGAAGGCGCCTTGGTCAACCAGAGGTTAGAAGACAGAACTGGTATGCTAAATGAACTTAGAGCCTGTAAATAACTTTATAGCCAAGAGAGGTATATATCAAGTCTTAGTTCCATATTCTGACTCCCAAATTAAATCTTCACTCACTGGGATTTCTCCACTGTATTTCTTTGAAAATTTATAACAAATAGAGACTAAGTTTGTTAAAATAAGAAGGCAGATTGCAGCTATAAAAGTCCTGACTGGCTGTAACACAAACAGTGCAGAGATTCAGGCTTTAACTTATGTAAATAAACTTGCTATCTTAACTGCTTTCAGGAAATTCACCCAGTGAATGCCTGGGTCCTAACACACTTCTTCTTAGCCAGACGAGTGATGTTTACATTTCAAAAGGCTTCAGATTTAGAGCTGATTTACTCTTCACTCTTTCCTAACTAAATGGTCTACTTTACATTTCAAGGATTCCAACTAGGTTGGACTCAGCCCGCAATACATTACTAAACTCCCACATCAAGAATGTTTATACATCTCACTTTAAAAATATTGCCTTAGTCAAACTGTATCAGGAATAAGAGATTTGTGTTAGGCTAGAAATTGATGTTAATAAAGTTTGTAGTTTGACAATCACTTGTAAATTTCTTCCTTCCCCTGTACCTTCTTTGATGTGAAACTGTTTGCCTTTGTTTACTCTGCCTGTTAAATACCCTGCTGTTTCCCCTGCAAGGCAGAACACCATGCTGCAGTCTGTTTGAATGCCACGTTTCTCCATTTCACGAAATGAAATTATTCCTTCAATAAATTTTTTGTTTTAATTTCTATTGGAGCACAGGTCCAGTACTTTCACTAGGACAGTCATTAGTTTTCTAAGGCTATTCAGGGAAGAACTGATCAAGTTGATTTAACATAGGTACTATAAACCACATGAAATTCATCAATGAATCTATGAAAGTATGAACCTAGCATGCGAATGACAAAAGCAGCAAATCTACTAAAGACATAATATACATTTCAAAAACATCAACTTTTTCTACTCCAAAAGCTCATGGTAAGCACTTTACAAAACCCACATGGGATATTCCATAGGAAACAAGGCCATAGATGAGTGAATGGCTGCTATGTTTGAATCTAAAAAAGATCATTCATATGTCATGACTCAGGTGCAAGATCTGATTTTAGTCAGGTACTCATACCACAAAAGATGTGCAGCTGATGAGATTTAAAAAAAAATGGCTTAACTCAAATATGGTCACATTTGCTGTTTAATCCTGGAGGAAACCATCAAAAGAAAGAGGAAGGAAATTGCATTAAAAAACAAAACACTACTGTTTGCCTTCGATCCATTTTAGATAAACTCAATGACTTCTAGAAAGAGAATCCAAAGAACTTCTAGTGACAAGTAGTACAGATACTCCTTGTTATAAACTTAATTTCTATGCACATGAAATGTCTTCAATTTAATACATAAGCAGTCACAATATGTATACCCAAATATTCTTAGGGCGCTAAGTTGAGCAAAAAGAGGAGAAGTTTCCTTTTTTTTAGGGTTCAGGATTTTCACCTTTCAGAGTATCCAAAAGAGACACGCTGATGAAGGAGTCAAAACCAATCGCTATCTCCCTTGTCCAAAAATTTCCAAATCAATTCTCTAGGGAAATTTTTCTCTATCAGAAACAGATGACAGGAGTCATGATATATATTTCTTTTTGCACAATTTTCAAAGAACATCCCCATTTTGTAATGTACTGGTTGGTGTCTGTAAGCTTGTCTCTGAGAACCTTTTGCTTTCCCTTTTCAGGAATAGGATTACAGCAGCACAGTGGAGAAGAGAACTTCGAAGTGTGCCAAAAGAGTTCTCTTCCTTCTCTTCTGGCAGGCGATGCTTAAACTATCCCTCACACATCCTGCTTTTAAACACACAGAGAGATGCAGGTTCTACAATTCACATCAGTAACTTAATCCAGGCTCAAAAGATCTTGCTTTCCAATTCTCAAACCTCAGTGTGTTGGTTTTTCCTTGGAAGACCTGAATTTAATTCCATTTTTTCTAAGCACATGAAAAAATCCTACCACACTACCTCCATAACTTTTCCATTTCTTTTGAATTTTTTTTTTTTTTATATTGTGCTTTAGGTGAAAGTTTACAGCTCAAGTTAGTTTCTCATACAAAAATTTATAAACACATTGTTATCTGACCCTAGTTGCTATCCCTATAATGTGACCGCACATCCTCCTTTCCACCCCGGATTTCCCATGTCCATTCAACCAGCTCCGATTCCTTTCTGCCTTCCCATCTTGCGTCTGGACAGGAGCTGCCCATTTAGTCTCGTATATCTACTTGAACTAAGAAGTACACTATTTGCAAGTATCATTTTATGTATTTTAGTCCAGTCTATTCTTTGTTTGAAGAGTTGGCTTCAGCAATGGTTTTAGTTCTGGATAAACAGAGAGTCTGGGGGCCATTTCTTCTGGGGTTCTTCCAGTCTCAGTCGGACCACTAAGTCTGGTCTTTTTACTACAATTTGAGTTCTGCACCCCACTTTTCTCCTGCGCCATCAGGGACTCTTGGTTGTGTTCTCTGTCCGGGCGGTCATTGGTGGTAGCCAGGCCCCATCTAGTTGTTCTCATCTCAGGCTGATGGAGTCTCTGGTTTATGTGGCCCCTTTTGTCTCTTGAGCTAATATTTTCCTTTGTCTGTGGTGTTCTTCATTCTCCTTTACTCCAGGTGAGTTGGGACCAATTGATGCATCTTAGATGGCCGCTCGCTAGCTTTTAAGATCCCAAATGCCACTCACCAAAGTGGGATGCAGAACATTTTCTTAATAAACTTTGTTATGGCAATTGACCTAGATGTCCCCTAAAACCATGGTCCTCAGACCCCTGCCCCAGCTACACTGTTACTTGAAGTGTTTGGTAGTGTTCAGGAAACTTCTTAGCTTTTGGTCTAGTCCAGTTGTGCTGACTTCCCCTGTAGTGTGTGTTGTCCTTCCCTTCACCTAAGATAATTCTTGTCTACTATCTAGTTAGTGAATAACCCTCTCCCTCCCTCCCCACCCTCATAACCATCAAAGAATGTTTTCTTCTGTGTTTAAACCTTTTCTTGAGTTCTTACAATAGTGGTCTCATACAATATTTGTCCTTTTGTGACTGACTAATTTCACTCAGCATAATATCTTCCAGATTCATCCATGTTATGAGATGTTTCACGGATTCAATGTTGTTCTTTATCGTTGCGTATTATTCCATTGTGTGAATATACCATAATTTGTTTATCCATTCACCTGTTGATGGGCACCTAGGTTGTTTCCATCTTTTTGCTACTGTGAACTGTGCTGCAATGAACACAGGTGTGCATATATCTATTTGTGTGATGGCTCTTATTTTTCTAGGATATATTACAAGGAGTGGGATTGCTGGATCATATGATACTTCTATTTCTAGCTCTTTAAGGAAGTGCCAAATCGATTTCCAAAGTGGCTGTACCATTTTACAGTCCCACCAGCAGTGTATAAGTGTTCCAGTCTCTCCACAACCTCTCCAGCATTAATTATTTTGTGTTTTTGGATTAATGCTAGCCTTGTTGGGGTGAGGTGATATCTCATTGTGGTTTTGATTTGCATTTCTCTAATGGCTAATGATCATGAGCATTTCCTCAGGTATCTGTTGGCCTGAATGTCTTCTTTGGTGAAGTGCCTGTTCCTATCCTTTGTCCATTTTTTAATTGGGTTATTTGTCTTTTTTGTGGTTGAAGTTTTGCAGTATCTTGTAGATTTTAGAGATTAGACCCTGATTGGATATTTTGTGGCCCAAAATTTTTCCCAGTCTGTAGGTTGTCTTTTTACTCTTTAGGTGAAATCCTTTGATGACTGTAAGTGTTTGATTTTTAGGAGCTCCCAGTTATCTAGTTTCTCTTCTGGTGTTTGTGCATTGTTACTTATAGTTCGTATTCTGTTCATGCCATGTATTAGGGCTCCTAGGGCTGTTCCTATTTTTTCATCCATGATCTTTATTGTTTTAGATTTTATATTTAGGTCTTTGATCCATTTTGTTATGATCCATTTTGATCCTTTTTGCAGATGGATATCCAGTTATGCCAGCACCATTTGTTAAAGAGACTGTCTTTTCCCCAATCAATGGACTTTGGGCCTTTGTCAAATATCAGCTGCTTATAGGTGGATAAATTTATGTCTGGATTCTCAACTATGTTCCACTGGTCTATGTATCTGTTGTACCAGTACCAGGCTGTTTTGACTACCGTGATGGTATAATAGTTTCTAAAATCAGGTAGTGTGAGGCCTCCCACTTTGTTCTTCTTCTTGAGTAATGTTTTAGTTATCCGGGGCCTCTTCCCTTTCCATATGAAGTTGATGATTTGTTTCTACATCTCATTAAAAAATGTTGTTGGAATTTGGATCTGGATTGCATTGTATCTGGAGATCATTTTGGGTAGAATTGACATTTTCACAATGTTTAGTCTTCCTATCCATGAGCAAGGTATGTTTTTCCACTTACGTAGGTCTCTTTTGCTTTCTTGTAGTAGTGTCTTGTAGTTTTCTTTGTATAGGTCTTTTACGTCTCTAGTTAGATTTATTCCTAAATATTTTATCTTATTGTAAATGGTATTGATTTGGTGATTTCCTTGTCGAAGTTCTCTTTTATAATGTAGAGGAATCCAACTGATTTTTGTATGTTTATCTGGTATCCTACTACTTTGCTGAAATCTTCTATTAGTCCAAGTAGTTTTCTTGTGGATTCTTTGGGGTTTTCTGTGTATAATATCACATCATCTGTAAATACGGATACTTTTACTTCTTCCCTACCAATTTGGATGTGCTTTATTTCCTTTTCTAGACTAATTGGTCTGGCTAGGACCTCCAGCACAATGTTGAATAAGTGATAAAGGGCCTCCTTGTCTGGTTCCCGTTCTCAAGGGGAATGCTTTCAGACTCTCTCCATTTAGGATGATGTTAGCTGTTGGCTTTGTATAAATGCCCTTAATTATGTTGAGGAATTTCCCTTCTATTCCTATTTTGCTGAGAGTTTTTATCATGAATGGGTGTTGGACTTTGTCAAATGCCTTTTCTGCATCAATTGATGAGATCATGTGGTTCTTGTCTTTTGTTTTATTTATGTGGTGGATTACATTGTTTTTCTAATGTTGAACCACCGTTGCATACCTGGTATGAATCCCACTAGGTCAGGGTAAGTTATTCTTTTGATATGTTGTTGAATTCTATCGGCGAGAATTTTGTTGAGGATTTTTGCATCTATGTTCATGAGGGATATTGGTCTGTAATTATCTTTTTTTGTAGTGTCTTTACCTTGTTCTGGTATTAGGGTTACGCTGGCTTCATAGAATGAGTTTGGGAGTATTTCCTCCTTTTCTATGCTCTGAAATACCTTTAGTAGTGGTGGTCTTAACTCTTCTCTGAAAATTTGGTAGAATTCTCAAGTGAAACAGTCAAGGAAGGGGTTTTTGTTGTTGGGGAGTTTTTAAATTACTTTTTCAATCTCTTCTTTTGTCATATCTTTATTTAGGTTGTTCTATGGTAGTATGTTTCTAGAAATTTGTCCATTTCCTCTAGGTTTTCAAATTTGTTGGAGTACAATATTTTTATAGTATTCTGTTATGATTCTTTTAATTTCAGTTGGGTCTCTTGTGATATCACCCACCTCATTTCTTATTCAAGTTATTTGCCTCTTCTCCTGTTTTTCTTTATCAGTTTGGCCAATGGTTTATTGATTTTGTTGATCTTTTCAAAGAACAAGCTTTTGGTCTTGTTAACTCTTTCAATTGTTTTTCTATTCTCTATTTCATTTAGTTTTGCTCTAATTTTTATTATTTCCTTTCTTCTGGCACCCGAGGCTTCTTTTGTTACTCTCTTTCTACTTGTTCGAGTTGTAGGGTTAATGTTTTGATTTTGGTGCTTTCTTCTTTTTGAATGTGTGCATTTATTGCTATAAATTGACCTCTGAGCATTGCTTTTGCTGTGTCCCAAAGGTTCTGATAGGATATGTTTTCATTTTCATTTGATTCTGTGAATTTCTTTATTCCATCCTTAATTTCTTCTATAACCCAATAATTTTAAGCAAGGTGTTGTTCAGTTTCCTTGTATTTGATTTTTTTTTCCTTTGCTTATCCTGTTATTGATTTCTATTTTTATGGCTTTGTGGTCAGTAAAGATGTTTTATAATATTTCAATGTTCTGGATTCTGTTGAGGCTTGCTTTTTGGCCTAATATGTGGTCTATTCTGGAGAATGTTCCATGTGTGTTGGAAAAGAAAGTACACATGGCTGCTCTTGGGTGGAGTGTTATATATTCTATGAGATCAAGTTGGTTGACTGTGGCATTTAGATCTTCCCTGTCTTTACTGATCTTCTTTCTGGATGTTCTGTCCTTCACTGAAAGTGGTGTGTTGAAGTCTCCTACTATTATTGTGGAGCTATCTATCTCTCTTTTCAGTGCTGTTAGAATTTGTTTTATGTATTTTGGAGCCCTGTCATTGGGAGCATAAATATTTATTACGACTATGTCCTTTTGGTGTATTGACCCTTTAATCATTATATAGTGTCCTTCCTTATCCTTTGTGGTGTCTTTTGCTTTAAAGTCTATTTTGTCAGAGATTAATATTACCACTCCTGCTGTTTTTTGAGTGTTGTTTGCTTGATATATTTTTTCCACCCCTTGAGTTTTAGTTTGCTGGTGTCTTTAAGTCTAAGGTGTGTGTCTTGTAGGCAGCATATAGATGGATCACTTTTTTTTATCCATTCTGCCACTCTGTGTCTCTTTATTGGTGCATTTAGTCCATTTACATTCAGCCTAATTATTGATAGGTATGAGTTTAGTCCTGTCATTTTGATTTTTTTTTTGTGTGTGTTGTTGACAGTTTCTTTGTTCCACTTAATTTTTTGTGCTGAGTCGTTTTTCTTTATGTATTTTCTTTTCATCTTTTTCCTTGTTGTTATTTTGTATTTGGTATGTTTTTCTTGTTTTTTATTTTGATGTGCACTATTGTTAGTTTCCTTTGTGTTTACCTTAATATTTACCCCGGTTTTTCGAAGTTGAAACCACTTTTTTATTTCTTTATATTGCCTTGCCTTCCTCTCCATATGAAAGAAATATGACTACATTTTTTCGTCCCTCTTTTTTGTGTTAATGTTTTCATCTTTTACATATTGACATCTCTGTTTCCCTATTTTCAGTGTTTTAGCTTTGATTGATTTTTGTGACTTCCTTATCTGGGTTGGTATCTGGTTGCTCTGTCCTGTGTTCTAGTCTTGGGTTATTATCTGATGTTATTGATTTTCTAACCAGAGGACTCCCTTTAGTATTTCTTGTAATTTTGGTTTGGTTTTTACAAATTCTGTAAACTTCTGTTTGGAAATGCCCTAATTTTGCCATCATATTTGAGAGACAGTTTTGCTGGATATA
>NW_004444198.1:618569-627046 GCF_000243295.1 Trichechus manatus latirostris
TCCAGGTGGCTAGAGCTGTTACTAGGTATGTGAGCCCAAGAGTTCATTTACTTTTCTTTTGTGGATTCAGCTGAGGTGTCCAGATTGTTGGTCACTGAGTGTATGCTGCAGTCTCTCACCTATAGTCCTAGATGGGCAGGGGTGATTGGAGTAGGCACAGGTATCTGGCTGCAGTAGGGGGTCATGTGCTGATCAAGGCAGGGGGCTGACTGCTGCCCCTGTGTGTCTCGGTGGAAGGCATGTCCGTGTTCCCTAGAGCGCGTAGGTGAGTTTTGAAACCAGACTATGAGCACCAAATATTGCTGGCTGTAAGGACTGGGAGTCATCACTTATTCTTAGACCCCTGTCGTGGGTGGCTTGGTGGAGTGGGGGAAGCCACCAGTCCTCAGGCCTGATGTGGGTAGGTGAGGACCCTGCTTAATGGGCAGGGCAGTGTCAAATGTCACATATCTGCTACTCCCCCTTATAGAAGATACAGATGAAAATAGGCTTCAGGTATACACCCTGTTGTACTGTGCTAATGAGGGCCTATGCTGTTGAAATGGGTCCACACTGTTCTACGCGAGGGTGAAAGGCATTCAAAGTCTGAGGACCTCTTATCTGTGCCTAGGCAAAGGGGCGGTGCCTGCCCTGGGTTCCTGGCTTAGGGGAGCTGGCAGATTATTTTTTCCTACTTGTTAATTTGTTTCCTGTCCAAAGCCAGGAGAATGGCTCAGGGCATGGGACAGGTCCTACTTCCGGCCCAGGGAGTGCAGCAATCTCTGAAGCCAGACTGGGACCTGGAGCAGAGTGGGGAGGGAGCAGGTAAATGGGAGAAAGGTATTTCCCAAAAGGAGGTTTGTTTTTTTGATCCGCACGGTAGGTTAGACGTTTGTACTTTTGCCGATTGAGCACCGTTTCTCACTGGTTCTGGAGGTTTGAGCTGACTCTCTGCCGCTCAGTCTCTCCCGATGTGGAAAACGTGTCCCAAGCGTCATCGCTTGCCTCACCACTTGCACCAGGTGATCTAGCCTGCAGAGTGCTGGTTCCCGCTAGGTTAGGTCTGGCAACTCCTCGCTGCTTCCAAACCATCTCTCCCTCACCTGCCACTCAGTCTGATTCCTCAACTTTGTCTTTGATGTTCAGGGCTCCTAGACTGTCATATATAATCAATTCACTTGTTTTTTCAGGTCTTTGTTGTAAGAGGGACCAAAGGAAGTGTCTGACTACTCCGCCATCTTGGCCCCACCTCCCTCCTTTTTTTCTTGAAGTCTTCCTACTCCTCACACAAACTGCAATTAATCCTATAGTTTTTTTCAAACTATATTTCCCCTTGTTCTCTGCAGTGGAGATGGAGGGCTGTTCACTAGCCACTGGGTGGAAACCTCACTGCTGAAACCAGTCATTAAATGCCCTTCAGCCTTCACCTCTCTCAGGAAAGCTCGCCCCATTTCCTCAACTTTTCCCCAGATGTTTCCTTTTTCAACCCTTCAATTATCTCTATGGCTTTCTTCAGAACTCCCTCTAAAGTGCCTCACAACACAGAATCAAATACTTTTAGAATTGGAAGGTCATCAACCTTTTATAGAAAAGGAAACGGAGGCCCAAAGGAGTGGCATGCAAAAAGTCTCATATCTGATCACCAAAGGAACTTTAACTGGAAACCAGGGGTCTCATCTGCTCTACTCAAGACCTGATCATGCAAAGGCTGTCCTTGCTTTACATGGTTCTTACATGAAAAAAATTTCAGTCACTACCAAAAAAAAAAAAAAAAAAAAAAAAAACCAAGCCGGTTGCCATTGAGTTGATTCCAACTTATAGTGATCATAAAGAACAGAGTAGAACTGCACCATAGGGTTTCCAAGGGGTGCCTGGTGGATTCAAACTGCTGACCTTTTTGTTAGTGGCCGTAGCTCTTAACCACTATGCCACCAGGGTTTCCTCAGTTACTACAGTTTAGTTAAATAACACCAGTCCCCAAACAACACAGTTCTAATTTCAGTTCTTACAGTGTATTAACTGAGTAATTGCATAAAGTGCAAACTTCACAGCTAGCTGTTCAGTCCACCAATCGCTACATAAATGACAGATGAGCATCATGATCAGTGACCAACCACCTCACTCCTTTCAAAGTCTGTTGAGACTGGTCATTGCAACTCTGTTATTCGGTTCACATACCGACAGCAAAGTATGTAGTTGTGTTGTTTCCATCTCCCCATGATAAGCATATGTGACATTTTACAAAGGTGGATAATCAGGGAATTGGCCTGAAAGTGTAGCAAAGAAACAAAAAGGGATAATGCTGTTAGTGACATTTGAATCTACCATGAAGTTGCAGAAGAAAGACATGACCATGGGAATACTGATGCTTCCACTGTTGCAGAGGCTCGAGATACGCAGCCTGAGGACTCATTGAAGGCATCTCGACATAAAGGAGGAAGGTGGTTGTGACAAAAAGGTTGAATTCCCAGAGGAAGTGACACCAGCAAAAAAATTCACATTAAAACCACTCTCAGAGATATGTAACCACATTAAAAGCACAAAGGATAAAATGTTGGAAGCTGATCCAAACTAAGAAAGGCGTATGAGAATTTGTCAAGGTATAGAAAAGATGTTCACTCTGTATCTAAGTTATATGATAAGAAAAGGGCAAGCACTGTCCAAACTCCTCTTGATAGGTTCTTATAAAGAAATAAAACACTTTAATTATCAACGTTTCCAGTCTTTTAAACTACAGTGTCTCTACCCCATTGCCATCCAGTCTATTCTGACTCATAACGACCCGACAGGACAGAGTAGAACTGCCCCATAGGATTTCCAAGGAGCAGCTGGTGGTTAGCAGCCATAGCTCTTAACCACTGTGCTACCAGGGCTCTGAAACTACAGTGTACTAAATAAATATTAGTTTCACTTTTTCATTTCCCTATACATTTGTAATCAACAGTAAGAGAGTTTTTAATATTTCGACCAATTTTTTAAAGGTTACAGAACAATTTTAATTTTTTCCATCAATTATTAAGATTGCTTTGCATGGTTTCAATTTACGTGGTCATTTTTATGGTCCCACACTACTGGGTAAAGTGAGGATTACCTGTACTAGATACGTAGTATAATCTGTCGCATCAAAGTATTTTCTTTTGCTTAGTTTTGTCCCTCTTGGGGATAACCTAACAATCTCCCTTTTACTGTTGGTAGAAGGTAACAAAGGCCTAGCTTATGAGTAACTAGCTCATGCTGCCTAAGGAATTTAATAGACATTCTGGTATTTCTTTATTCAAACTCAATCACCATCTCTTAGAGTACCCATAGTATGCCAGAGCTTATGATACAGGCTGTCATGACAACCTTGCTAAATAGGAATTAAGTGACTTTTCCAGGCTACATGGAGAGCTGGAATCCAGAGCCAGTTCTTCTAAGTCCACACTTTCTCTCCCTTCCGCCACAGCCCATCCAACTCCTCTGTGGAAAGGTCTGATGCCTCTTATTAAGGATGGATATTCTCAAATCAGATTCCATCACAAACACATCAAGTAATGGATGCCTCTTTGGGGGAAATGTTGGCATAGGATTATTAACCAGTTGCCAGACAAACCACAACTATTACTCATGCCAGAAAATGTGCATTCTAGAAATATAGGAAGTATTTTTCAGTTATGTTTGAGTAAACAATTGTTCATTTAAGACAATGAATATTCTTTTTTAATAGCCATGATTATTACTTTCTCATCTTTCATCTGATGTAGAGAATAAAACAAAATTGCTCCAGAAAGGGCTGCTGTCAGAAGGCACACATGTGTTGGCCATCTGACTCCTTTCTAGCGCCCCAGTGTCTACATTTCCCACACTACCACTCTCTTGTTTTATACTGAGCTACTTTGAACTGAATTTATGGGTCTCTTTCACAGCAAGGAAGCCCCCTTCTGATCCTTTTTCCTCTATCTCCTTCCTGTTTCTCTTATCTGATATTTAATGTAGGAAAATGTCAAAGTGAAAAAAAGTCTCAATTCCCATTAGAGTCTTCAAAGTATTTTTATTTAGGAAAAGGAATCTAATATGTATCCCCATTTGTTCTGTTATCTTGTGGTGGGAAAACATTTTATCTGTTGGAAACAGTGGCAGATTACCAACACTGTGTATAAAATGATCTTCAAAGGCTGCACAGAATAGCAATATTGCTGGAGTACAAAGTGCTGCATTTTCAATGATACCGTTTATAATAGTAATGAGGGCCATCTTCCATGTTAACTGAGGAAAAAAAAAAAACATGTAGTAAGATAAGGCAGAGAAAACTAAATACTTTTAGTATCAATCTCCACTTTCTGGTACATAAATTTTAAACATTTTATCTATATCATCAGTTGACAGTAGCTATAGTAAACCACAAGAGACAGGATTCATGCACAATCAAAACATAAAATTCAACGTGGTACCAACAGCAAATCACAGTCAAATGAACAATTGTACAGCAAATTCTGCTCTCTGCTGTCCTTCATTCCTTTTTTTAAAAAAACAGGATTTTATTGTGTATTGGGTTAAAGTTCAGACAGCAAATTAGACTCTCATTTAACAATTTTTATACAAATTGTTCAGTGACATTGGTTACAATTTTTACAATGTGTCAGCATTCTCATTATTTCCATTCTGTTGTTCTGTTTCCATTGATCTAGCTTCCCTTCCCCTTCTTGACTTCTCATATTTGTTTTTACATAAGTGTTGACTGTTTGGTCTTATATGGTTGATTGTTTAAGGCAGCACATTACTCACAGGTGATACTGTTTATTTTATAAGGCAATCTATTATTTGGCTGAATGGTTACCTTTAGGAGTAGCTTCAGTGCCAAGTTCAAAGGGTATCTTAGGGCAATAGTCTCAGGGGTTCCTCTAGTCTCTATTGGTCCAGGAGATGTGGCTTTTTTCAGGAATTTGAATTTTGTTCTACATGTTTTTCCCGTTCTGTCTGGGACCTTCTATTGTGTTTCTGGTCAGAACAGTTGGTAGTGGTAGCTGGGCACCATCTAGTTTTGGTCACAGGTTAGAAGAGGCTGTGGTTTGTGTGGGGTATTAGTCCTGTGGACTAGTTTCTTCTTTGAGCCTTTGATTTCCTTTCTTCTCTTTTGCTCCTAGTTATAGTTGTATCTTAGATGGCGCTTGCAAGCTTGCGACGCACCCAAGTAGGATGCAGAACATTATCTTTATGAACTATGTTATGCCAACTGACTAAGTTGTTCCCCAAGACTATGGTCCTAAGCCTTTTAACCCAGTAAACCAATCCCTCGAGTTGTTTGAATATGTCTAGGAAGCCGCTGTAACTGTGCCCCCTATGTACTTTGTTATAGATATGGGTATATATGCAGCACACACAAATATGTATATACACATGCCTATGGATACACCTATATGTGCATGTGTATTTACTCGCATATGCCTTCTTATACATAGATAAGCATAGATAACTACCTATGTAACCACGCACGTATTTTTTGTTGTTGTTACTGTTGTTGCAAAATTGTATATGTTATAGCATTTACTGAAATTGTCCCTTTCTCTTGTGTACTTCTTAGTGTATTTGTTTACCTTGGTCAAGTTGTGCTGACTTCACCATATTTGGTATTGCCTTTTCATCACCAAAAATAACAAGTGTCTACTATCTAGAAAGATTTCCCCCCTCCCTCTCCCTTCCATCCCTGGTAATCATCAAAGAATGTTGCTTTCTGTGTGTGTATCTATTCTTGACTTTTTATAATAGTGGGACCATACAATATTTGTTCTTTTGTGATTGACTTATTTCACTTAGCATAATATCCTCCAGATTCATTCATGTTATGTTTCGTGGACTCCTCATTATTCTCTACAGTTGCATAGTATTCCATTGTATATATGTACCACAATTTGTTTATCCATTCATCTGTTTATAGGCACTTAGACTGTTTCCATCTTTTTGCTATCACGAATAATGCTGCAATGAACATAGGTGTGCATATGTCTATTTGTGTCATTGCTCTTACATCTCTTGGATATACACCTAGGAGTGGGATTGCTGAATCAAAAGGCATTTCTCTTTATAGCTTTTTGAGGACATATCATACCATTTTCCATAGTGGTTGTGCCATTTTACAATCCCACCAGCAATATATAAGATTTCCAATCTCCCCACAGCCTTGCCAGAATTTGTTGTTTTCTGTTTTTTTGATCAGTGCCATTTTTGCAGGGGTGAGATGGTATCTCATCGTGGTTTTGATTTGCATTTCCCTAATGGCTAATGACTGCGAGCATTTTTTCACATATTTTATTGGCCTCCTGAATGTCCTCTTTGGTGAAGCATCTGTTCATGTCCTTTGCCCATTTTTTGATTGGATCGTTTGTCTTTTTGTTGTTGAGAAGAAGTTTTGTATATATTTTAGAGATTATACCCTTATCAGATATGTTGTTGCCAAAGATTTTTTTCGCAGTTTGTAGGTTCTCTTTTTACTCTTTCGATAAAGTCTTTTGATGAGCATAAGTATTTAATTTTTAGGAGGTCCCAGTTATCTAGTTTATCTTCTGTCATTCATGCATTTTTATTCATGTTTGAAAGGTTATTTATGTCAAAATCTAGGTCCCCTAGTTTTGGTCCTATGTTATCTTCCAGGAACTTTATAGTTTTAGCTTTAAAATTTAGGTTTTTGATCCACTTTGAGTTAGTTTTTCTGCGGTGTGAGGTATGGATCCTGTTTCATTTTTCTGCAAATGGATATCCAGTTTTGCTGGCACCATTTGTTAAAGATACTGTTTCTTCCCAATGAATGAACTTTGACACTTTGTCGAAGATCAGCTGTCCACAGATGGATGGATTTACTTCTGGGTTCTCAATTCTATTCCATTGTTCTATTGTTTGTCCCAGAACCACCACCAGGTTGTTCTGATTACCATGGCTGTGTAGAAAGTATTGAGATCGGGAAGTGTGAGGTCTCTTACTTTGTTCTTCTTCAATATAGCTTTACCTATTCAGGGTCTCTTTGCCTTCCATGTAAAGTTGGTGATAAGTTTTTCCATTTCATTGAAGAATGACGTTGAGATTTGGATTGGATTGCATTGTACGTATAAGTCGCTTTTGGTAGTATTGACATCTTCACAATGTTAAGTCTTCCAATCTATGAGCATAGACTGCTTTCCATTTATCTCTTTTGGTTTCTTGCAGTAATCTTTTATATAGTTTTCCTTGTATAAGTCTTTTACATCCCTGATTAGGTTTATTTCTAGGTATTTTATCCTTTTGGGGGCTACTGTAAATGGTATTGTTTTCTTGACTTCCTTTTTGAAGTCCTCCTTGTTGGTGTAGAGGAACTCAACTGATTTTTGTGTGTTGATCTTGTACCCTTCCACTTTGCTGAATCCTATTACTTCCAGTAACTTTCTTGTGGAACATTTGGGATTCCTTACATATAAGATTATGTCATCTGCAAATAAGGATAGGTTTACTTCTTCATTTCCAATTTGGATGCCCTTTATTTCCCTTTCTTGCCTTATTGTTCTGGCTAGGACTTCCAGCACAATATTGAATAAGAGTTGTGATAAAGAGCATCCTTATCACGGAGAATGCTCTCAGTCTTTCTCCATTGAGAATAATGTTGGCTGTTGGTTTTGCATATATGCCATTAATTATGTTGAGGAATTTCTCTTCTATTCCTATTTTGCCAAGAGTTTTTATCAGGAAAGGGTGTTGGATTTTATCAAATGTCTTTTCTTCATTGATTGAGATGATCATGTGATTCTTTTCCTTTGTTTTATTTATGTGGTGAATTACGTTGATTTTCTAATGTTAAGCCATCCTTGCATCCCTGGTATGACTCCCACGTGATCATGATGTATTATTTTTTTGATATATGCTGTTGAATTCTGTTGGCTAGAATTTTTGCATCTATCTTTATGAGGGATTTTGGTCTGTAATTTTCTTTTTTTTTTTTCTTTGTGGCATCTTTGCCTGGCTTTGGTATCAGGGTTATTTTGGCTTCATAGAATGAATCAGGAAGTATTTCTTTCTTTTCTGTGTTCTGGAATAGTTGGAGTAGAATTGGTGTCAACTTTTCTCTGAATGTTTGATAGAATTCTCCAGTGAAGCCATCTGGCTGGGGCTTTTATTTGTTGGGAGTTTTTTTTTGTTTTGTTTTGTTTTTTAAATGACATCTTCAATTTCTTTTTTTTTGTTATGGGTCTGTTCAGATTTTCTACCTCTACTTGTGTTAGTTTAGGTAGGTAGTATGTTTCTAGAAATTTTCCCGTTTCTTCTATGTTTTCAAGTTTTGTAGAGTACATTTTTTTCATAATATTCTGTTATGATCCTTTTTATCTTAGTTGGCTCTGTTCTAATGTCATCAATTTCATTTCTTATTTTGGTTATTTGCATCTTCTCATTTATTTACTTTGTCAGTTTGGCCAGTGGTTTGTCAATTTTATAGATCCTCTCAAAGAATCAACTTCTAGCTTTGTTGGTTGATTCTCGTTTTTTTTTTTTTTTTTTTT
>NW_004444198.1:627146-667508 GCF_000243295.1 Trichechus manatus latirostris
TTTTTTTTTTTTTTTTTTTTTTTTTTTTTCCTTCTTGTTTTCTATTTATTTCTGCTCTGATCATTATTTCCTTTCTTCTGATAACTGTGGCATTCTTTTGCTTCTCCTTTTCTACTAGTTCAAGTTGTCAGGTTAAGCTATTCATTTTGGCCCTTTCTTCTTTTCTGATGTGTGCATCTATTGCTATAAGTTCTCCTATGAGTACTGCTTTTGTTGTGTCTCAAAGGTTCTGATATGTTGTATTTTCATTCTTACTTGATTCTAAGAATTTTTTATTTCATTTTTAATTTCTTTTAGTACCCAATAGTTTTTAAGTAAGGTGTTATTTAGTTTCCATGTATTTAATTTTTTTCCTTGTTCTTTCTGTTATTGGTTTTTAGTTTTATAACATTATGGTCAGAGAACATGCTTTGTATTATTTCACTGTTTTTTAGTTCATAGAGGCTTGCTTTGTGGCCTAAAATATGGTCTACTCTGGAGAATGATTCATATGCATTGGAGGAGAATGAATACTGTGCTGCTGTTGGGTGGTGTGTTCTGTATGTCTATGAGGTCAAGTTGGTTGATGGTGTTATTTAGATCTTTTGTATCTTTGCTGACTTTTTTTCTAGTTGTTCTGTCCACTATTGAAAGTAGTGTGTTAAAGTCTTCTACTGTTATTGTAGAACTGTCCATTTCTCTTTTCAATTCTCTTAAAGAGTTTGTTTATGTGTTTTGTAGCTCTGTCATCAGGTGCATAAATATTTATTATTGTTATGTCTTCTTGGTGGATTGACCCTTTAATCATTATATAATGCCCTTCTTTGTCTCTTATAATGGATTTTAACTTAAAGTCTATTTTATCAGACATTATTATTGCCACTCCTGCTCTCTTTTGGATACTGTTTGCTTGATATATTTTTTCCACCTTTTGATTTTTACCTATTTGTGTCTTTGTGTCTAAGGTGTGTCTCTTGTAGGCAACATATTGATGGGTCTTTTTTTTTTTATCCACTCTGCCACTCTCTGTCTCTTGACTGGTGC
Organism: Trichechus manatus latirostris; assembly: GCF_000243295.1. Lineage (NCBI taxonomy): Eukaryota > Metazoa > Chordata > Mammalia > Sirenia > Trichechidae > Trichechus > Trichechus manatus. The sequence goes on from NW_004444198.1 coordinate 628,170, forward strand.
ACTTAAACCATATACATTCAGTGTTGTTACAGATTGAATTGTTTCCCCCCAAAATGTGTGTCAACTTGGCTAGGCCATGATTCCCAGTATTGTGTGACTGTCCACCATTTTGTGATCTGATGTGATTTTCCTATGTGTTGTAAATTCTACTTCTATGATGTTAATGAGGTGGGATTAGCAGCAGTTATATTAATGAAGCAGGACTCAATCTATAAGATTAGGTTTTGTTTTAAGTCAATCTTTTTTGAGATATAAAAGAAAGAAGCGAGCAGAGAGACGGGGGACCTCATACCACCAGAAAACAAGAGCCAGGAGAATAGCATGTCTTTTGGTCCCAGGGTCCCTGTGCTGAGAAGCTCCTCGACCTGGGAAGACTGATGACAAGGACCTTCCCCCAGAGCTGACAGAGAAAGCCTTCCCCTGGAGCTGGCACCCTGAACTCAGACTTGTAGCCTCCTAGACTGTGAGAGAATTAATTTCTCTTTGTTAAACCCATCGACTTGTGGTATTTCTGTTATAGCAGCACTAGATGACTAAGACAAGTGTGACTATCAGTAAGTATGAATCTGCCATTTTGTTATGCTTTTTTGTGATGCTAAGAGTTTCTTTGTTCCACTTAATTTTATGTGCTACATTCTTTTTGTTTATGAATCTTTTTTCATATACTTTGTTGTTGATTTTGTGTTTACTAAGTCTTTTTATTTTCTTCTTTATTTTGGCGAGTAGATTTATTAATTTTCTTTGTGGTTACTCTGAAATTTACCTTTATCTTCCTATGTTTAAAACAGTCTGTTGTATCTTGATATTGCCCTGACTTCCTGACCATATGGAAGTCTATAAGTACACCATTTATTCCCCCTTTTTCTTTTGAAGTTGTCATAGTTTACAGCTTGACATCTCTGGTTTCCTGTTATCAGTTTTGCAGTTTTATTTTACTTTTGAAATTCTTTATCTGGGTTGGTATCTGGGTGTTGCTGTCGTGTGTCTTAATGTCAGGTTGTTGTCTGATGTTGTTGTTTCTCTGCCTGAAGGACTCCCTTTAATATATTTTGTAAGGTTGCTCTGGTTTTTACAAATTCCCTTAATTTCTGCTTATCGGGGAATATCCTAGTTTCATCATTACATTTGAAAGATAATTTTGCTGGATATATGATTCTTGGTTGGCTATTCATTTCTTTTAGGGTTTTATATATGTCATCCAGCACTTAGTCTTATTGGTTCCCCTTTGTAAGTAATATTTCATTTTTCATGAGCTGCTCTCAGAATTCTTTGTCTTTGGTTTTGGAAAGTTTGATTATGTCTTAGTGAATTTCTTTTGGGGTCTATTTTATATGGGGTTTGTTGAGCTTCTTGGATGGAAACCTCATCTTTCAAGATATTAGGGAAGTTTTCAGCCAATATATTTTCAAAAATTCTCTCTGCGCTTTTTTTTTTCTCCTCCTTTTTTGGAATTCCTATTATTCCTCTTGATGGTGACCCACATAATGCTTAGGCTTTTTTAAATTTTTCTTCATTCTTTTTTCTGATTGTTCCTCTAACAAATTAGTATCAAGGGGTTTGTCCTCCATTTCTCTGATTCTTTCTTCCATTGATTCGATTCTACTTCTATGTCCTTCCATTGAGTTATCTATTTCTGATATTTTATTGTTAATCTTCTGGATTTCTAGTTGTTTTCGTATGGTTTCTAATTGTCTATTTATTTTGTCATTTTGTTATTGTAGTGTTTCCCTAAATTCTTTGATGGTTTTGTCTGTTTTTTTCTTGATCTCTTTGTGGAGCCTAAATATAAGTCTTTTGAATTCCTTATCAGGTAGATCTATTACCATTTCTTCCTCAGGAAGGTTTTCTGTCCCTTTATTTTGCTCACCTGTTTGAGCCATTTTACCCTGTTTCTTCATATGATTTGTTATTGTCTGGTGTCTCCAAGGCATTAAGGTGTTAATTATATATGTCTTTATTGATTGTATGTTTGTTTGATTTGTGCTGATTTTTTGGTTTGTTTTGATATATCAGGAGCTTTGTTTCTTCTCTTTCTCTTTAGAATGGCTTTCCTCCTTTGTATTATTTTAATTGTTTTGTAGCACTTGTCTATGTGTGACTTTGGTGGTGTCAGTTCGCTGGGTATGATTTCCTCTCATTAGTGGGTATGATGGGTCACAATGTGCAAGTCCTCTGTGGTTAGGCTCGTATGTCTTCCCTTACAGGACTGACTGGAGGTGGGAGAGAGAAGGTTCTTTCCTTGATATTGGGTGACAAGTGTTGGGTGGTCAGGATCCCTCCATAGACTTTGTGGGTCCATGCGGTCCTTCCGGGTTGGTGCTAGCAGTTAATGCTTTCTCTGGAGGTCAGGGCAGGACATCTCCATAAGTGCTGTGAGGGAGTGCTACCCAAATGGATGGGATAGGCCTGCTGTGCACACATGAATTGGTGTCTCAGTAGGTGGTGGGGGATCAAGAGGTTTCAGCGCATGTGCAGTAAGCCTGAAGGAATTGTTTGGGTGTGGGATATGTGACACTGAAGCTGGGCGAACACTGGATTAGGGCATTAGGATCTTTTGCTCGTCGTTTGGCAGATGTGCAGATGGCACCTGTCGGGATGTGACTGGAATTGCTGATGAGGTGATGTGTCTGTTCTACTGGTCATCTGGTGTGGGTGCAGGGAGCGTTCTTGCTGGGTGCTGGGTTGGGTGCTGGGTGTGCACAGTCAGTTGCTGGGTGGTTGGGACAGGGGTGCATGGGTCACTGGTCACTGGGCAGGTGGCACAGGAGCTTGCACCACCAGTTGCTGGGTAGGGGAAGGGGGAAGAAGCTCACGCTGCCAGTTCCCACTCTGGCAGCATGGTAGTGCTTGCTGCTGGTCACTGGGCAGGTGGGGTGGTGAGGGCAGTGGGGGAAGAGGGGAACTTGCACCATTGATCACCCAGGTGGGGTGGTGGGGCAGTGGTGGTGGGGCGGACTGGGTGGGTGTGCACCTCCAGTTGCTGTTCCAGCAGGGCTGGAGTATGCGCTGCTGATCACTGGGGGAGCAGCGCGGTGGGAGGGTTGGGTAGTAGAGGGGCAGGTCGGAGTGGGTGCACTCCACTGGTTGCTGGTCTGGTGGCATGGGGAGCACACGCCGCTGATCACCAGGGAGGGTGGGTGAGGCAGGTGTGTGCCCATTGCCAGTTTAGTGGTACAGCAGTGCACACCACGGATCACCAAGCAGGGGTGCACCACGGGTCACCACAAGGGGCAAATATCACCAGTTGCAGGTAGGGGGAAGGGGGCACACTGCTGGTCACCAGGTAGGCGGGGGGAGAGGGGAGCATGCTCCCCTGGTCACCAGTGTGGGTACCAGGGTACTCCCAGTAGAGTGCAGCCAGTGATCAGGACCTGGCCCTGATCAAATGCTGGGGGGTGGGGGGTGCACTGGGAGTCCGGTTGGGTGGCAGATCTCCAGCTTCCACTCTATGGATCCTCTGCTCCATGGGAGTCACCTGCCCAAATGAGCAGGGACTGCTGCTCGTGAGTAGTTCTGTCCCTATCTTCTGGCTCCCTCCCTGCTCTGTGGTAGCCTGGATCCCTAGGGTTCTCGCCTGCCTTCTTGCACTTTCCCTCCTTAAATCTGGTTCATGTTCTGCTCACCTTGCCTCATTGCAGGTTTGTCTGTCGACACAGTATCTCTGTCTCCTCTTGGGAATTCTATGAAGTTACCTTCCTGTGTTCCTCATCCGGGAGCACTGCTCACTTTGTCTTGAGATGGCCACACTGCTCCGGGCAAGCTACCAGGGCACCTATAATCTGTAAATCTCCTTGTTTGTTGTTTTCATGCAGTTTCTCCTTCCATTTGGTGTTCAATTTAATTCTTCATCTTTCCATTTCCTGTTTTGGGTTCCCAGGTTGTTGTCTATATCTGTTTTACTTGGTTTCTCGGTTCTTTGCTGTAGGGGGACAGCATGGTGTGTGTGTCTAAGCTGCCATCTTGGGCCATCTCCCACCCTTCATTCTTGAGCATTTTCTCCTCCCAATGCCTTCTTTTATGACAGATATTTGCTGCACCTGCCAACCCACAACAACTGTCTGGTCACAACATCCCTGACAAGATGGAAATGAACCCAGTTTCACAAAAAGCTCATGGTGAGCTATTGTTTCAAAGGTCCATCTGGAGAATGGACAGCAGTCTTGTGGATACAAGGCTGCTTGTGATGACCACACGATGTGTGTGTGTGTGTGTGTGTGTGTGTGTGTGTGTGTGTGTGGAGGGGGATTCCCACCTCTCAAGCTTGCTGAGGGGGCTGAGAGTCAACGAACCTCTACAGGCTCTGAGAGGCCCCTCACACAGGATCAGCCTCACAGGTGTGGCCAAGACAGTTCTCCCAGAGGCATCCCTGCCTGGTGCCAAAACCTGTGTTTCTGTAGGTCATGGCCCATGCTGCCCAGAGTGTGTTGAGAAGCAGAACTACAGAGCTCGGCTTATTCGGCCACCAGAGGAAGCTACTTTATTGTTTTTTCTATATTGTTTTTTCTGTAAAAAATCAACAAATAATTAAGAATTTATTGGATAGCCATACCGCATACCTATGAGCTCAGCTCTTATATTAAAATTTTTAAAAATTTTATTAAATGACTTGGTGACTAGTATGAACTTCATACACAAAAATGTTACTAATACACGTCAATAATTAATGTCCAATTGTGGGGGAGGAAAGGAATTGATACAACTTAACACAAACAAGAACATTTTAGAGAATAATCACAAAAGGCCTTTGGCTACAGCCATAAGAGCTGGTTAATAAAATGCTATTTAATTCTGAGACAGAATGTTAAAAGGTGTGATACCACATGATAAAACTAAGTCATGCAGTAGTAACAGCATCAAAATCTGTGTGATAAGAGACTTTTAGTCAAGAGCTAAAGGAAACATAAAGCACTCTGGGCTTCAGGCAGCTGGAGTGGTCAGTACCCTATTCAGAAAATGCATGGAATGGATATTTGGTACTTTGGTGATGATTAAAGGCCTTCTGAGTATCTGCTATATTGCAGAAGATATCACTTTCTGCCTGGACTTGTCTAAGGTGCCTACGCAGGAGCACCTGCCTTGTCACCACGACCTTAACCACATGCACCTGCGCAGTAGGAGCCAACCAGAGCACCCGCACTGTGCACGCTGCTTGTTTCAGAGCTTTGAGGACAGGGAAAAAAGGAGTTTTAAGTGTTATGCTTTTCTAGGTTCAAAGTATCCAGAACCACATTCATTTTTAGCACAATTTCAAATGTTTCAAAATATTATTTTAGCTGCTAATTAAGTCCTCAGAAAGAAACATTTGGCAAAATTTTGAAATAAAACCTCCTTCATGTATTGATCATGAATTAAACAAAACAAAAGAGCAGTCTCATTCACCTGTCCCTGATTCTTATATGCGTGCTAGTGTAGGGATATTTGAAGGTGCACATGCACACACACACACTTATACACACCACACACACACACACTCATGCACATGCACACACACACACTTTCAGATTTCCATGTATTAATACTTGCCCATCTTTTCACAATGTGTCCTTCAAGATTGAAAAAAAAAAAAAGAAATCCAGTTTTAAAATGGACAATGGCAAACCTTCTGGGGAGGACTGAGAAAGAAAGAAAGGAACTAAGGGTGAGACCCAGACAGACAGAGCTCACTAGAGGAAACAAGTTCCAGCCAGCGTCTGGGCTGCAGCTAAGCAGGCAGGTATTCAGCCCTTCATTTCTACAGACTTGCTTAGCATAGAAATAGGCTGTCTGCCTGGGAAGATGAGGTAATGTCTAGGTTTAATGCCAAAACCTCTCTAACTGGCAGGGCATATCGGGTAAATATTTCTACTGCAGGGGACCACACTCATTTGATGCGGCTGCCAGTTTTACTATTGTTACTATGCCCATCAATATTAATACTTAGCTATCATACCTGTCTAAGATCAAAGATGGGAAAGGCAAGGTTTTTGCTGAAATAATGTCACAGGTCTGAGAGGAGAGGGTGACCTCCCACTGCATTCCTCTCCTGACAATCCTGCCGCAGCACAGACCTCTCTGCAACCTCATCTCCCAGGCTGTAAATCTGGAGGGCTCAGGTTCCCCCATTTCATCATTCCAGTGAGAATGGGGAGGAGGCAGCAGGGGCTTGAAGGTCACTTCATGCCACCTTAATAGTTGTAATATTTGGAAATGTAGTAGAATTTATTGGTCAGATTGCCAATAGTTTCTTCTCCCTTCTAAAAAAAAATTCTAAATTTGCCACATCATCTACTTCTGATGACCTGTTTTATGGCCTTAAAAATTACTGGCACTATGGGTCTCCTAACTTGTACCTTGATGGTCTTTTCTCCATGGTTACTGTCAACAACACGTATTCACTTTGAGGCATATTATCTCACAGAAACACTTACAGAAATGCTCAGATGCCTTTTCTTTAATTTAAATGTTCCTGGTCTTTACTGGATGCAGCCTCCAACATCAGCCTCTGTTCAGTTAGGCTCAATGGGGGACCATGCCAGGGACGGCAGGCTTGCCAGCCCTCCCCCTGCCCCACATTAGTTAGAAAGTGGCAGGAAAGCACAGTACTAAGGCAAAGTCTCAGAAAAAGGGCTGTGTCAGAGCAGCATTATGTGTGAACCATGTCATCCATCCTGCAACGAGAGAGACAGATGGGTCCCTTCACTCTGTCACCCTGCACGACCCTCCAGACAGGAGGAGCTCTGGAGAGTGGAGTTTAGGAGACAGCTCCACAGGCCAGCCAGCTGTGGAAATGACCCGATAACGTCCCTCTTGTGCTTGGGTTAGGGCCAGCCTACCTCTTAAGATCGTATATGCATTGATTCCATGAGGTTAGTTGAATTTTTGTTTTAAAAAGATCGAAGTTATTCCAAACATTTCAAAAGTTCAGAGTCTCAGACAGCATGTCTATATCAGAAGTACATTTCTAAATATTATACCAAAATTTCCTGTGAAGCAGGACAGTCACGCTTTAGATAAGAATTTGGAAACCCTGGAGGAAAGGAAATGAGACACTGGTGATGTCCTTTGTTATTATGGGATGGAGACCTGGCTACTTGTCGCAAGAATAATCCTGGAAGACGATTTGAGGTGGAAAGTGTGACAGAGTATGGAGGTTTTCCACAGCTGAGGAGGGTGAGTGGTCAGGGACGTGGCATTCTCACCCAGGCTTCCTCCCATTGTTAGAGTGAGAAGGACTTTTCCTGCAGCCCAAGCTGCAAAATATTTCTTCTCACTGTAGATTTGGTTTACAGAAGGCATCCTTTTTTCTTCCCAGAAGGGGAACTTCTGTCACAGACAAAAATATTCAGGCTCCCAATACAATATCCAACCTGATATTATGACTCAAAAGCCACTTCTGCCTTATATAGGGCTTAGGGAACTATGTTTGAAAAATGGTAGTACAGTAAAATCTGTGAAAGCTGGAACCTGTGTAAGGTGGGAATCTGTCAGAGAAGGAAAACTCAAATATTTGCCACTAAAAGGAGTGATAGAAAAGTGGGAAGACTGTACCCTGCCAAAAGTGGAAAACTTGTGAGACCTGGAAAAACAAGGCCATCCTGTCGAGTTCCGGCTCGCACAGGCTTCACTAATTCTGAAACAACAGCAACAATCAAACAATATATGTGTGGGTATATACATATGTAGACACATGGATACAGGTAATGTATATGTGAGTATATATAGGTATAAAATGCACGGATGTGACTGCATGCACACATTCATATACATAATAAAGCACATAGGGAGCACAGTTATGGATACTTCTTAGACATAAACAAACATCTTGCGGGATTGGTTTCCTGGGTTTGAAGGATTAGGATCATAGTCTTGTGGGACATCTTGCTATAAGAACCCTTTTTCAAAGCTGCAATTAAAAGAAGTGAAATAAAGTGCCCACTAGCCAAGCAGTCTAAACCTTACTCAGACTGGAGAATGTGCATCATGGGTTAGGCAGCAGGCAAGGGTGGAAACCACTAATTAATTGAACATTATTGCTGTAAAATCCATTAGTTCATCTTACTGCATTTCCTGAATGTATGCACATTTTTATGTTCTGTTAAACTAATAAAAAGGAAAAAAATTAAAGATTATTAGCAGGGAGGTTCTAATCCTTGTGCTGCTTGATTATCTTCAAGTCAGCTGGGAGCCTCCAATCACATCATCCACCTACCGCAGATGTGCCACAGGAAATAAAACGTGAGAAGGACATTTTACACTGTGTGGTTTTAATTTTGGTTTAAGTTAATGCAGTGGTTTGGTGGTAATTGCCACAAACCTTGAAATCACACCCTTTTCCTCCCACCTCTAATTCCCTTATTAACCTCAAGTGTGGGGGACATTGATTCCACTATCAAAACCAAGGGTCAAATTTCTGTGACATGCTTCTCTCTGAAACCACTGCATGGCTGACCCAGTTTAGGTTTATTCTTGTGTCTCCCTAAGTCTACACACTCTTGCTTTTGTGGGATACTTCAAAGGTTGAGTTTTCATCTCCTCAGTTCTTCATCCCCACGAGGAACTTGGCTCAACTTCCACAGGAAACACGTAGGTCAGATGAAAAGATGGTATTAATATCTTCAACAAAAGATTTGTTAAGTATTAGACGGTGCTTCTGACTGTAGAAACCTCTTCCCCCGAAAATCTTTTAATAGAATCAAGATGGAAATAGAATGTCATCTTTTTCCTCCTCTAACTTCAAGTCCCTACTAAAATCAGTCTGGGCAGGGGGCTACCTCGTGTTTAAGGTGTGTTTTTTGTTTTTCGGGAGGAACAGATTCTACAATCTTCCTTAACAGTCTTCACTACTCAGAATCCATTTCCTCGTGTTTAACCTATGTCTTCAGAGCTGCCCACACTCATTTCCTCCTGGATTCCCCTCAGTACGGATGGAAAACAGCTGGAGCCCATACTCTGCATAATAACTCATCCTCATCTTCCAGACATGGCGATGCTTCTCCAGGCAGAGGGGAGGTCAGAGAGGTGAGGCAGAGAAAAGAGGGCATAGTGTTTGTCAGGGAACTAGAAAACAGACCCCAAAAGGGGGAGGCATCAAAAATCAGTAAGGGGAAATTCCACAAAGAGGCTGGCAGTTGAAGCCAAAGACAATGTGACTGAGCTAGAAAACGAGTGGAGCTCTTCAAGCTTGCTTAATTTAGTGAACGGACAGTGCATGTATTGTGCTATGTGATCCCGGGTGGGGCGCAGAAGCCCTCTGAATTTTAAGTTGCCATCTCAGAAAAAAATTAACAACTAATTGACTAAAGACAGGGGCTGAACCCAATGACCTTTGAGGTTCTTTCTTGTTCTAGAATTTGTGTTTTATTAACCCATTCTCAAGCCATCTATTCCAATTCTGAGAAGTAGCCAAGAGGAGATTTGAGAATGCTTAATGTATTTTTCCCCTTTTACTAAGCCGCATTATCAGTAACTCCCCCTTTCAAGAACACTGTTTCATACTTCAGGAAAGAAGCAAAAAAATATAATCTTGTATTTCCTCTAAAAGATAAATAAATGTACTCATTGCAAGTGGCAGCCCCAAAGCTATTTCGCAGGGTGATGAATAGAAAACATTTGTTGACTAAAGACCAGCTTGAAGAAACAGATGAGATACATTTAAAATTCCATTTGTCAGTAGAATTTTAAGCTGAAATTTGTCAACTAAAGAGCAAGAGAAAATTTTATTTAACTCCTTATCTTCTCTCCCATGTCTAAATTCACCTCTTTGACACTGGAAGGGAAATGTTCCCCAGTCTATGAGATGAGGCCACCAGACTAAACAACTGCTGGTCCTTCTTCCATGGCTGCACTTTATACTGAGGGCCGTGGACTGGAATTTTAATAGTCTTTTCCCAGAATCCCACTACGGAGCCCCTTTGATCAGTCCCACATATTTATAGTCAGAGGTTGTTTTCTCAGACAGCGATGGACTCAATGTGGAAACCTAGTGAGTCCTCCTCCATGCCAAATAAGACCTCAGGAACCATCCCAACTGCCCAGCTGACACGCAGGAATCACTGAGGTCAAATTTAACAGGGCTGAACTGTATGTACCCTGGGCCAAATATTAGCCATCAAGTCCTGTACACTCTCACTCTTAGAAAAACAGGACAGCATGCAGAGAGAAATGACCTCAAATCACAAATGACCGCTTTTAAAGACTTGTTTAGCACTTTCTTGAACAATTCTCCAATAAAGCCTGTATCCTGGGAGCCAATGCGGGCACCCAAACTTCTAGCAGATTACGTATCTTCTTCAAGTTCCCACTATAATCTTTATTTACTTAATGCATATTTTATATGTTATAGGCATGCTGTCAGTATGTAGTTTAAGAGGAAATACATTTTACCTGTTTTATGAAACTCGGAGACAGATTAGAGATGTTCCTAAGGCAGAATGTGTTTCTCGGCACACAGCACAGGGACATCATTAGGACACAGCTTTTACAGATTTCAGTTCCTAAGCTCTTAAGCTGCAGCCAGGCTAGAAGTGAGTCATATTAAGCTTGCTGTCTTTTTATTTTTTAAAATTGAAGCCCCCTGCAACAGAAGTAAGATGAAGATTTTTTTCCCCTTTACAGTGAATACATACGCTTTTGTGTCAGTCAAGCCAAAAGGTAACACAGTGGGAATGCAGTAAATGTCAACATTTAATCTGTCCTTTCTTTCCATTTTTAAACCATAGTCCATCATTTCAGCATGATTAATAATAACCATCCAGCTTCTTCTCCCCCAACTGACTCTGCCTATTTTTGTTGCTAGGTAATGTTTGCAGCAAGCTGTTCTCCAAACATGGAAAAAGTGAGGAGATATTAGACCGCGTGGAAGACTGCCTCCCAGGAATCACCGCCTCCCACTCCCTGTTCTTGAACTATGGCACCACATCTACTGGTGTACCATGCTTGGGACTGTCACACTGCTACCATGCATCGGGGACACTGCTCCCAGTCTTTCCAGGAGACAGGAACCTCTTAGGTCACCATGTATGTGGCCCAGAGGGAAGCCAGAAGCAAACAGGAGAATGAGGGAAGTGCCAACCCCAGGAGCTGTCCTCACTCATGAAACCATAGGGACAGGGAGAGGGGAGGCAGGTCAGGCGACCAGAGGGGCTCTGGCTCACCTCTATCTTCCTTGTTATGCCATGTACTCATTTTTCTAAAATGCTCTCTACAGGAACAAAGACCTGGTGGTGGGAAAAGTAGAGGAACTGTGCTGCTCTGAGCCCCACTTGGGGGCCTCCTGGTGCAAACCCTGGGAGACAATTTCATCTCTGCCTCCCTCAGTTCCTTCAATCAAAGAAGAAATGCTCCTATATTAAGAATCAGGCTGGGTGTTGTAGGACTTAGTGGACGGACACTAGTCGAATATTGGAAAATGTTTCTAAAGCATTCAAAGCAATTCCCAATTCAAAACTGACTTTCTTCTCTTAGGAACACCAAAGCCAGTAGCAGGAGGGGCGGGCAGTGTGAGGAGGAACAATGATTTATTTACTTTTACATTAATTATTTTTAATGACTAATGCTTTCACGATCTACTTTGTCAAAGGTTAATCTTTTAATTTTTCCTAACCTGAAAGCTGACTCCATGATCTAACAAAAATGCAAAAACAAATTTCTTGGCCATGTTTTACACAGAACTGTACTTTTGTGTGAAAACAAAAAAAGACCCAAGCAACTGAAAAGCAAAACAAGAGTTTTAGGACTGGTCTTCAGGTCAAATATACATTCCCATTACTAATGGACTTTCATAAAGACGGTTTTAAAGGATCTACAACAACTAAACTTATTGCCTGTGGGTAATATGTCAAGCTATTTAGAAGACAAGGGGTTACAAGTTAGGAGACTCTCTATTAACCATGACTTTTTTTTTTAGGGAAAGAAATTCAGAGCCGTGTGAGTGAGATGATCTCAGGAGGAGCACCCAGATGGCCCTATGTGCTTCCAGGCCTGGGCCTGAACAGCAAGCAACGAGACCCTTCAGGGGGCTCAGTCTTAGAGTTCTGGACAGGCACCAAGCCCAAGTGTGAATGGGGCACCAGAACCAGGTGTGAATGGGGCACCAGGACAAGGTGTGAATGGGTACCAGGCCCAGGTGTGAACTGGGCCGGCTCTAGGTCCAACACAAGCACAGTAGGCTCACAGGTGGGTTGAGTCACTGCCTCCAGCCTGTCCTTGAGGAAGACTTATGTGTCCAGGACACTCTTCAACCAGGCCAGACACTGCCCCTGGCCATCCTGAGTCTTCTCCATGCTGGACCCAGAGAGACAGCCTTTGCTGAGGAGCCACATTTTCCTGACTGGATGACAAGGAGATAAATCAACAGGTGTAGGCTGGGTGAGGACAGACTTCCAAGGGCTCACTTCACAGCAGGGCAGAACTGGAACCAATGTAGTCCTGGGCCATGAAAGGGTGTTGTCCAGGCAGAGACAACTTGGAACGAGACAGAAATTTTTGTAAAAGGCAAGATTCAGTCAAGAGTTTGGGGACAGGCATGGATAAATGCCGCAATTGACCTTCCTGAGTCCCTGGGTCAACCGAGAACACCACCAGTAAGCCTCTGGTGTAGATCTCCGTGTTTCTGAGTCTAATAGGCCATGTGATGGTCTCCAGTCCTGCCTGACCACTCAGGAATGTAAGCATGACCTGCTCCTCTGGCTGGCCATGATCTGATGGTGGTGCGGGTCAGACAGACCCTCTCCCAGTGCATCTTCACACAGTGGAATTTTTCACCTCTTCCTGGAGGCCAGTCTACCTCTATCTGCTCTGTCACGGACCCTCCAAGGATAGGGCACAAATGCTATATAAAAGCAATGTAAATTATTCATACTGTATTAAGTATATTCATGAAATACAATGTTGCAGTGCTAGATGCAATAAAGCAGGCTTGACAGCCCCATAAATTGGATGCTGGGAACACCTCTGCTTTGCCTTGCAGTGAGTAACGTCAGGCTTTGAGGAGTTCTTGGTGGTTCCGCAAAAAGTCCAGGAGAGCTGACATGTAACGCTCGGCTTGGCAGGGACTTTCACAAACAGATGTTAGTTTGCATGGCCTCTAGTTCTAGGTCTTGTTCTTTATAAAATGGGTATAAAACTCACCTCTCAAACAACTAGAACTAAATACTGCTTATATACGAACATCCTTGCTATATACAAATGATTCTTATGCTACAAAATCAAATGGTAGCATCTACACCAAAGATTACTAAATTGCATTTATCAGCACTACATGTAATCTTTATAGGCAACAGACACAAATTAGATACACTGGTACCAGCTATCAATTATTTCAAACCTATAAAGTATCTTAAAAAGCAGGAAGTCAAACTTATTGTCATTCAATTTTAGATGTCTTAGGGCATCTCTCCAAAAGTCTCTTTGTCTTTAAACTAGAAACATACCCCACACTGCTAGTCTGTAGACTGCTCTCTGCACTCATGCCAGTGCTGCTAGCTGCTGCCATCTGGTCTTGGCAAAGCAGCCACTCAGATGTCGGTTCCAGAGCTATTAGCTGCAGACAGGAAAGCTAATTCTTGGGATGTTTTAATTATCCCAGTTGCCTTACATGTAGATGTTGATAATAAATTATTTACAAAGCTCCTCAACTCCTCATTATTACCCACAAGGGCTCTCTGCATGATGTTCAGCCAGCTGAGTAAGAGCTCATAGTCTTCTCCATGAGAGTGGGTCAAGGTAGCAGGAGAACGGACCCCAATGCTGTGAAAAGTAGCACAGAAACATGCTGGCCTCCGCGTGCTCGTTGACAAGATCCTTCTGCAGCCCAGGGACTCTCTAGTGACAATATCCGCCATCTCAGAGATACAAGACAGAGATATAAAAATGTCTCAGAGAGAAGGTAGTGCAGGAGACTTCAGCACACCTCTCCTTGCCCAGTGCCAAGGACTCCAGTCCCTGGCACAACAAACATTTGGTGAATTCCTTGGTTGTGAAAAGTACCCAAACTGCACTACTGCACATTCTCCACGGAGAAAAGCACTGTCAAAGGAGTCCATTCGAGAGATCCCCCAGCAGAGAGACCCTGATGAGCCCCATGGGTTCTTCATCCCCAGGATTCTGTGTTCCTCATGGCGCCCACTAAACAGACCCTCATGTGTGCACATACAACACTGCTTATGGACTGCTTCAGCCAGTCGATGTGGCAAAGGCTGCATTTTTCAGAAAGATATTTAAAGGTGTAATTCTTGCTTTTAATATTTTTTTTTCCTTTCTGGAAATTACTATTTAAAAACTTCCCCTATAAATCATAAGATGAGGTAAGACTTAAGAGGGTTTTGGGCTATTATTATATCTTAAGTTATAGTTTTCACAAACTATACACACCCATGTACATTTTTTAACTTGGACTGTAATATTTTGAAATAAAAACCTCACAAAAGGATACATAAAGAGAAAGAAAAATGGTTCAATTTCAATGTAATTCTATTGCTATCATTTCATAACAGATGGTAACCAATTTGTAAACAAAGCTTAAGGTAACACACTAAGCAGTCAGTCATTCTTAGGACACTAGCTCTATATCCCACAAAGTTAGATGTCGACCATTAGCGGTGGGGCAGATCTACTGTCCAAGCTAGGAGTCTCCTGGTCTCTGAAAAACGAATCCCAGTTTTAATACTAACTGTTACAGAGGTTTAGGGTAAGAATTCACTCCATTTGGCCACGCCTGGGCTGAGTGGAGAAGACCTGGATTTTATGCCCTTTGTTGTGAGTTATTTACAGAAGGAAAAGAGGTATGTGTAAGTTTTCTTCATCTTTTAGGCATTTCACTTTAACTCTGGCACAAAATTCCCTCCCTTCATTTTCTATTCCAGGTTCCTACAAGTCACTCATGTTAAAAGAAGTGACAGGCCCTGGTAATATTTTTAATTCTGCAAAGGTCTTCAACCATGTCTTAATTATCTAGTGCTGCTATAACAGAAATAACACAAGTAGGTGGCTTTACCAAACAAATTTATTTTCTCACAGTTTAGGAGGCTGGAAGTCCGAATTCAGGGCACCAGCTCTGGAGGAAGGCATTCTCTCTGTCGGCTCTGGAGGAGGTCTTTGTCTCTCCAGCTTCTGTTCCTTGGCTCCTTGGTGATCTTCATGTTGCGTGGCATCTATCTTCCCCCATCTCTGCTTGCTTGCTGGTCCTAACCTGCTCGTTTTATATCTCAAAGGTGATTGGCTTAAAACACACCCTACACTGATATGAACTGTTAACAAAGAAAACCCATTGCCAAATGAGATTATAACCACAGGTATAGGGATTAGAATTTACAACTCATATTTTTGGGGGACACAATTCAATCCTAATAAACTGCTACAGTCATGAATCAAACTCCTATGCCGGTGGAGTGGCTGTTGCTATGATACAATTGCATGCTTGTTTGTGCTGAGAACACTCATCAAGAGAGCTGTATCTACTATGGGAAATTAAGTACTCTGACTTACGAGCTGCAACAAACATTTTCAATCTGTGTATCTACTATTAATGTAACAAGGCATCTGTGTGTGAGTGTGTGTGTGTGTGAGTGTGTGTGTAGTATGTGTGAGTATTCAGATGTGAGTGTGTGAGTGTTAGGGATGTGGGTGTGTGTGCAGATGTGGGTGTGAGGGTGTGTGTATAGTGTGTGTGAGTGTTCAGATGTGTGTGTGAGTGTTCGGGATGTGGGTGTGTGTGTTCAGATGTGTGTGTGTGTGTATAGTGTGTGAGTGTTCAGATGTGAGTGTGTGAGTGTTCAGGATGTGGGTGTGTGTGTTCAGATGTGAGTGTGAGGGTGTGCGTATAGTGTGTGTGGTGTATGTGAGTGTTCAGATGTGAGTGTGTGTGAATGTTTGGATGTGAGTGTGTGTCTGTTCAGACATGAGTGTGTATATGAGTGTTCAGATGTGAGTGTATGTGAGCGATCAGATGTGAGTGTGAGGGTATGTGTGAGTTTGAGTGTATGTGTATGTTTTAGTGTGTGAGAGCATGTGTGTATGTTTGTGTAGAGAAGGGGAGACACAGGATGTAATACCAAGAACACACCAACTAGCTCTAAATGATGAAAAACAAGACAACTCTGTCACAACGAAAATGCGTAAAGGCAGCAGTGACCAGTACTAGCATGGCCTCTAGCAAAGGTCTCTTGAGGCCGTGGCTCTCTCCTCAGACTCCACGCGCTGTCTGGCACAGGGCAGCTGCTCTGTGAATGAGCGTTTTTGGTGGGTTAAAATAAGGTGAGAGTTGCTCCACTCCTGATTCAGTTTGCCCATGCAACTCAGAAATATGCAGGGAGAGAGACAAGACAGAATCTTGAGCCTGTTCCAGTTGTGCTCCTCTTCCTTCTGGTCAGTAGGGCACAGACAGGTGCTTAATTTATCTCTTCAAGGTCAGCTGCTGAGAGGAGTAGCTAGTGTTTCTTCTATAGCAGGAATATCACCCAGTCCTGTCCAGACCAGATGATCCTCAGCTTGGCCTGGGACACACTCACAGCCAGGTCTGGCAGTCAGGGGCACAGACACAGATGGAGTCTTGAAGAAGGAGCAGAGGCATAAAAGGAGGAGAAGGGCCAGTCAGGCGGCATGGGGGCTGCAGGAGGCGAAAGCAGTCCCTGGTGACATGGGGACGATGGTCAGGAGAGGGATCAGCTTGGAGTGGAGAGGGCTGTGTTGGGATCAAGGGACCAGATCACAGATTGTCCATCAGATTGTCTGTCAGGCCACCTTGTCCTTCCTATCTTACTAAGAGTACAATTTAAATTCCTTACCAGGGGTGTCAGGCTCCACGCCATCTGCCCCCACCCTGAATAGGCTTCCGAAGGCTTGCCATGCTCCCCTGGGCCTGTTCTGCTCCCCGAGCCCTAGCCAACACCTGCTCGGCTCTGGACTTGTGTTCTTCACACCTGGATGCTTCCGTGAAGTGACCACAGGGTGCCCCTCTCTTTATCAGCTCTCCATTCGAATGTCACACGCTCGAGGAGCTGTCCCTGCCTCTGCATCTGAGAGAGGACATGCTGCCACCCTTGGTGTCCTCGCCCTGCTTCTTACTCTCCATAGCATCTGCAATCACCTGGCGGTACACTGCATCTTCACTGTTTGTTTGTTCACTTTGGTCTCCACAAAGGCAGGGATTTCATTTATCTTGTGTTTTACCTCCAATATCAAGGAGATAGATAGCTCAATAATACTTATTGGATGAATGACAGAAGCAGGGAATTAACTACTAATTAATGAATGAATCCACCATGTGTCTGTTAGTTTGTTGTACTGTGGTGGCTTGCATGTTGCTATGATGCTGGAAGCTTTGCCACCAGTATTTCAAAATACCAGCAGGGTCACCCTTGGTGGACGGGTTTCAGTGGAGCTTCCAGACTAAGACAGACTAGGAAGAAGGACCTAGCCGCCTACTTCTGAAAATATTAGCTAGTGAAAATCTTATGGATAGCAGCAGAGCATTGTCTGATATAGTGCTGGAAGACAAGCCCCTCAGGTTGGAAGGCACACAAAATATGACTGGGGAAGAGCTGCCTCCCCAAAGTAGAGTTGACCTTAATGACGTGGATGGAGTCAAGCTTTCAAGACCTTCATTTCCTGATGTGGCACAGTTCAAAATGAGAAGAAACACCTGCAAATATCCACTAATAATTGGAATGTGGAATGTATGAAGTATGAATCCAGGAAAATTGAAAGTCATCAAAAATGAAATGGAACACACAAAGCTCGATATCCTAGGCATTAGGGACCTGAAATGGACTGGTACTGGCCATTTTGAATCAGACAGTCAACAGGTCTACTATGCCGGGAATGACAAATTGAAGACGAATGGCGTTGCACTCGTCATCAAAAAGAACATTTCAAGATCTATCCTGAAGTACGACGTTGTCAGTGATAGGATAATATCCATATGCCTACAAGGAAGACCACCAGTTAATACGACTCTGATTCAAATTTACCCACCAACCACTAAGGCCAAAGACGAAGAAATTGAAAATTTTTACCAACTTCTGCAGTCTGAAATTAATCAAATATGCAATCAAAATGCATTGACAATTACTGGTGATTTGGAATGTAAAATTTGGAAACAAAGCAGAAGGAATACTGGTTGGAAAATATGGCCTTGGTGATAGAAACGATGCCGAAGATCGCATGAAGGAATTTTGCAAGACCAACCACTTCTTCATTGTAAATACCTTTTTTCACAACAAAAACGGCGACTATACACATGGACCTTGCCAGATGTAACAATTGACCACATCTGTGGAAAGATACAATGGAAAAGCTCAATATCATCAGTTAGAAAACAGCCAGGGGCCAACTGTGAGACTGACCATCAACTGCTCAGATGCAAGTTCAAGCTCATGCTGAAGAAAATTAGAACAAGTGCACAAGAGCCAAACTATGGTCTTGAGTATATCCCACCCGAATTTAGAAACCATCTCAAGAATAGATTTGATGCACTGAACACTAACGACCGAAGACCAGATGAGTTGTGGAATGACATCAAGGACATTATACATGAAGAAAGCAAAATGTCATTAAAAAGACAGGAAAGAAAGAAGAGACCAAAATGGATGTCAGAAGGGACTCTGAAAGCTGCTCTTGAATGCAGAGTACCTAAAGCAAAAAGAAGAAATGATGACGTAAAAAAGTGGAACAAAAGATTTCAAAGGGGGGCTTGAGAAGACAAGGTAAACTATTATAATGAAACGTGCAAAGATCTGGAGTTAGAAAACCAAAAGGGAAAAACATGTTCAGCATTTCTCAAGCTGAAAGAACTGAAGAAAAAGTTCAAGCCTCAAGTTGTAATATTGAAGGATTCTGCAGGGAAAATATTAAATGATGCAGGAAGCATCAAAAGAGATGGAAGGAATACACAGAGTCACTGTACCAAAAAGAACTGGTCGACATTCAACCACTTCGGGTGGCAGCATATGATCAAGAACCGATGATACTGAAGGAAGAGGTCCAAGCTGCACTGAAGGCACTGGTGAAAAACAAGACTCTAGGAATTGACAGAATACAATTGAGATGTTTTAACAAATGGATGCAGTGCTGGAAGTGTCTATGCCAAGAAATATGGAAGACAGCTACCTGGCCAACCGACTGGAAGAGATCCATATTGTACCCATTCCAAAGAAGGGTGATCCAACAGAATGCAGAAATTCTCAAACAACATCATTAATATCACACACAAGTAAAATTTTGCTGAAGATCATTCAAAAGTGGTTGCAGAAGTACATCGACAGGGAACTGTCAGAAATTTAAGCCGGATTCACAAGAGGACGTGCAACAAGGGATATCATTACTTATGCAGGTGGATCATGGCTGAAAGCAGAGAATACCAGAAAGATGTTTACCTGTGTTTTACTGACTATGTAAAGGCATTTGACTGTGGGGATCATAACAAATTATGGATAACATTGCAAAGAATGGGAATTCCAGAACACTTAATTATGCTCACAAACCTGTACTTAGACCAAGAGGCAGTGGTTCGAACAGAACAAGGAGATACTTCGTGGTTTAAAGTTAAGAAAGGTGTGTATCAGGGCTGTATCCTTTCACTATACTTATTCAATCTGTATGCTGAGCAAATAATCAGAGAAGCTGGAACTATATGAAGAAGAACACAGCATCAGGATTGGAGGAAGACTCATTAACAACCTGCAATATGCAGATGACACAAGTTTGCCTGCTGAAAGTGAAGAGGATTTAAAGCACATAGTGATGAAGATCAAAGACCACAGCCTTCAGTATGGATTACACCAAAAGATAAAACAATTCTCAGAACTTGACCAATAAGCAACAGAGAAAAAATTGAAGTTGTCAAGGATTTCGTTTTACTTGTATCCACAATCAATGCCCACGGGAGTGGCAGTCAAGAAATCAAAGGACGCATTGCACTGGGCAAATCTGCTGCAAAAGATCTCTTTAAAGTGTTAAAAAGCAAAGATATCACTTTAAGGACTAAGGTGCGTCTGCTTGACCCAAGCCATGGTGTTTTTCAATTGCCTCATATGCATGCGAAAGTTGGACAATGAATAGAAAAGACCAAGAAGAACTGATGCCTTTGAATTCGGTGTTGGTGAAGAATATTTACTATACCAGGGACCGTCAAAAGAATGAACAAATCTGTCTTGGAAGAAGTACAACCAGAATGCTCATTAGAAGCAAGGATGGTGAGATTTTGTCTCACATATTTTGGACATGTTATCAGGTGGGACCAGTCACTGGAAAAGGACACCAAACTTGGTAAAGTAGAGGGTCAGTGAAATAGAGGAAGACCTTCAATGAGATGGACTGACACAGTGTCTGCAACAATGGGCTCAAGTATAAGAACGATTGTGAGGATGGTGCAGGACCAGGCAGTGTTTCATTCTGTTGTACACAGGGTTGCTATGAGTTGGAACCAACTTGACAGCACCTAACAACAACAATGAATGAATGCATGCGGGCAGCCTGTGGACATTAACAACCCTGACAAGGAGACATAGCAGTGGGAAAGTGACCAACCTCCACAGCAGCAGAAAGACATTAACTTGATGCAGCAATGAACTCTGAGCAGGTCCAGCATTTTCTGTCCATGTCTGGCCAGTATGTCCCCCACCCCTACTGAGGTCGGGAGTGAACTTCACTCTTCACTGATACCCACCCCCCCCGTTCTTTTCAGGGACCATGCTAGGAAGTCCAAGATGGCTCCTTGAATTGACACACCCATGTTCTTTTTTCTGACCACCTCCCCAACTAAACAGCCAGGGCCTGAGAATCCCTGAGGCTCACATGCCTATCTCCATGCAGGCCACAGAAGAAAGGGCAAACCTAGCTAAACTGGGCTCTCCTCCACCCTAAGAACAGTGGGCTGCCCCTTTGCTATGCTTCCTGGAGACACAGTCTAAATTCTTAAGTTTCCAGAACTGAATTGTGGTTGGGGAATGAAAGTACAAGTTTGGGAATGGAAGAGAAATAGTTTCTCACAGAAATCTCACATAAGGGAGATAATTCTCTATTTAAAATAGAGTTACAAAAATCCAAGTCACCACTGAATACAGGAGATAGTGCTCAATTTCATTAGTCATCAAGGAAATGCAAATTAAAGTCACAATAAGATACTACCACACAGCCACCAGAATTGGCCAAATGAAAACGACTGGTAATACCAGGTGTTGTCAAGTATGTGGAGCAACTGGAACTCTCAGGACTCTGTTGATCAGAGTGGAAATTGGCATAGCCACTTTGGAAAACAATTTGGTCCCAGCAAAGGGAGCTTTGGTGTGGCTGGCCATGTTTTGCTTTGTTTTGTTTTGTTTTTTAATTGAGGTGCAATTCATATAACAGAAAACTAACCATTTTAAAGTGAGCAATTCAGTGACATTTAGTCCATTCACTATGCTGGGCAACCACCACATCTTTTTCTGCTTTTTCATCTGGGTGCTGGTTGCACAGGCACAGTTGGTGTGTAAAAAGCCCAGTAAACTGTACAATTATACATATGGCCTTTTCTGAATATATATGCCAATTCAATAAACTCTTTTAAAAAAAGAATGACAAAATAAAAATAAGACCTCTTTCCTTGCTTCCACTCCTTCCGCGAACCTCTGTTTTATAAACAAAGAGAAGGCGGGTGAACAAAGCACCCAGACACAGCACTCTGCTCAACCATCTGCAGGCTGCTCTGTTTGCTCGCAAGTAGAAGGGGCTTTGGCCACTTTGGTCGTACCGCCAGAGCCCTTCTCCTGGATGATTCATATCTGTGCTTGTGACAAATCTATCTTTAAATCAGTAACTTGCTATTTGTTTTCACAATTAACCAAGCCAGTGCATTTTCAACTTTTTGGAGAAAGTAAATTCTTTTACTTTGGAAAGTGGAGAAAGTCATAAAGAAGTCACAATAACCAAAAGTAAACATGGAGCAGACTATCTTGACATGGGAAAATCACCTAAATGTCACACATCGCAGGGAACTAGGTGTGCAACACCTAAGTGTTTTCTATTTCAGCACTCACGAAGCTACCAGTGTACAGGGCCCTGGGAGGAATACGGTGTGTATTCAGTAACCATTTCCTCACCGTTTCGTTTTGGAAGCCCTGTCTTACTAGTGCTTGGAGAGCAGATAAAAGGGTTAAAGTTCCCTAGGGTTGCTTCTTAGTTCTTATTATTTCCAAGTGGCTGCTGCATTCCAGAACCACAGGCAACTATCAATAATCCGCAGCTACTTCCAAATCACTACAAAACTAAGCCAGAAGAAAAAGGAAAAGGCCCCTTTTAAAACAATTAACATGGCTTTAATTTTTGCATTTTCAACCACGGTTGACCATTTCCTGTTCTTATTTTTTGTGGTGATTACTTATTTATCCTAGTGCCTTAATAAATGATTATATACCATAAGGCAGGGAAAATCCTTAAAATGAACATTTCAAAGTAATTCAAAGAGAAACTGCTACTTAGGTCCCAAATACTCTTTAGGTCACTATGTTGAACAAATCAAAACACGTGAATCATTGTTTTAAAGCCCGTCATTGTGATGTCCACACCCTGCTCTTTAACTCTGCATGCCTCTGCACACACCTGTGCTTCACCAACACCGTCCAGAGCTCCTGCTGCAGTCACAGAGGCCCTGGGTGCAAGGGAGGAAGCAAACAGTGCCCACCTTCTGTAAGAGGATGTCAGGGAATAAACTTTCTCTGAGTGATGCTGTCATTGTTTTTCTAGTATGAACACAACTGATGGAATTCTGGAAAGGGCTGGCAGGGGCTTGAAGCACTGAACAGATGACTCAGGAAAATCCAGCAGTGGAGGCAGGTGATCCCAGGCCATGTGTAGGGCAGTTGTGTTCTACAAATAGCTCAGAAACAGTGACGCCAGCAGTAACAACAGCCACAAGAACAGTTGCCATCATGGTGCCCTCATTCAAGGAGAAGATCCTTTACACATATCCCCTCTTCTCCACAGCAGCACACAGCATTCTCATCCTCACTGAACGGATGAGTCACCATTTGCCCAAGTCTTCACATCCAGTAACTACTGGGGCCAAGATTCAGACTTGGGTCCTCTGACCCCTAAATCCATGTTTTTATTGCCAAACTACCTGCCTCCAGCCAGAGGCATCACCAGTCAGGAGAGAAAGCAGCGCAGTGCAGAGCAGTGTGCATGTGGGCACTGCCACTGGCCATGTCGGCCAAGGGAGCAAAGAGCCAAGACAAGCAAAGCAAGTCCCTCCCTGAAGGAGCTAGTTGTCAGCTGTGAGAGGACAGACACGAACAGGCACTTAGGGTACAGTGTTGTGATGTTCCCAATGACAGAGGTATGTGTGGGGTCCTGAGGGAGATCAAATGGCAGGTGATCGTAGCTAGAAAAACCAGCATGTGACCAAACCTTCGGGCCCATGAGACACAGAGCGAAATAGCCCAAACTGTGGAGTGGGGGGAGGGTGGCACTGTGCACCCCACGGTTCTGACTTGTGTGGATCCGATTCACCTCGAAACCACTTACAGAAACTGGAGGGGAGCTGAGGGACGGCTCCAGGCCAATTAGGTGGGGTTTTGCACCACCCAAGCAGTCAGACACCCTGCCATGAATGAATGAGTTCACTACACTTGGGGCCCTCTGTGCTAGGCCCTGGGTGCTGGGGTGAGGTCTCACCACCCCCGGCCCACATTCCCACTGTGGCAGTGCCCATTGTCTGCTCTCACAGCTACTTCCCACCAGTCCAGGAGCTCCCTTGAAGAAGGGCTGGCTGTCTTCTCAACCTTGCATGCCCAAATACCTAGAAAAGTCCTAGCAAATAATAGATGTTCAATAAATGCTGTAGAATATTTCTCAAAGTATGTAGATGGTATCACAACAGATCACTCTCATTGAAAAATATGCCTTTCCAAAGTTCTCAGAAGAGCTGAAGAAGTAAAAATTATATTCTAACATTTTTAAATGATTCTCTTACTGTAAGTGTTGGAGATATGTCAAATTATACTGCTGTATCCAAGGCTGAACTTCAGCAACTTTATAGAACTACCAGGGACATTTAAAACCACCCAATCACCCAAGTCAATATCAGATTTGCTGGCACTGACTTGAAAAATCGAAGAAGATATGGGCACCTGTATGGATATGTGCATCAGAATGTGTATCAGATGGAAAAACTTTCCCAGGGAAGAAAGTTGCATCTTTCTAATTCTGATAGTTCAGAGAGGAAAAAATTCTTGAGAGTGTTCATCAGTGAGATAGAAAATGTTTTAAATACCTTCTAAAAGTATAAAACCCTAAAAGCCCATTGCCGTCAAGTTGATTCCAACCTATCTAAGAAGTGTATGGGTATAAAAATCATAGCTTAAAATTTGTTTTCTAAAACTGCTCCCAGAATACCATGTTTTGTCCTCCCTGATCTTCTGACCTCCTAACCACGGCCCCTTCCACAACCTTCAGGTGTCTGCAGAAACCCCACAGCTTGTGCAAACACACTTGCCGGTGTCTACTACAATGAAAACAGAACCCAAGGCAGGGCACAGGATTGGCTGTGGGTCGCCTCCCAGATAGGTCCTGTGTTCAGATAAGGACGTTTACCTGCCTGATCCAGAGTGCCCCTCGCCATCCCATCTGGCCAGGCTTTGAGAGGCAGGAGAAACATGAATCACATCCCTTGGCATGAAGGACAGAGGCTGCTGACCTGGGTGTAGCCTGCGATGCCTGGTTGTGAAAGCTTGGGGCTGGTATTTGCTGAGGATGGAGGGAGGAATGGCTTCAGCCTGATGTGTCAGGGTAGGGCACAAATTTTAAAAATTAACAAGATAACAGGTTGATTAAAATGACTGATCACTCAGTTGTCCCTGCAGCCCAGGGCTTTCCATAAGACAGAGGGAAGAGAATGCAGACGTCTCTCAGGCTGCGTCAGGATGAGCTGGACCAGAGGGCCAAACCAGGGCCAGGACACCTGGAGATGGGGGCAAACAGCAAGAGGGAGGACAAAAGTGCTGAGTCTGGGCTCGCTCTTGGCAGACAGGCTCCTGGAGTGACAAATGGGAGCCCGACCTGGAACCTGGAGGGAAGTGTTGAGAATGGGCACCACATAGGGCTGCTGGGATGAGGCCTGCACTCAATCCTGCCCCCCAACTGCTCACTGCCTGAGTAGCTTGAGCGAGTTCTGCAAATTTCTGGCCCCAGCTTTGTCACCTGTAAAATGGAGATGACATCTACCTGTGCCCAGCATTTAGGAAATACCCAACAAGTAAGCCTCTTCTACCTGCCAGTCTTTGGCCTGGAACATCAAGTAGGTGGCACAGGGCTCCTTCCCCCTCCCACACCAAATACTCTTCTTCCCTCAGTGAGATACAGACTCAGAATCCCTCTCAACACAGGCATTTAGGCAGCCATGTGGTTTAAGCGATGGTTTAAAAGGATTTCCGGGCCCAGGGTGCCCATCCAGGCAGGGACAGGAAACGTGGAAAAGTAGAGTTTAGGGACAAGGAACTTCCAGGGTAGAAAATTAAGTTCTCGGCAAAGTTTAGAGCCTCAGCAAGAGAATGAAACTCAGTCACTACAGCATGTGTCAGAGCAGGCCTGAGTAGACACTGAATCTGTGAGCTGGGCTCAGTATATCTCCCCAGGGAGCAACAAAGAGTCCAGAGATGGAGTCGGTGCTGGAAATATGGCAGAGTTCAAGGGCCTGGCTCACTGGCAGCGTGGGGCCAAGGGAGCCATCTCAGAGCTGAGTGATCCCAGGTGCAGGCTCTCCCGACGGTGAGACTTGTTCTCCAGGCTCTCAGATTCTGTGACTTAAGGGATAGTTTTCCTTGCGTGGACCCTCCCCAAGCAGGCACTTCTAGCTCCTCCCTCCTGTCTCCACACTGTGACTATGCAGCTCAGCAGAGCACAGGCACTGGTTGGGGGAGGACGCTGGCTCAGTGATGCACAGCTGGGGGGCCCTGGCCAGCAGCTTACAGCTCACTTCAACTAAGAGACTTGGCTCAGGGTCTGAGGGTCTGAGCATCTCTAAGGGTCTGAGCGCCTGTGTCACTATCACATACAGAGAAAGGGACTGGTGTACAAGAGTTTACACATCAGAGCACCTTCTCTTGTTCCTGTTACTTCCTTCTAGTCAACCACTTGATCATTCCAGGGCTTAACAACTCTATCCAGGTTCATCAACTTAATCATTTCCTTAGCAGAGCAGCTGCAGATGTCAGGAGGGTATTGGCTGCTGCATAGAGAGAGAAAAGGGAGAGAGAGATGGCTAAACATTCAGACTTAATGTGATTCCTATGAAAGTCGAATCCATTTTTTACTTTGGGTAACTCTCAGTTTCTGCCTCTCTCCCACTGAGGTATGCGAAGCAGCACCCCTTGGCCTTCTCTGGCACCAGGGCTGACTGGCACATGAGAGGCAGGTCCCATGCTAAGTCCTGAGCAGGCAGCACAGGCATATTACAGTTGGGTGGGCCTGGCCTGCAAGAGCCTCATGGACATAGCTGCCCTCCTGTGTGGGAGAAGGACAGGGTGGGAGAACGGTTGGTGGCCAGGGTCCTGGGCGCATACCTTTCCATCCAGCCTCCACTAAATCATGCAGACAAATGAGGGGTTTAAGAAAAGAAAATTGAGTATTCTAGATCAAAACCATGAGTAACTTTAAAATTCTGTTACTACAAGAGAAATAATTAACTACTCCAGTGTTGTATAGAGTATTTCTCTCACTCTTGCCATTCCCACATCAGTGTTCTTCACTTCCCCTCAATGATTTCCCTTTAGGCAGACATAACACAATGTCCAGTGGCCTATCCCAATGGCTACCTGGATGTCCATTAGGGATTTTCAACTGAACACATCCAAATCCAAACTACTGACCTTCCCCCACCCACAACTTCTTACCCTCCACAGCCACTGTCCTGCAGCCTCACCATAATCATCATCTCAGTAGCTTCATAATAGAACTCCCTGATTCCACCCTGTGGAATCTGAGGAGATACCACTTTTCAAACAGCAGCCAGAAGAATCCTCTGTTCAAAACCTTTCATGCCTCCTACATGGTTGGCCCCTCACCTCCTTGATGTTCCTTAAACACATCAGGCTTACTTCTGCCTGGGGACCTTGGTCTGGCTCCATCCTCTCCCTCTGGGTCCATGAAGCTTCCTGCCTCAGCTCCTTTGAGTCCTCACCCAAATATCTTCTCCTCAAAACTGGAAATCCTGGCACTTCTGATCCCCTCTCTGCCTTTTCTCCAAAGAACTCATCATCTTCCAATATACCACCTAATCAATCACTTTAGTCACTGACTGTCTCCCTCCAACAGGATGTGGATTCCATGAGGGCAGGGGTTGTCCATGTTGTTCACAGAGTCTGGCACACAGTAGGTGTTCAATACACGCTTTCAGAAGGAAGGAAGGGAACAAATAAAAGAAAGAAGAACAAGAAGAAGAAGAAAAGAAAGGAAAGAAGAAGAGGAAGAAGGAGGAGAAGGAGAAGGAGAGGAAGGAAGTATATTTTTGCCTGAAGTCTCCAGAGAGGGTTCACATGTTATTGTATTAAGTATGTACTACAGATATTACCCCAACCCCGCCTTTTCAACTCAAGGGCAAAATGTAAAGCCCAAGATTTCTCATCATCACAATACTGATATGTAATTTGTTTGCTCTTCTCCAGTCTCTACACAGCACTTCTTCTAGGGAAAATCCCACTCTTTCCTCTCTCTCCGCTTACCCACTCCCTACCTCTCAACCAATCCAGCTTCATCTATCATCTCTTCCATGGCAAGAATTTTTTCTGTGATATACAGAAACATCTACAAATGTTTCAGGAAACAGACAAGAAACTTTAAGATAGTACTCTAGAACTATTAGTCTTTATTAAGAGTCTTAAAATAGGTATGTGATATGTTAGAAAGTATATACATCTGGAGGCAGACCTTGGTCCAATTGTGCAAACCATCTAAGGGGCATCCAAAACCCAGTGTTCATGAACAATGCCAAGTGTCCCAATTCTTCTAGTTTGAAAGGAACTACAACCTGGACCCTCTAGAAAGCACCTGAAGACATTCAGGCTTTGCCAACAATTTCCATTCAGTGATTTGAAAGGCAGAAGAACAGCTTATTATTTGAGGAGTAGTTTATTTTGTTTATCAGAAATCAGAAATAATAATCCTAATTGTTTTGAGGAGCCCTGGTGGTGTAGTGGTTAAGAGTCTGGCTGCTAACCAAAATGTCAGCAGTTCAATTCCACCAGCTGCTCCTTAGAAACCCTACGGGGCAGTTCTACTCTGTCCTATAGGGTCCCTATGAGTTGGAACCGACTCGATGGCACCTAACAACAACAATAACAACAACAATTATTTTGGAGAACACTAAATGGTTTTAGAATTTGAGGAGAGTAATTTAGCCTTGTGCAAACAAACTTCTGAAATATCACTGTGAAACATGCACTTCTAAATAAAAAGCAATCCTTCCTTCTCTCGATTTCCCATAATTGCAGTTACTTGCCTTTAAAGTATCTCAGTGCTTAGAGACCCCCACACAGGCAGCAAACAGACCCTCTTACCCAGTCTACCCACATGCAGGTCCCTGATCTCCCCCTCAGACTTCTAGATATCTCTGAAGTACCAGCCAATGCATGTCCCCATCTCTGCTCTGGCTCCCTTTTGCTCTTTCCTCTCTTTCTTTCACTCACTGTCTCCCATCTCTTTAGCTGTAAGTGGACTCTTCAGGCTTCAGGGCCCAGCTCTTCTCCCACCCTCGAGCCTGCTGGGGCACAGGTGGGCCCTCACACTAGGGGTGGGTTGATTATTACCACTGCCCATGGGGGACGGCAACAAGTACGCTACCACCTTGAGCCAGACACGAGGGACTCCTGGCAGCGACTTAATCCCCACTCATCTGTGGACACCATGGACTTGGCTCTCGGAGCACCTCCCAGCCATAGGGACTGACCAGCCTTCTCGCCAGTACAGGGCTCCAAGGCCCCCAGGCCTCTTCTGGCTGCACTGCTGGTCAACTTCTTGGCTCCTTCCCCTTTGTACAACATGGCACTTAAAGATACTGCAGAAGGTGATATGAGGATGCTGCTGATGCTGTTCCATGCTTTTCTGGAGTTCCAGTCAAGACCGAGCCTGTCCTTGTGGTCCACTGGGCACGCCTGCCCATGCCCGGGAGCCTGGCTGTCCCCCAGGCACCTGCAGGAGTAGTTCCCACACAGTCTTCTGGAAGGACAGTACTCATGCTTTGTAAGAATGTCGTATTCTTCCTTAGATGAGTACTATAGGTTCTTTATTAAATGTTGACACTGGGCAAACCTCTCTGGTGAATAGCGTTTATGTGGGTCCCATGGAGGGAGAGCGTGTCTGTGAGACAGTAATGATTTCCATTTTCTACTTTAGGTCATTTGTTTCTGAAATGTGTCATCATGACCCAAATCTAACTTTAAAAGTATTCTTCCACATTATGAAGGTCTATTCAGAATGCTTTGAATTAAAAGGAAAAATTGGAAAATACTGAAATTTTACACAATAGTGTATTTCAAATATTTTTAAACAATTTTGTCTAATTTGTCGTAAGTTAGTATATGATTCTCTCCTTTGCCAAAGTATAATTCTCTAATGAAAATAAGAAAGCCTAATTTGATCTCCCAAATTACAATTACATAGTTATATATCAGACTCGGAGCCTTGGTAGCACAGTGGATAAGAGAGTGGCTGCTAACCAGAAGGTTGGCAGTTCAAATTTACCAGCCGCTCCTTGGAAACCCTATGGCACAGTTCTACTCTGTCCCATAGGGTCGCTATGAGTTGGAATTGACTCAATGGTAATGGGTTTTGGTTTATATCAGGCTCATTTAAAATAGAAATCAATACTCGTAGCATGGAAATTGAACTCGGCATTCTAACCCTATGTGTGGAAACTCCCCAAGAGCATTCCGTACAATGTGAACATTGTCTGTGCCTATGTCTCAATTCCACTGAGCCCAGAAGACACACAGAGTGAGAATCAAGTTAGTGCTCAAGTGGTTTAAAATAGTGTTTAACTGTAAGTTACTGTAAAGGCAATATATCAACATAATCTCATTATGAGAGATTGTTTTCCCTAAAACGAAGAAGCCAAAAGCACTTTGTAATGTGTTATAGAATAAGTCTTTAGGTTTTTTTTTTTTTGCTAAGAATTGCTTTTTTTTTTTAAATAATTTATTTTATTTTTGTTGTTTTTGTAGAGAATATATACAGCAGAACATACACCAATTCAACAATTTCTACATGAACAGTTCAGTGACATTGATTACATTCTTCAAGTTGTGCAAATATTCTCACCCTCCTTTTCCAAGTTATTCCTCATCCATTAACATAAACTCACTGCCCCCTGAGTTTCCTATCTGATCTTTTGCATTGCTGTTGTCAATTTGATCCCATAAACATAGATATTAAAAGAGCATGATTCGCAAGGCAGACATTCTTTACTGGTTAAACTAAACTATTGTTTGATTTTAAGAAGACTTCAGGGGATATTTTTGGTTTAAGGTTTAACAATTATCTCAGGGGAATAGTTTCAGGGGTTCATCTAGCCTCCATGGCTCCAGAAAGTCTAGATTCCAGGAGAATCTGAAATTCCCCCTTTTGATCAGGATTATTCTATGGAATCTTTGATCGAAATATTCAGTAACGGTAGTCGGGCACCACCCAGTTTTTCTGGTCTCATGGCAAAGGAGGCAGTTGGTCAGGGAAGCAATTAGCTACCCATTCCATTTCCTCCTCCTATTCCTGACTCCTTCCTCTGTTGCTCTGGGCAAATAGAGACCAATTGTTGTACCTAGGATGGCTGTTTGCCGGCTTTGAATACCCCAGGCACTGTGCAACAAACTTGGCTTTTTAAATACTGAAAATTGTTGCACGATGAACTCACTCACTAATAAAGCCAGCCAGCCTAACAGCTATTGGGTTTAATGATACTTCCTTGAGTGCATATGCTTCTATTTAGAACATCCGCCACGGATGCGGCCTCTTTGGTCCCCAAACTCTCCACTGTTAACACAAGCACACTCCTCTGAGGTCTCCAAGCACACCTGGGCCCTTGCTCTTCTTTCCTTTACAAACACTCAGCTTCCCAGTCCCTCGGCAAACCCTGAATCCCAGCCAGCCACATCAGATGTCAACAAATGTCAACAAAAGCCTCACAGGCTTGGGGAATGTGCAGTAGAAGATCTTTTTCTCCCCCAATCCTGCTATCTCCCAAAGTCCGGGAGTTCAAGAGCCTATTTCCCAATGGGCAGAATCAGAGGAAGTAGGTTTAAATAACACATGAGGTAAGACATAAAGAACTTCCCAGAGTCACAGGTTCCAGGGCGGTAGGGCTGGGGTCAGAGGAATTGGCTCTACGCCCGTGTTCAGTGCTCAGATGATGACCATGGAGCTGGACCCATCCTACCGGGAGCAGCTGCAGAACACCCATCTCCAGAGGCATTTTGAAAGTACAGGCAGCTTAGAGGGCAGGGAGACAGATTAAATCACTGACTCTTAAACTTTTCTTGGTGAAAACCTAATGTCTAACTCAAGGTCTAAAAGGTAACTAAAGGCGGTGGAGTTTTTTAAATGGCTAACCTAATGCATGACAATGACCACCAGGAAACAGAAGTGGCCTTTAACCTCTCACACAATGTGTGTGTTGAGCTGAGATCTCCTGGGTCATCAGACCACGTGTCCTGAGAATGTCTGTGCCCCGGCCCCATGCTAGGTCACAGCTATGCCCCAAGGCCCTCAGAGGGGCATGCCTGTCCCTGAAGGACGTCCACAAAAAGCCTTCCAGCAAGAGTTAGCCCTGGGAAGAAGAGCCTCTGGAAATGAAGCTGAGTGCAGGAATACTGGAAGGCAAAAGGACGGGACTGGGCTGCTGAGGAGTCCAGCGGGGCTGTTACCTAGTAGCAACATGGAGTCCAGCAAGGGTGTTACTGCAGGGACGACAGAACTCTGGTTGCTGTGTGCATCAGCCTGGAGGAGATTAGGAGCTGGAGGTGGGGAGGGGCTGGGGGCACGGTGTTAGAAGCTGGTCATGCTGGCCAGGACATCTCAAACCCAACCACATGAGCGCACACTGAGTGGTGCAAGCAGGTTCAGTGCAGAGCTCTGGGGAGTCCCAGGTTCTGCATTTCTAAAAGCCCCCATGAACCACCTGCAGCCCAGACCAAACAGGACCCACGTTCTCACCAAACAAGGAGTCAGCTCCACGAGGAATCCCCCACTGACTCCACATCGGGGGTTCCTGGGATCCACATTTCCCTCAGTCCTCCAAAACCTACAACAACACCAGGAAGCCTCGAGCCTATACCCCAGCCTGGCTGCAGGCCCACCCCCTACTCCGTTTCTGACTGTCTGGCTGTGACGCATTCCTTCTGGAGCACCAAGACTCCAGGACAAATACCCACAACAGACAATGCAGGAGCCGGTGGCAATGAGAGTGGGGCTTCCAGGTGGCATGCTCCTCTCTCCCTCACAGGATTTTAGTCTGGGCAAAGTGAAGACACCTTCTGAGTGTCTCCATTTTGATGCAAACATAATTCACCTGGCACACAGCTGTTGGTCTATAATTAGGTTTGTTTGTTCGGTTAACTATATTCTGCCTTCAAGTGTTTAGACCCATCTCACGAGCTGTGTGGTGGGGATGGCTGCTGTGTTTCTATAAAGTATTTTTATTTAAGGGAGAAGCTTAATTAATGTTGACTTCCACAAACAAATGCTGTTCAGAGAATGCTAATGACATACTGGGATTATGAGTAAATAGAAAATAACAACTTAGAAAGTTCGAAAGAGATAGGCAGGCATGTGTTTTTTCTTCTTTCCATATTATCAAAGAAAATGAGATACACTTTTGCTCATAAATGCCTATTGTGAACTATGAACAATGAAATCTGTCCTTTTTCATCCACTGAAAACAAAGATGCAATATGTTTGCGGAGGACAATCATTCGTGAAATAATAAAAAATTACGCAGTATTTTAACCAGGGGTCTATATGATTCGTAAATAAAATCATTTTTATTGCACTTGACCTTAAACTGCTTCTCCATAACCTTTCTGCCAACATTAAGCATGCTAGATCTAAATTATGGTAAACAGGCCAGGGGTTGGGGAGAGATGAATGGAAGAAGGGACGTGTCAGGAGGACTTTGTGTCAGCTCAGAGGACGCCCAACCCTCAGACTTGGCTCACAACCCGTGGCTGAATCCACAGTGACTGTCCCTGTGTTCATATTCTAATGTGTTTTGCAGCACAGAACAGAGCGGCACTGTCATGCCGGAACATTTCTAAAACCTCCAGTCCTTTATCTGAAACCTTAGCTTAAATTACTTCTTTTATCTGCCAGCTTCCTGCCCCCCACCTCGAGTGGCTGAATGAAAACGAGGACAGCCAGAGCTGCCACTTTTCCAGGTCTCGATGAACTCTGAAGCACAGGGCCTTGAGGGCAGCAGATTGATTTGGTTCCTGGGGTTTCAGAAGGCAGTACTTCAAAAGATGGCAGGGCCTAGGAGAAAGGCCCCCTGCCCCCTGGATGGAACTGAGAGAAGCTCTCCTCCAAAACAGGCCTGCTCCCCCTTTACTGAGGAGGCCAAGATGAATTCACGCAAACTCAGTCCCTCTGCCTAAAACCAAGAGTTCTGCTTCTCTGAACAGAAGGTCAGAATCAGTCTGTTTATATTCTGAGCTTCCCTGTCCCCCTGACTTTCCCTTCTGAGATTCATGCTTCTCTTGGAACAACAAGGTTTTAATTATTCAGTAAACTTACTCTACAGTGCCAAAGTCTCCACACAAGCCTGGAAATAATAAACAAAAAACAAAACGATAACATTGTTCTTCAAGAAAAATGTAGCCTCATCAATGAGTGATTAAGCATGCAATCAGGGAGACTCTCATTTACAAGGGCCCCTGGGAGCCGCTCCAGGCTGAGCAGCTCCAGGCAGAGCCACCCCAGGCAGAAATGTCTTGAGCTTTCTTCCCTTCTTGCTGTGTCTCATCTTTTTGCTGCCTCCAGTGTCCACCATTCCCATGATCACCCAGAGTTCACTGATGATCCATACTGGTGGTTCTCAAAGTGTGGTCCCTGGACCAACAACATCAGCATCATCTGCAAACCTGTGAAAAATGCAACCTCTCAAAACACCCCAGACCTTCTGAATCAGAATCTCTGGTGATGGAGCAGTTCTGATGCTTGAAAAATCTGGAGAACCACCGCTGTTGATCTCTTCCTCCCTCATTTACCTCCTTCAAAAAGAAAAGAAGTCCTGTGTTCTTTTCTGGTGGTGGTTGCTGGGAAGGAGACACTGTACTTAGGTATTCATGTTGATGACCTCCCTCTCTGCCAGAGAGCAGAAGCTGCAGCGACAGGACAGTACAGCATGAGGGAGGCCCGGGCCTGCCAGCCACTCTCACTATTGGCACATGGCCTCCACCAGCCAAGGTGGTGAGTCTGATTCCTATGGGGCCCATCAATGCTAGGCCATTTTGGGTTAGCAGGCAGGCTTTCTCTAAGACAGACATCAGGTCAGAGTGGCCTGCAAAGAGGACAGGTATTGCAATACCCTAGGTGGCGTGGGTCATAAGTGGTCTTAGCAGGGCATCCTGGTTGCCCAAGACAGGAGGGTGAGATGGAAGTGGAGGGCAGGCAGAGGCACTGGGACAGAAGATGATGCCGTGAGCAGCCAGCGGGTGAGGTGTCAGTCTGGGGAAAGAAGAAGCAATCCTCCAGCCCCATCACCCTTCACCATCACGTGGAACGAGAGGCTCAGGAACCGGAGTATCAGCACCAGAATGAGCAGGCGTGTGCCATTACCTGGTCAATGATCCCACCTCTTGGAGCACAGTCCTATAAAAGCAATACAGCATAAACTAACCATAAGCATCAACAGAGTTAAGACTGTGGTTTTGACTATTTGGGAGAGGCCTATTTATGGACTCATCCAACAGCTGTCTCTTGAGCTCCTGCTATATACCAGGCGGGTACAGGGTGGCCTCCTGCACCTTTCACAGGACCATGGCCCAGCAGTCCAGAGCACACTGTGTCTGGCTGTGACGCACGCTTGCCTCGTGTGCCGTAAGCATGCACAGGCCTCTGGCTGATTAGGGGCCCGGCTGAAGGGCCGACTTTACACGACAGAATCAACATTTTTATTTTCTAGTCATTCTCACATACTTAGGTGGTACTGAGAACTGTATTTGTGAAACACAATTATCCTGACCTTGATGCCAGAGTCAGTGCTGCCTTTAGAGGCTGTGAGCCACCGGGGGCATGAGTGGGGCACTGTACTACTCTCTTGAACCAGAACAGGCTATAGAATCCATCAAGCAATGAAGGAGCAGGATTCCAACATCAAATGCTTCAGCACACCCACCTTTCCAATTTTCACCCCTGTAGACCATTTTTGAAAGCTGAAAATAGTCAGGATTGTGCACCTGTCCATAATGGCTACAGGCTAATTTCCTGATGTGTAATTCTTTGAGAAGTTATAAAAGGTTAAAGCATCTTCATTTCTGACCCCAACAAGCTAACAGGATTTGAACACATGCATTTGACCTGCAGAAAAATTGAAAACCCCAGCATGAGAGTAGATAACAGGTATCTGGTGACCCGATTGTGCCCTGTGACGCCTGTGCAGCCTTGCCCAACCTCAGGGAGCAAAAAACAAAATCAGATACTGGGCCTGTTTAAATTTCTAAAGAGTGGTATCTTTATTGATAGCCACATAGGTTGTAATAGGAAGCTTCCTAGAGCCGAGGAGCATTTGCCTTCCTTTTTCTCTGAGGCTGCCACCGTAGGCAGAGAGCATCAAGGGGCTCCTTCACCCACTCCCCTGCCTCCTGAATCACAGAAGACAGGAAGCCTGGTTTGAACACCTGGGAAGCTGCACTCCCTCCTCTTGTGTACTGGTCAATCAATTACCATACCCCAACGAGGGCAGATATGCATGAATGTGGAGCAAAGAGCACTCATGTTCCACTCAGCCTTTCAAGCCTGAACTCACTCATCCAGCTTTGTCCTAAAGCCCTGGGGGAGAGGGAGAGGGCTGAGGGAAGGAAGGTTTACAAGGCCCTGTCTACAGTCAGGCACTGTGGGTCTGGAAGCAATGTGTCTGTCCCAGGTGTGCTCCCAGGTGTGACGTGCAACAGACACTGAGCTCTTCACTCACTCATCATGGCAGATAGTCCTGGTGCTTCCTCACCTAGCTACAGAAAGAAAAGGGAAGGCTTGACACAAGATTAGGAACCTCAAGCCAACAGGTCTGATCAGATATTTATAAAGAGAACCAAAACACTGAAATGAGATTATTGGTGGGCATGAGCACTGATAAATGGGGGAGTGAAAATATGCATTGCTAATTGTACTTCACAGATTAGAGCAACTTCTACAGACACCTTAAGGCAATGTAAAAACATCCCGACTGCTGCTGTGCCCAAATCCTTCCTGCAGAGCTATTCCTTGTAGTGTCACTTTGAAAAAAACCATAATAGGAAATATGGCCAAACAGCTAGACGGGCGCTCTGCAATGCAGAGAAACAGTTGTGTTTACTTGAAAGGTTTTGTTACCCAGTAAATAGCTCATTAATATTCTACAAAGAAAACCTTCTAAATTGGGAGAAATGGCCACATTTAACATGAGGTAGCAAGATGGGGCTGAAAGTCAGAAGAGTGTATCCTCCCAGTTTTGTGGACTAGATTAAGACTTGCCTTTATAATTTAAAATAGCCTCTTTTTTTCCCACATAAAAGAGGCAGAAATTTCATGAAAGGCTTAGAAGTGCAGAAATTATGCCAGAGAACAAGTTAGAACACATTTTTCAAAAGAAATCTTGGGTCCTTTCCTCTTCTTCTTAGGCACATGTTTCTTAGCAGTGACATTTTCCCCACAATGGAAGGGTGGCTGTCAAGATGGTCCAGGAGGCAGCCCGTCTCCACGCCAGGGCACAAAGGGCCTGTGTGAGTACTTGGGCTGATGAACGTAAATTATTAACGATGTACGAGCTCACCAGCTCAAAAAATGAGAATCTGGGAGATAGAAATATGTGTTAAGAATTGTTTTTAACCCTGCATGAGCATAAAAACAGAATAGAGCTACAACTTCTACAGGCCTCAGAGGAAATACATCTAACTTACTACATGGACCAACACGTCCTTGGGACGCAGGCCTGCCGTGTCATGCTCTCCAGACATCAGGCCCAGCGGTCTGAAAAGAACAGGGAAGTGGGCCCAGCAATAAGCTTGCCCTTTTAAAGAAGTGAAGGAGGAGAACATAGCTTTCTCCCGACAGCCCACCTTCAGAAGACTCAGTGATGCAGCCACAGCAGGCTCCACCATGGCCTCCAGGAGGAAGCCCCCACTCATGGGCAGCACACAGCATGCCCGCATCTAGAAATTGTGTCCATATCTTCAGCGAACCACCAATTGTTTCACAAGATTCTTGCAGCTGGCAACCCTGGAGCACTCACAAATAAGAGGGCACCCCTTTTTTTCAACCCATCCTCAGCTGCTATTGCTGAAAGTCTGGACTTGCACACCACTGTCCTTTAAAAGCCCAAGGAGGACTCCCACACAACACTACCCGGAATGCCAGGCCTTCTGCAGACAATGCCTCACTGGCACCTTAGCATAGCCCCAAGTCCAGGACTCACTGCTTCTCCTCCACGAGCGTGGACCCCTAATGGGTAGGCATAGCTTGGAGTCTCTGCCTTTCTGGGTGGTCCTCCTGTTCCAGCCCTTACAGCCATCAGGACCTAGCTCTCTGGGCCATCTACCTCTGCACTGCCACATTCCTTCTGTGGAGCCCTTTAAAGCTTGGGCATAGAATTTTGCATTTTGTTAGCTGGAGAAGACAATCCTAACAACATGCCTCACAAATTTTTTTTTTTACAATCATTAAAATCAGTTCCAAGACCTAGCTGCCTACTAGATATGGACAGAGCACAGTCCTACCTAAATTCAGCTCATCTCACACCAAACTTGGAATCTTACTTTGAAAACCAACCCTCTTCCCTGGCTTTAGGGATCTTGTCACTATCCCCCAGGCTCACCACCTGAGTGTCCTCTGAACCTGCACATTGATCAGCATCCTTCCATACGGAATCTTCCCATGTCTGCATTTGTCCTTCCATCTGGTCTCATGGCCAATTATCTCATATCCGAGCCATTGCAGTGGCCTCCTATGTGTTTTATGTGCACATCTGACAAATGGTCTACTTTCTTTGGGGATGGTTAAAGATTCTAGAAACATTAGTTTTTGTTCTCTTGCGGTAGTTGTTGTCAAGGCTTATGGTATCAGTCCACTGGTTAGGAAAGTATACATTCTTCTCCAATGCACATGGAACATACTCCAGGTTAGACCATATTTTAGGCCACAAAGTAATCCTCAATAAAATCCAAAATATCAAAGTAACACAAAGCATATTCTCTGATCACAATGCCATAAAAGTAGAAACTAATAACAGGAACAGCAAGGGGAAACAATTGAAAACATGGAAACTGAATAACACCTTGTTTAAAAACCACTGAGTACCAGAAGAAATCAAAGATAGAATTAAAAAAATTCCTAGAATGAAATGAGAATGAAAACACATCATGCCAAAACCTTTGGAACACAGGAAAGGCAGTGCTCAGACGTCAATTTATACCAATAAATACACACACCAAAAAATAAGAAAGGGTCAAAATCAAAACATTAGCCCTACAACTCAAATAAATAAAAAGAGAACAACAAAAGAAACCCACAGTCACCAGAAGAAAGGTAATAATTAAGATCAGAGTAGAAATAAATGAAATAGAGAATAGAAAAACAATAGAAAGAATCAATAAGACCAAAAGTTGGTTCTTTGAAAAGATCAACAAAATCAACAAACCACTGGCAAAACTGACAAAAGAAAAACAGGAGAGGAAGCAAATAACCCAAATAAGAAACGAGCTGGGGGACATTACAACAAACCCAACTGAAATAAAAAGGATCATAACAGAGTACTACAAAAAACTTTAATCAAACAAATTTGAAGACCTAGAGGAAATGAACAAATTTCTAGAAACACACTACCTACCTAAACTAACACTAACTGAGGGACAAAATCTGCACAGACCCATAACAAGAGAAGAGATTGAAAAGGTAATAAAAAAAAAATATCCAACAAGAAAAAAATGTCTTGGCCTGGATAGCTTCACTGGAGAATTCTAAAAATATTCAGAGAAGAGCTCACACTGATACTACTCAAACTATTTCAGATCATAGAAAAGGAAGGAATACTCCTGAATTCATTCTATGAAGCCAGCATAACCCTGATACCAAAGCCAGGCAAAGACACCACAAAAAAATTACAGACCAATCTCTCTCATAAATATAGATGCAAAAATTCTCAACAAAATTCTA
>NW_004444198.1:667896-744110 GCF_000243295.1 Trichechus manatus latirostris
TCAAAGGGGGCTCGAGAAGACAAAGTATTATAATGAAATGTGCAAAACACATAGAGTTAGAAAACCAAAAGGGAAGAACATGCTCAGCATTTCTCAAGCTGAAACAACGGAAGAGAAAATTCAAGCCTCAAGTTGCAATTTTGAAGGATATATGGAAAAATATCAAATGATACAAGATGCATCAAAAGAAGATGGAAGGAATACACGGAGTCGCTGTACCAAAAAGAATTGGTTGATGTTAAACCATTTCAGGAGGTAGCATATGATCAACAACCTGATCATATGTACTGAAGGAAGAAGTTCAAGCTGCACTGAAGGCACTGGCAAAAAAACAAGGCTCCAGGAATTGATGGAAAATCAATTGAGATGTTTCAACAAAAGGATGCAGTGCTAGAAGCGCCCACTTGTCTATCCACCACACAAATAGAACAAAAGAAAATAACCACATGATCATCTCAATCAATGCAGAAAAGGCATCTGATAAAGTCCAACACTCATTTCTGACAAAAACTCTCAATAAAATAGGAATAGAAGGAAAATTCCTCAGCATAATAAAGAGCACCTATATAAAACAAACAGCCAACATCATTCTCAATGGAGAGAGGATGAAAGCATTCTGCCCTTTAACATCACTCCTATTTAACATTGTGCTGGAAGTCCTAGCTAGAGAAATAAGGCAAGAAAAAGAAATAAAGGCATCCAAACTGGTAAGGAAGAAATAAAACTATCACTATTCACCAATGACATGATACTACATATGTTTTTGTTGTTGTTAGAGCTGTCCAGTCAGCACCAACTCATAGTGACCCTATGTATAACAAAACGAAACACTGCCCGGTCCTGTATCATCCTCACAATTGTTGTTATGTTTGAGCCCATCTGTTGCAGCCACTGTGTCAATCCATCTCTTCTACTTTTTCACTGACCCTCTACTTTACCAAGCATGATGTCCTCCAGGAACAGATCCCTTCTGATAACACGTCCAACGTATGTGAGATGAAATGTTGCCATCCTTGCTTCTAAAGAGACTTCTGGCTATACTTTTTCCAAGACAGATTTGTTCATTATTCTGGCAGTCCATGGTATATTCAATATTCTTCCACAACACCATAATTCAAAGGCATCAATTCTTCTTCGGTCTTCCTTATTAGTTTACCACGTTTCACATCAAATGAGGTGATTAAAACACTATGGCTTGGGTAAGGTGCACCTTAGTCCTTAAAGTGATATCTTCGCTTTTTAGCACTTTAAAAAGATCTTTTGCAGCAATCTGCCCAATGCAATGCTTCGTTTGATTTCTTGACTGCTGCTTCTGTGGCACTGATTGTGGGTCCAAGTAAAATGAAATCCTTTACAACTTCAATATTTTGTCCGTTTATCATGATGTTGCTTATTGGTCCAGCTGTGAGGATTTTTGTTTTCTTTAAGTTGAGATGTAACCCACACTGAAGGCTGTGGTCTCTGATCTTCATCAGTAAGTGCTTCAAGTCCTCTTCACTTTCAGCAAGCAAGCCTGTGTCCTCTGCATAACCCAGGTTGTTAATGAGTCTTCCACCAATCCTGATGTCTCATTCTTCTTCGTATAGTCCAGTTTCTCGGATTATTTGCTCAGCATACAGACTGAATAACTATGGTGAAAGGATACAACACTGAGGCATATCTTTCTGGACTTTGAAACACACATTATCCCCTTGTTCTACTTGAAGGACTGCCTCTTGGTCTAAGAAAAGGTTCCTCACGAGCACAATTAAGTATTCTGGAATTCCCATTTTTCACAATGTTATCCATAATTTATTATGATCCACACAGTCAAATGTCTTTGCATAATCAATGAAACACAGGTAAACATCTTTCTGGTATCCTCTGTTTTCAGCCATGACCTATCTGACATCAGCAATGATATCCCTTGTTCCACATCTCTTCTGAATCCAGCTTGAATTTCTGGCAGTTTCCTGACAATGTACTGCTGCAGCCGCTTTTGAATGATCTTCAGCAAAACTCTGCTTGTGTGTGATATAAATGATATTGTTCAATAATTTCTGCATTTTGTTGGATCACCTTTCTTTGGAATAGGTACAAATACGGATCTCTTCCAGTCAGTTTGCCAAATTTCTTGGCAGAGATGAGTGTGCACTTCCAGCTCTGCATCTGTTTGTTGAAACATGTCAATTGGTATTCCGTCAGTTCCTCAAGCCTTGTTTTTCGCCAATGCCTTCAGTGCAGCTTGGACTACTTCCTTCAGTACCACTGGTTCCTGATCATATGTTACATCCTGAAATGGTTGAACATCGACCAATTCTTTTTGGTACAGTGACTCTGTGTATTCCTTCCATCTTTTTTTGATGTGTCCTGTGTCACTTAATATTTTCCCCACAGAATCCTTCAAAATTGCAACTCGAGGCTTGAATATTTTCTTCAGTTCTTTCAGCTTGAGAAATGCTGAGCATGTTCTTCCCTTTTGGTTTTCTAACTCCAGGTCTTTGCACATTTCATTATAATACTTTACTTTGTCTTCTCGAACTGGCCTTTGAAATCTTCTGATAAGCTCTTTTACTTCATCATTTCTTCCTTTCTCTTTAGCTACCTGATGTTCAAGAGCAAGTTTCAGAGTGTCTTCTGACATCCATTTTGGTCTTTTCTTTCTTTCCTGTCTCTTTAATGATCTCTTTCTTTCTTCAGGTCTGATGTTCTTGATGTCATTCCTCAACTCATCCAGTCTTTGGTCAATAGTGTTTAATGAGTCAAATCTATTCTTGAGATGGTCTCTAAATTCAGGTGGGATATACTCAAAGTCATATTTTGGCTCTTGTAAACCTGCTCTAACTTTCTTCAGCTTCAACTTGAACTTACAAACGAGAAATTGATGGTCTGTTCCACAGTCAGCCCCTGGACTTGTTCTGATGGATGATATTGATACTCTCTATTGTCTCTTTCTGCAGATGTAGTCGATTTGATTCATGTGTATTTCCTCTGGTGAGGTCCACTTGTATAGTCACCCTTTATGTTGCTGAAAAAAGGTATTTGCAATGAAGAAGTCATTGGTCTTGCAAAATTCTACCATGTGATCTCCAGCCATATTTTTCAACTATTGTTCCTTCTTTGCTCTCCAACTTATGTATTCCAATCACCGGTAATTATCAATGCATCTTGACTGGATGTTTGATCAATTTCAGACTACAGAAGTTGGTAAAAATCTTCAATTTATTCATCTTTGGCCTTAGTGGTTGGTGTGTAAATTTGAATAATAGTCATATTAACCAGTCTTCCTTGTAGGTGTATGGATATTATCCTATCACTAACAGCATTGTACTTTAGGATAAATCTTGAAATGCTCTTTTTGAAGATGAACGCAACGCCATTCCTCTTCAATTTGTCGTTCCTAGCATAGTAAATCATGTGACTGTCTGATTCAAAATGGCCAATTCCAGTCCATTTAAGCTCACTGATGCCTAGGATATCAATCTTTATGCTTTTCATTTCATTTTTGACTACTTCCAATTTTCCTAAATTCATACTTTGTACATTCCAAGTTCCTATTATTAACGAATGTTTGTAGCTGTTTCTTCTCATTTTCAGTCATGTCACATCAGCAAATGAAGGTCCCAAAAGCTTGACTCTATCCATGTCATTAAGAGCAACTCTACTTTGAGAAGGTAGCTCTTCCCCAGTCGTATTTTGAGTGCCTTCCAACCTGAGGGGCTCATATTCCAGCAGTATATCAGACAATGTACTGCTCCTATTCATAAGGTTTTCACTGGCCAATTTTTTCAGAAGTAGACTGCCAGATTCTTCTTTCCAGTCTGTCTTAGTCTAGAAGCTCCACTGAAACCTGTCCACTAAGGGTGACCCTGCTGGTATTTGAAATACTGGTGGCAAAGCTTCCAGTATCATAGAAACACACAAGCCACCACAGTCCAACAAACTGACATACACGTGGTGGATACTATCCATAGAGAATGCTAAAGATTCCACAAGAATACCACTGGAAGTAATAGGAAGATTCTGCAGAGTAGCAGGATACAAGGTCAACATACCAAAATCAGTTTTAGTCCTATATTACATAAAGGAAATTAGGGAAACAATACCATTTATAATACCCCCTAAACAAATAAAATACTTAGGAATAAACCTAACCAGGGATGTAAAAGACTTATACAAAGAAAACTACAAAACACAACTGCAAGAAACCAAAAGAGACCTACATAAATGGAAAACATACCATGCTCATGGATAGGTAGACTTAACATTGTGAAAATGTCAATTCTACCCAAAGTGATCTACAGATATAATGCAATCCCAATCGAAATACCAACAACATTCTTTAACGGTATGGAAAAACTAATCACTAACTTTACATGGAAAGAAAAGAGGCCCGGGATAAGTAAAGCATTACTGAAGAAGAACAAAGTAGGAGGCCTCACACTACCTGATCTCAGAACCTACTACACAGCCACAGTAGTCAAAACAGCCTGGTACAGGTACAATGACAGACAATAGACCAATGGAACAGAATTGAGAACCCAGACATAAATTCATCCACCTATCGTTAGCTGATCTTTGACAAAGGCCCATAGTCCATTAAATGGGGAAATGACAGTCTCTTTAAAAAATGGTGCAGACAAAACTAGATGTCCATTTGTAAAAAAAAAAATGAAACAGACCCATACCTCACACCATACACAAAAGCTAATTCAAAATGTATCAAAGATCTAAATATAAACCTAAAACGATAAAGATCATGGAAGAGAAAATAGAGACAATGCTAGGGGCACTACATATGGCATAAACAGGGTACAAACCATAACTAACAATGCACTACCACCAGAAGATAAACTAGATAACTGGGATCTCCTAAAAATTAAACACTTATGCTCATCAAAAAACTTCACTAAAAGAGTAAAAAGAGAACCTACAAACTGGGAAAAAAATTTTGGCTAAGACATATCCGACAAGGGTCTAATCTCTAAAACTTATGAGATACTGCAACACCTCAACAACAAAAAGACAAATAATCCAATTAAAAAATGGGCAAAGGATATGAACAGACACATTACCAAAGAAGACATTCAGGCAGCTAAGAGACACATAAGGAAAAGCTCACGATCATTAGCCATTAGAGAAACGCAAATCAAAACTATAATAAGATACTATCACACTCAGACATTACTGGCACTAATAAAAAAAACAGAAAATAACAAATGTTGGAGAGACTGTAGGAAGACTGGAACTCTTATACACTGCTGATGGGAATGTAAAATAGTATAACCACTATAGAAAACGATATGGCGCTTCCTTAAAAAGCTAGAAATAGGAATACCACATGATCCAGCAATCCCACTTGAGGAATATATCCTAGAGAAATAAGAGCCGTCACATGAATAGACATATGCGTACTCATGTTCACTGCAGCAAGATTCACAATAGCAAAAAGATGTAAACAACCTAAGTGTCCATCAACAGATGAATGGATATACAAATTATGGTACATACACACAATGGAATACCATGCAATGATAAAGCACAATGACGAATCTGGGAAAGGTCTCACAACATGGACGAATCTGGAGTGCATTATGCTGAGGGAAATAAGTCAATTACA
Source organism: Trichechus manatus latirostris (assembly GCF_000243295.1). Classification (NCBI taxonomy): domain Eukaryota; kingdom Metazoa; phylum Chordata; class Mammalia; order Sirenia; family Trichechidae; genus Trichechus; species Trichechus manatus. The sequence continues at coordinate 673,496 of NW_004444198.1, forward strand.
AAAGGACAAATAGTGTATGGGACCACTATTATAAAAACACAAGAAAATGTATACACATAGAAGGAAACAATCTTTGATGGTTATCAGGGGGAGAGGGGAAAGGTAAATCACTAACTGAATAGTAGACAAGTGGTGAAGGGGAAGACAGTACACAATATAAGAGAAGTCAGCACAACTTGACCAAGGCAAAGTCATAGAAATTTCACAGACACATCCAAACTCCCTGAGGGACAGAGTTACTGGGTGAGTGCTGGAGACCATGGTCTTGGGGGATGTCTAGCTCAATAGGCGTAACATTGTTCATAAAGAAAATGTTCTGTATCCGACCTTGGTGAGTAGCGCCTGGGGTCTTAAAAGCTTGCGAGCAGCCATCTACTGCTCCCATCCTGTCCAGAGCAAAGAAGAAATGAAGAAAACCAAAGACACAAGGGAAACATTAGTCCAAAGGACTAACGGACCACAAGTACCACAGCCACCACCAGCCTGAGCCCAGAGCAACTAGATGGTGCCCGGCTACCACCAGTGACCACACTGACAGGGGTCACAATAGAGGGTCCCAGACAGAGGGGAAGAAAAATGTAGAACAAAATTAAAAATCATAAAAAAAAAAAAAAAGAAAAAGACCAGACTTACTGATCTGACAGAGACTATGGCCCCTGGACACCGTTTTAACTCAGAACTGAAACTACTCTCGAAGTTCACCCTTCAGCCAAAGACTAGACAGGTCTATAAAACAAACAATAACACATGTTAGGAACATGCTTCTTAGTTCAATCACTTATACAAGACCAAATGGGTAACACCTGCTCAAAATCATAGACAAGAAGGCAGGAAGGGACAGGAAAATGGAAAGAATGGAAATGGGGAACTCGGGGTGGAGAAGAGGAGAGTGTTGACACATCGCTAGGATCGCAACCAACGTCACAAAACAATTTGTGAATAAATTGTTGAATGAGAAACTAATTTGCTCTGTAAACTGTCACCTAAAGCACAGTAAACAGAAAAAAATGAAAAATGCAAAAACAAAAAAATTTCTGTGGTTTCTGTAGAATGAAGATCAATTGTATTAACCCAAGCAGTTGACCCCAAACCACTTTTCTAGCATAAATTCCTTTCCTTTAAGAACTCCCACTCACCTTCGGTCAAAATTGTGTCAGTTTGCCCCAAGTCATCCTGGCTCCTCTTTTCCTGGTGGTGAAGTGGTTAAAGTGATGGGCTGCTCACCAAAAGGTCAGTGGTTTGAAACCACCAGCGGCTTGGCTCTGCAGAAGAAAGATGAGACAGTCTGCTTCCCTAGATATTTACAGTCTTGGAAACCCTATGAGGTCGCTATGAGTCAGAATCGACTTAAGAGCAGTGGGTTTGGTATCCTTCTCCTTGGTCCTCCTGGGATCATCAAAATCCTATTATTCTTAAAATCTTTCTGCCCCCCAGCCCCAGCCAAAGACAGCCCAGCCTCTTCTGGTTTCCTACAGCAGTAGGCCTCATTAATCACGCATCACGCTCTCCTGATCCCTCAGGAGCACTCCTTAGGTAGTCACTGCAAGATGCCTGGAACAAGACCAGTCTGGAATGAGCTCCCACAAAACTGGTAGACACATCAAGCAGTTTGTTTCAACACGGCAGGTAAAGGCTGAGGACACTGATGCTGAGGGAGGCTGAGTGACCTCTCAGTGTTACAGGGATGGCAGACTGCAGCACTTTCCTAGAGCAGTGGACCAGCTGTGGGCTGTGAACACCCTGAGAGACTGCAGGCAGTTCCCTTGCCATGGGAAGGAAATGTTAGAGCTACCTTGCTTATTCTTATCTCACTCTTTTGTAAAATTTATAATTTTCTGTTTATCTAATAAAGTTTACAATAGCATAATAGTTCATATGTATAATTTTTCGAGCTCTAGTGGTGCAGTGGTTAAGAGCTACGGCTGCTAACCAAAAGGTCAGCAGTTTGAATCCACTAGCCGGTCCCTGGAAACCCTATGGGGCAGTTCTACTCTGTCCTATAGGGTCGCTATGAGTCGGAATTGCTAACAAACATATTTATTTTGTCTCAAATTTACACATTCTAAATAATATTTTTAAAGCTGTAACTTGTTTCATATAGCACTTGCATTTTTTTTTTCATATAGCGATATAAAACCTATAGCTTATTGACATGCAAGAATTGTGACTGCCAGTAGAAATTGTTAAGACTGAATTACCAAGAAGAAAATCCACATCATGGAGGAGGTGGAAGACAGTAGTAAAGGCAAAAAATAATGAGCAAGAAAGGTTTAGATGATATTCTAAGAATCTGCTTCTTTGTTCTTTTTCCTGTGCAGTTATTGCATCCTGTAGGCATGAGTCTACATGCAGCTTCTACAAGAGGTGATACTTCCCATTGGGAGGACTAGAATAATGATTGGGTATTTTATAGAAGATCATTGGAGGTGAGTCTTAAGGAAAGGAGAAAAAACCACACTGGCTCCCTCTCCCTACTATTTCAGTGTTTCCCAGAGGAATTGCTCGAGAATGGACTTCTGGACTGAGACAGAAGAAGTAGCTGCAGCAGGGCTACAAGTGAGGTCACTGACCACCAACTCAGAGTTTGAAAGGGCCTTTCAGTTTGGCAACTTGGGAGGTCAGAATGGTATTTTCAAACAAACAAAAATGTAAAGTATCAGCATGTACAAATACACACACACACACATACACACTTTGTTGCTCTGCATTTCGGAGCTGTTCATTTCAGACCTCAGCCTCACACCTCCCTTCTCAGTGCCTTACCACCTTGGGTGATGGTTTCCTCCAGTGTCTGAAAAGACTGAGGCCATGGCCACATGCAGCGAAGGGGCAGCACGTTTCCAGGGCAGCTTTCCTGTTGATGATCAGGAGCAATGAAGGAAACCCTTTAAAGGGCAGTCACCCTCTGGAGCTTCTGTGTGTGCCCTGAAGATGCACCATTGCTCCCTGCACCATAGAATCTCTGCTAGAACCTTGGTCCCACATTTGATGTGGGACACAGACATCATTTTCTAGTTTTTTTTTTTTACAAAAAAGAATAGAGAGTGAAAAAGAAGGTGCAGGGGGGAGGGGAGAGGGAGCGTGTGTGATGCTTGAAACTTAACTCATGTGTGAGTTGGTAGAAAGCATGAAAAAAGAAGTGTTTTAGTAAAATATCCTTCCCAAATTACTACAACGATTTATAACAAGAGCCTGCAGAAGCAGGGATTGTGGTTTAAATTAAAATATATGAAAATTTGCATATTACATGGCAGGGTATTTTATATATATAGTTTCCTCAACCACCTGTCTGTCAGTGTGTCATACTGTGGGGGCTTGCGTGTTGCTGTGAAGCTGGAAGCTATGCCACCAGTATTTCAAATGACAGGTTTCAGCTGAGCTTCCTGACTGAGACAGACTAGGAAGGACTTGGCGATCTATAGCTAAAAAAAAATTGTCCACTGAAAACATGAATAGCAGTGGAACACAGTCTGATATAGTGCCAGAAGAGAAGCCCCTCAGGTTGGAAGGTGCTCAAAATATGAGTGGGGAAGAGCTGCCTCCTCGAAGAAGAGTCAACCTTAATGACATGGATGGAGCCAAGATTTTGAGACCTTCATTTGATGATGTGGCATGATTCAAAATGAAAAGAAACAGCTGCAAACATCTGTTAATAATTGGAACATGGAATGTACGAAGTATGACTAGGATAATTGGAAGTCGTCAAAAAAGAAATGGACCGCATAAAGATTGATAATCTATTATCAGTGAACTGAAATGGACTGGCATTGGCCACTTTGAATCAGAAAATCATATCATCTACTATGCCAGGAATGACAAATTGAAGAGGAATGGCATTGCATTCATCATAAAAAAAAAAAAAAAAATCTCAAGATCTATCCTGAAGTATAATGCTGTCAGTGATAGGATACTACCCGTATACCTACAAGGAATGCCAGTTAATACGATTGTTACTCAAATTTACACATCAACCACTAACAGCAAGATGAAGAAATCAAAGATTTTTACCAACTTCTGCAGTCTGAAACTGGTCAAACATGCAATCAAGATGCATTGATAATTAATGGTGATTGGAACGCAAAAGTAGGAAACAAAGAAAAAGGATCAGTTGTTGGAAAATATGGCCTTGGTGATAGAAATGATGCCGGAGATCACGTGATAGAATTTTGCAAGACTAACAACCTATTCATTGGGAATACCTTTTTTAACAACACAAATGGCGACTATACACATGGACCTCGCCATATGGCAAACACAGGAATCAAACTGACTACATCTGTGCAAAGCGACAATGGAGAAGCTCAATATTACCAGTCAGAAAAAATCCAGGGGCCAACAGAGGAACAGACCATAAATTGCTCATATGCAAGTTCAAGTTAAAGCTGAAGAAAATTAGAACAAGTCCACAAGAGCCAAAGCACTACTGTCTCAGTCATCTAGTGCTGCTCCAATAAAAATACCACCAGTGGATGGTTTTAACAAAGAGAAGTTTATTCTCTCAGTCCAGTAGGCTACAAGTCCAAATTCAGGGCATCAGCTTCAGGAGAAGGCTGTCTCTCTGTCGGTTCTGTAGAAAGGTCCTTGTGATGCATCAGTCTTTCCTTGGTCTGGGAGCTTCTCTGTGCAGGAACCTCAGGTCCAAAGGATGCACTCCACTCCCAGCACTGCTTTCTTGGTGGTATGAGGTTCCTATGTGTCTCTGCTTGCTTCTCTCTTTTATATCTCAAAAGAGATTGCATTAAGACACTATCTAATCTCGTCAACCTCATCAGTATAACCTCATCACAGTGAGAGAATTTATAGCACATAAGGAGAGCACATATAATCTCATCATAGTGATAGAATTTACAACACATTTACAACACATCAGACTACACAATCATAAAATACTGGGAATCATGACCCAGCCAAGTTGACAGATATTTTGGGGGGACACAATTCAATCCATGACAACAACCTTGAGCATATCCTACCTGAATTTAGAGACCATCTCAAGAATAGTTTTGAAGCACTGAACACTAATGACCAAAGTCCAGACAAGTTGTGCGATGACATCAAAGACATCATACATGAAGAAAGCAAAAGGTCATTAAAAAGAGAGGAAAGAAAGAAAAGACCAGAACAGACATCTGAAGAGACTCTGAAACTTGCTCTTGAATGCAGAGTAGCTAAAGCGAATGGAAAAAATGAGGGAGTAAAAGAGCTGAACAGAAGATTTCAAAGGGTGGCTTGAGATGACAAAGTTAAGTACTATAATGAAATGTGCAAAGACCCGGAGATAGAAAACCAAAAGGGAAGAACACTCTCAGTATTTCTCAAGCTGAAAGAAATGAAGAAAAAATTCAAGCCTCAAGTTGCAATATCGAAGAAGTCGATGGGCAAAATATTGAATGATGCAGGAAGCATCAAAAGAAGATGGAAGGAATACAGACTCACTGTACCAAAAAGAACTGGTTGAGGTCCAACCATTTCAGGAGGTAGCATATGATCAAGAACCAATGGTACTGAAGGAAGAAGTCCAAGCTGCACTGAAGGCACTGGCAAAAAACAAGGCTCCAGGAATTGACAGAACACCAACTGAGAAGTTTCAACAAACGGATGCAACACTGGAAGCTCTCACTCGTCTATCCCAGAAATTTGGAAGACAGCTACCTCACCAACTGAATGGAAGATATCCATATCTGTGACCATTCCAAAGAAAGGTGATCCAACAGAATGCAGAAATTACTGAACAATATTATTAATATCATATGCAAGTATAATTTTGCTGAAGATAATTCAAAAATGGTTGCAGCAGTACCATCAACAGGCAACTGCCAGAAATTCAAGACAGATTCAGAAGAGGATGCAGAATGAGGGATATCATTGCTGATGTCAGATGGATCTTGGCTTAAAGCAGAGAATACCAGAAAGATGTTTACCTGTGTTTCATTGACTATGCTAAGGCATTTGACTATGTGGATCATAATAAATTATAGATAATATTGCAAAGAATGGGAATTCCAGAACACTTAATTGTGCTCACGAGGAACCTGTACATAGACCAAGAGGCAGTTATTCATACAGAACAAAGGGATACTGAGTGGTTTATAATAAGGAAAAGTGTGAATCAGGGTTGTATCCTTTCACCATACGTATTCAATCTGCTGAGCAAATAATCCAAGAAGCTAGACTATATGAAGAACAATGTGGCATCAGGATTGGAGGAAGACTCATTAACAACCTGCAATATGCATATGATACAACCTTGCTTGCTGAAAGTGAAGAGTACTCGAAGCACTTACTGATGAAGATCAAAGACAATAACCTTCAGTATGGATTACACCTTATCATTAAGAATACAAAAATCCTCACAAGTGGACCAATAAGCAACATAATGATAAACGGAGAAAAGACTGAAGATGTCAAGGATTTCCTTCTACTTAGATCCACAATCAATGCCCATGGAAGCAGCAGTCAAGAAATCAAATGACGTACTGCATTGGGCAAATCTGCTGCCAAAGATCTCTTTAAGGTGTTAAAAAGCAAAGATGTCACTTTAAGGACTAAAGTGAGCCTGACCCAAGCCATGGTATTTTCAATCACCTCATATGCATGCAAAAGCTGGACAATGAATAAGGAAGACTGAAGAAGAACTGATACCTCTGAATTATGGTGTTGGCGAAGAATATTGAATATACCGTGGACTGCCAGAACAATGAACAAGTCTGTCTTGGAAGAAATACATCCAGAGTGCTCCTTGGAAGCAAAGATGGCGAGACTTCATCTCAAGTACTTCGGACGTGTTATCACGAGGGACCAGTCCCTGGAGAAGGACATCATGCTTGGTAAAGTAGAGGGTCAGGGAAAAAGAGGAAGATCCTCAATGAAATGGATTGACATAGTGGCTTCAACAATGGGCTCAAACATAGCAACAATTGTGATGATGGTGCAGGACTGAGCAGTGTTTTGTTCTGTTGTACACAGGGTCACTATGAGTCGCAACTGACTCAAGGGCACCTGACAACAACAATATGTTAGTGGCCTCAACTGAAGGCGGTGACATTGGCTGTGACTCTACTGTAGAGGCAGCTGCTCCCCGAGAAGATGTTCTCGGCCCGGGGCAGATTACCCAAGAAGCAACGTAAGCATGGGCTTACTTGTGCTTCTTTACTAATCTGTAGTGAACCATTTCACATTTTTTCACCTCATCAAAGATTCTGCTTCTAGGTATGGCTGACATCTGTCTCTCTCCCAACCTGATAGCACCTGCGTATGGAATCAAAGCCTCTTTTTCAAATTTATAATCCCTGACAGGAATGGATTACCCAGTAAGCAAGGTAAGCACAGCCTTACTTGTGCTTACTTACTAATTTGTAGTGAACAATTTTACATGGTTTGATGTGGTGAAAAACGTGTGAAACTGTTCTCTACACATTAGTACATAAGCACAAGTAAGGCCATGCTTACCTTACTTATTGGGTTATCCGCCCCTGTTCCTAGCACTCACATCTAGGTTGACAGATGGACTTCTACTAGATTGTCAGGGGCAGATGCCAGCCATTTCTTTTTCCAAGTGCCCTGACGAATTCCCCTACTGATATGTTCTTCAAGTGAGGGTGTCTTCTCCCCTCTCAGGTGAGAGAGGCTTAGTGTGTGGCCAGGCAGGTGGACTCCAGTTCAGATGAGCCTCCTATGTGGCTATCAATAGTCTGTGGATTTCCACACAACCCCAGAACTCAGTTGCCAAGTGTGCAGCACTTTCCATGCATACCCTCAAGGTCGCCCTTCAGCTTGAGGATGTGTCTTACCTCCTCAGCCTGACTTAGATCCCCATAGGCCAGGGCCTCTGACTGGTTCATCTTGTCACCTCACCATAGGGTCCTCTATCCATAAATGTTTGTTGTTTCATCTGCACTGTAAGGGTGCCCTGTGCTAATGCTCCTCCTGTCCCCCATCCCACTGCCCCCTGGTGAGGAGACAGGAGCACAAGGGGAGGAGGAGGCTGATGTCCAGGATCTGGGAGCCCTACATGGCTGCATGGAAGAGGCGAGAGCTGACGCAGGTCTTGGGGTCCAGCCTCCACACTCCTGACTCTCCAGTCTCAAGGAACTCCCAGGATGGTGAGGATGGGCCTGGACACAGTATCTGGGACTGATGGCAACATGGAGACCCCCTAGTATTTCCCCACCTGCCTCCACCAGGGACAGAGTTTGCCACCATCTGAGGAAATTTGCACCACAGCATACATCCTGGCAAACCCAGTACAGTGCACCCATCTCGCACACCAACAATTAATCTATGGTTGGACTGAATCCTAGCTGACTGATGTTACATGTTGTAGACACGTAATTGAACACGTTGCTTTAATTTTTCAGTTCCTATTTTGGAGGCAGTGCCATTTTCTTCTGAGTCACGGCATCCCCACCACCTTCTGTCAGTTTGTCATACTGTGGAGGCTTGTGTGTTGCTGTAATGCTGGAAGCTAGGCCACCAGTATTTCAAATACCAGCAAGGTTACCCATGGTGGACAATGTCCGCTGCACCCATGTACAACCTTAAGCAATTCGATTGCCTGGCACAGTGATAGTGCATACGAAAACGCTTCCTCATTTGTCCACAAGTCCTGACTGGGCACCTACTCATTGGTGCTGTGGGGGACCCAGGGGAGCAAGGCAAGCAGCGTCCTGCCCTGCAGGAGCACACTCCAGTGGGGTATTTACTGAGTGGATGAGTGCACATGTGACCGTGCCTCCCCCTGTGGGTGCACAGGCTCCAAGGGCGGCCTGAACACAGGTGTGAACCATATGTACCAGAGGGATCAGGCACCACCTGCTCCCTGGGGCTGGCTGTGCCTGCTCCTGCATTGGATGAGACCCTAGCACTTGGCAACTAGCCCACCTCATCTCTGCCAGCTGCCTGGACCTGGTCCTGGGTGAGCTCCCAGTCCTGGCCAGCCCTCCCTACAGACAGTCGCCCTTCAACATAGACAAGCACCACTAGCCCTGCGTCTCAGACAGCACCTGGCCGTCTTGTCCACACACTCCAAGTGTAGTTTTCACCTGACTGACTTCTGCAAAGTGAGAGCTAGTGAATAAAAGGCGGGGGGGTCTCAGTGCTCATAAGAGCAAAGACTATTAAAAGAATGGAGTCCTTTGTCAATAGAGGCCAAGAAGAAAATGCAAGACAAAACTTGGGGTTAGAAATTAAAAATTCCATATGCTTACAGTTCATTGGAATGCACTGAAATCACCCCTTTCAGTTTGGTATACTGGGATTTTTACACTTTTATACAACACATTGAGAGCCTCTTCCCAGATAAAGTCTCATTGTCTCTAAGTCGAGGACAGCGTGTTCCATCAGAGTCCCGTGCCTCACCACACATGAGCTGTGTGCTCTCATGCTTGCATTCCCGTCACCCTCAAAGGGATTCTCTTGTCACTGCAGGCCCAGAGAGGCAGGATGGCCTTTTGGAGAACAACTCAGCAATAAAGCCCACATCCTCAGAACACAGGGCATGGGCAGCCATGCCAAAATGAACATCTGCAGTGCAGAGAGAAGCCATTAGCTCCTGCAGCTTGTTAGCATATTTTAATGCTGTGTTCACAGCTTTCTATTTCTAACAAGGTGGTACTAGGCACCAGTCTCTGGATTCACACATTGCTTCATGACTGGCCCCAGTGAGCGGGTTACACAGCAGTGCTGGGGCAGCGGGTGGCAGCGGGAGGGCCCCAGAGCACCCGGCAGGCACACACGAAGGCAGGCACTGGCAGAATGGTGTGCCCGATGAACACCTCTCCAGAAAAGCTGAAAACAATACGCTATTTACAGAGAAGCACTTCTCTCAGCTAAATGTTGCACCTGATATTTATCTTAAAGTTAATTTCAGAAGAAAAGTCACTGATTCAGGATGCTTTTTTGACCACAGGGGCTCTGGGAACCAGAACTGCCCTCCTCACCAGCAGACTGGGGAAACTTGGGCTGAGGTGTGAATGAGCCAGGTCACAGGAGAGTGGCCAAGCTGCTGGTCGTTTTAACTCACTCTTGGGATACAGGGAAGCATGTGAAAAAACTGTCACCAGGACACAGACTGGTTCAAGTGTTATGCCTTCACTGAGAAAGCAGGTGACTCCTGCCCTCCCGGATGGTGCATTCTGTGGGCACAGGGGTCTCCTGTCCTCAAACAGCACGGGAGCTCTGCCCTGTAGCTCTCCTCAGCCAGCTGTCACTCCCCTGCCAGGTCTGCACATGCACAGCCCCTCTTGCGCTCAGCACAGGTGCCTGGGACTCCCTCCCTGGCCAGGGCACCCTCTTCCTTGATGCTCTAAACTGCAGAAGAGCCCATCCCGTCCCCCTTCCCTCCCATGGTCATCTGCAGAGTCTTCAGGGCTGCCCCCAACACCAACACAGACACCCGGGAGGGCTTCGTCTGGGGTCACCTGCTGCTTCTTCTAGCCCCTCTGCTCCCACTCAGCTGCGACCGAGGCCTGGCTCACCCTGGCAACCTCCTTAACTGTAACGGGAGTGACGGTGTTCTCATCACATCTGGTTGTTGTGACAATTAAATGAGATGAATCAGGCAAAGTTCAGCACCTAGCAAATGCTCCACAAATGTTAATAATCAGTTATTTGTAAAATGAGGATAATAATAACCTGAACTTTCCTCATGGAATCGAGATAAGTTTGTAGATACAAAAAGCTCTTTAGAACGTTGGGAAAACCACCTGATATTGATTGTTACTACTGTGGACCCCACGTTGTAGCCTCCACCTTTCCAGTCCCACTCTGGCCCCTGGCAGGGGGAGGCTGACCACTGTGTGGGCTCTGGCCCTCTCCGTCCTGGTACTGTGCCCACCTGCTTCTTCCCTTCTCTTTGCCCAGAATCCCCTCAGAGACCTCACTGGAGGCCTCCTGCTCCTCCAGTCCCTGCCCCCACCCCCACTTGCTCACCTCACCCTCACACAGGCCCTGAGAACCCCACTAGGTGACCACGAGACAGCAGTGAAGTGGGGGCACAGAGGTGTCCCCAGAACCTGCAATGTAGCAGGCAGCCTGAGCCTGTCCTACAGGGCCCTAATGGCAGTGCTGTGCAACTAGCCTAGGCAAAGCACCCTCTGACTATCTTCTCTCTCCCAGTAGGGCTTCCCACAGGCTTCTCCAGACTCCTCGACATAATCTTAACAGCTGTCTTCAAACACTGCTGAAAAGGTGCCTCCTCACCAGGCCCGTGGTGCTCATGCACAGGTGCACTTCAAGTTCTTCCAGTGACGCCCTTGTCTCCTCTCTGACCCTTCCTGTCATTACCAAACTCCACAAATTAGTGGGAGTATATGTCACAGTGCAAAGAGATCTGGCCTATGAGACGTTAGGGTCTCTGCCAATGACTTTTTTTTTTTTTGACCCTGACAAAGTTATGTAAACTCTCTGAGTTTAAGTTTCCTTATCTATAAAATGGGGTATTGAAACTAGGTCATCTCTAAGGACCTGCCAGCATACCACTGCTCCGTGGACTTGTCTCACTCTCGTGCTCAAAACTCTCCAATGGCTTCCTTCTGGAGAGAGAATAAAAAACATTCAGCCTGGCATCCATAGCTTTGTAGACTCTGGCCCCCACCTTCCTCTGCAGCCTCACCTCCAAGCAGGCTAGCTTATCATGAACATTCCTCAACACTGTCTGGCTCCAGCCTCCCCTGACTGTGAGTCCTGCCCCTCCTGTCAGGCCGCCTAGTAGAGTGAGAGAGCCTTCAAGGCCCCAGTGGGTGCCCCCACGGTGTCTCCGCTGAGCACCAAGATTGAAGTGCTCCTCCCTCCTCTGACCCGCCAGAATGGAGAACATTTCCTAGCTGATCCCCTTCTGGCATTGGTGGTCCTGTGCCCTCACCGTCTGTCTTAGTCATCTAGTGCTGCTATTACAGAAATACCACAAGTGGGTGGCTTTAAGAAACAGAAATTTATTCCTTCACAGTCTAGGAGGCTAGAAGTCCAAATTCATGGCATCAGCTCCAAGGGAAGGCTTTCTCTCTCTGTCAGTTCTGGGGGAAGGTCTTTGTCATCAATCTTCCCCTGGTCTAGGAGCTTCTCGGCACAGGGTCCTTGGGTCCAAAGGACATGCTCTGCTCCCAGCACTTCTTTCTTGGTGGTATGATGTACCCCGTCTCTCTGCTCACTTCTCTCTTTCATATCTCAAAAGAGATTGACTCAAAATACAACCTAACCCTGTAGATTGAGTTCTACCTAATTAACAAAACTGCCTCTAATCCTGCCTCATTAACATCATAGAGGTTAGGATTTACAACACACAGGACAATCATACCAGATCACAAAATGGTGCACAATCACAAAATACTGGGAATCATGGCCTAACCAAGTTGATACACATTTTGGGGGGACACAATTCAATCCACAACACTGTCTCCAAGTGGAAAGAGGAGCCACACCTTGAAGCACCCGTCACTGGAGGTCCTGTCATGTGCCCTCCAGACCTCATACATCTGCACCCAAGCCCACAGCACCCAGCACTATCCCCTTCACATACCCAGCACTCACAGAACACACCAATGAAATGTGACCAAATAAAGGGCATTTTGGCACTCTTTAGGGTATCATTTTCTGCAAGCAACTCCCACAAACATGGGAGTTCTCTCCAGAGCACTCTCTAGCCCCAAGTTGTTGCTGTTGCTCACTGCTGTCCAGTTGGCCCCTTACTCATGGTGACCCTGTGCACAACAGAACAAAATGCTGTCCAGTCCAGCATCATAGCAACACACAAGCCTCCACTGACAGGTGAGTGGTGGCTGCACATGAAAATCCTTGGCTAGGAATCAAACTTGGGTCTCACACATGGAAGGTGAGAATTCTATCACTGAATCCCCACTGCCCTCCTCCAGCCCCCATCTAGACATTACTTATCTTCCCACAATTATGTCTCTTTCAACAACTTCTAAAATTAAGTAAGCTCTGGAATCCTGGTGCTTGGGAAAAGCTCACTGTACTGGTCACCAGTCCCTGCCATTTCCAGATTAGAATGTCACAACGTGAAAACAGATGCCAAGTGAGTACAATGAGACAGTGACCTGGGACGGTGCCCTGGCAGATCTGAGAGTGAAAGACCCTTGTGGCCTCTTAAGGTCAGATTGGCATTTTAAAAATTGTTTCATGCACTCTCTCTAGTGAACAGACAGCACTCGACATCCATGTCTTCTAGGCACACACAACAGGAAAAGGGATCTCTGTGAGGAGCACGTTTTCCCTGGCTGCCCTGCTATGGACACTATGTGTCACAGCATGGGCATAGACTTAAACTGTGTCAGAGAAGGTCAGCAGTCTCCCTGACTGACAGGAGCCGCCTGCGGCTTCAGCTGAGCCGCATTAGAGAGAACACACACTGAACACTGTTAGGCCTCCTCCTGAGATCAAAGAATACAAGGGCCAGTGGCTGAGCTCCAGTGCCTTTTTCTCCTAATTTTTAGAATCAAATGAATAACAGGCACCCAGCAGCCCCCACTAAAGATAAAGTGATGCCCAAAGGGCTGAAATCCTGCAAATGCCCAGGCCGCAAGGGCATCCCCAGCACGCACCACCAGCCAGCCCCTCCAGAACAGGTGTTTGCCCAACTGAGAGCAAGTGGATAGTGGTGGCCCACAGCAAGGACCACCAGGGGCCCCAGATGCACTTCCTGCTTCCCAGCATAGAGCCCCTAGCAAAGGGGAACCAAAGTCCCTCACTTAATATGCACAGCAACCCTCTGAGCATGTTTTGTTACTATCTCATCTACAGGTGAGGAACCAAGACTAGAGGTGGCAGCCTGTTGAGAGGGACAAAGTCCCCCAGATGTGAAACTTCCCTCTCCCCAGGTGATCAACTCAAGAAGAGGAAGAAGGCAGGCATTTCCATGGGGATAAGGGTACGGAGCAGCAGCGCTGGGGCTCTGAGCTCCCAGCCAACTACAAGACATGGGAAGTTCTCACCTGCCCATCACGCCCCAGTCCTCCTAACACCAGGAGACCAAGGAGCCCAGGGTAACAGGGAAATGTGATGAACTGTGTATGACGTGTCTTCTAGTCATCCTGCAGTTTCCTTCCCCAGTTCTTTCTTCAGAGCAAGCAGAGCATCTCCAGGAATAAATATGTAAAAGGAGGTTAGAAGATATCGGTAAAGAGCAAGGCTCGCCTGCAGAGTCCCTACTTCTCCAGACAGGGCTGGTGAAGAGAGGACCAGGAGGCCTGCTAGGTGAGTGTGCTCCCTGCCAGTGCTTGAACAGGCAGCCTTGTAATGCCAGCAGGCACCACACCCTCTCCCACCACCCAGCAGAGTCCCCAAACATCCTTCTCCTCTGCCCAAAGCCAAAGTGCAACTCAACTGACCATTCTGAGGCCCTGCCTGCTACTGAACTTCTGTCTGCCTGAATGTCCCCATTTACAAGAGGGGGGTATTAGTGGCACCCACCTCATAAGGCTGTGTGAGCCCCAAATGAGTGAATACCTATAAAGCCCACCACCCATCTGTCAGTTTGCCATACTGCAGTAGCTTGCGTGTTACTATGATTCTGGAAGCTATGCTAACAGTATTTCAAATACCAGCAGGGCCACCCACGGTGGACAGGTTTCAGGGGAGCTTCCAGACTAAGAAAGACTAGGAAGAAAGGTCTGATGATCTACTTTAGAAAATTAGCCAATAAAAACCTCATGAATCACAACAGAACACTGTCCAATTCACTTGCTTTGGAGATGTCATCAGGAGGGGTCAATTGCTGTAACAGGACATTATGTTCGGTGAAGTAGAGGGTCAATGAGGGCAAGGGAGACCCTTGGTGAGATGGATTAGCACAAAAGTAGTAAGGATGGACTCACATATGCCAGTGATTGTGAGGATGACACAGGACAGGACAACGATTTGTTCTGTTGTACATAAGGTCACTATGAGTCAGAGTTGACAACAGCTAACAACATATACAGCACTTGGAGCAGTGCCTGGCACAAAGTAGGCATATGGATGAGCATGTCGTTATTATGACCCAAGCCCTGGGGAGACACAGGAGCAGACCAGACACCCCACTCTCCACTCCCTGTGCCCTCAAAGAGCTCACATGTGGAGTGGGTGGGGTGATCAGAAAGACCACAGCAGACACAAGGGTAGGAGCGGAGCTGGGGCTTCTCTTCCCCCCAGGAATGAGGAGCCTCTGGAGAGGCGGCCCTGCATAAAGGCTGAGGGCTGGGGAAAGAGTATCTGGTGAGAGGAACAGCATGGACGGAGGCCCTGAGGGTATGCTTGGCGGACTCAGGAACAGCAGGGGCCAGGCATCGGTTAGAGATGAGGGTAGAGCATGAGGGGGCCCATTGTTGGGCCTTGTCAGCTCACTTGTAATGTGTCTTCCCCTGTAGAAAACCACAGAGCTAGGCTGACAGTAAGAGCTCTGTTTAAAGTGCTCTTTCAGATGAAAATCTTTTTCAAATTGTTCATTTTTATAGCAAATACAGTGAGTGTGCTACATTCAATAAAAACCTGTAGTATACACAGGTGCATGCACACGCCAGGTCACAGAAGCACACTGGGGCCGAGCACTGTCCCCTGGGCAGCACGTCACTCAGCGGATATGGGTCAGACCACCTCTGTAGGAAAGCATAAAACAGGGAACTGTTCGCCACACATTTCAGAC
This sequence comes from Trichechus manatus latirostris, assembly GCF_000243295.1. Classification (NCBI taxonomy): domain Eukaryota; kingdom Metazoa; phylum Chordata; class Mammalia; order Sirenia; family Trichechidae; genus Trichechus; species Trichechus manatus. The sequence continues at coordinate 689,130 of NW_004444198.1, forward strand.
ATGTATCCCTTACAGAGGAGAAAAGAGATGCTGCCACAGAGTGCTTTCTGGAAAGTTTCCAACCTGAAGACAGCAGGACTGACACGGCGCACACAGGTTCAGTCAGGGGGGTTGCAGCGCAGGCCTCCAGAGCCTGGGGGGCACTCACCCCAGAGACAGGCATCAATCATCCATGGTCCCTTCCCACTGCCTGGCACACTAGGGGGCTATGGCTGGGGTGCTGGTTCATGTGAGCTTTGTCCAGTGGTAGCTCTGAGGTAAGCTAAGAATCACAGGTGCCATCCTCTAAGTCTCGCCTAGTGCATTGTGCCATAATGGAAGATGATCTTCAATATCTCAATCCTAATTTCTGTTAACAACCTTAAGGAGGTAGGCATATTATCAGAGAGATTTAATATGTTATTGATGGTCTCACAGCTAATGAGTGCCAGAACCAGGCTTTTAACACAGGCTAATTTGACTACAAATCACATACTTTTCAAACAAGATTCTTAAAAATGTATATATACGGGTGGAGCCAATATGCGCTATAGACAGAAGCACCATGCCGTCCCTCCACAGCAAAGACCTGAAAAACTAAGTAAAACAGAGACAAACATCAATCCTGGAACCCTAAGCGTCACAAGAAGAGAAAAATAACTCAACGAAGCACCGAATGGAATAAGAAGCTGACAGAGAACAGAGAGCAAGGGGAGTTATGAGTGGAGGTCCCCTATCACCTAATGCAGCACAGATCCACCATCTTGGACTCCTGTAGGAGACTGGCTGACAGGAAGTATGGGAAAGCAGATTCATGGAGCTGCCAGCAGGAGATAGAGCACCCAGTAATCAGAGACACACGCTTTCCCACCGCCCATCCTGCCTCCCCCCACTCAACCTTTGCCGCTTCCCGGCTGGCTGATCTGAGGCTTCCTGGTGGATTGATTCCTGCCTTCCTGGAAGGCCAATTCACTGCTTCCTGGTGTTCCTATTCACTGCTTCTTGGAGGGCCGATCGGTTGCTTCCCAGTGGGCCACAGCAGCGGCACAGGAGGCGCCGGTTCCGTGCCTCGCGGATTTGCCCCACCCACACCGGCCAGCTTCTTCGCTGCCATTTCTTTGTTGGTCATATTGCTTTTTTCAGCCTCTTTTGTTTCTTCCCTGCCTCTCACCTCCTCCCCTTCCTCTCACCTGACTCTGTGTGCCATTTTTGCTTCTTCCTGACAGGCTGTGAAGCACTGCTCAGCTGGGGAACTGCTTCCCCGGTCCACTTCCCCGGTCCACGCAGCAATGCTGGTGGGATCCCTGGGGGCTTTTTTTTCTTTTGTTAGTTTGTTTTCTGTTTCTTTTTTCCTTTTTATTTTTCTTCATTTCTCAGTTTCTCCTCTCTTTCTACTTACCTTCTTTTCCTGTGTCCTGAATACCTGGCACTGTGTATCATCTCCACTCCTTCAAGCCAGGCTGTACTGCACGGCTTGGGAGCCACTTCCCAGATCTGCACAGCTGTGCTGGTAGGATCCCTGGGGACATTTATTTACTTTAAATTTCTTTTTTATTATTATTATTTTTCCTTTTTGTTTTTCTCCATTTCTTGGTTTCTTGTCTCTCCACTCCAACAGCAAGCTCACTCAACACTTTTTTTTTTTTTGCTCCTGTTTCTCTCTCCGCTCTCTTTTTTTCCATACCCAACCTAGCTCCACACACCACAACCTCCCCCTCCCCTCACCGTGTGCTGAACATTGCACTCCCAAGCAGCACAGGCATGACCTACTGGAACCTGCCCTCACTGACCACAGGCTCATCTTGTCACCCCAAATACATGCCACAAACAACTCATCCCAGCCCCTCCCCTTCAGTTGGACCTGCCCTGGCCTGGACCTGCCCTGGACCTGGTCCTGACCATTGGACAAGGAAGTGAAAAATATTGTGTCCACAGACGAGCAAACAACAAAGAACGCACAGCACACCTGCTCAGACATAACCAAATAAAACAAAAAAGCAAGACTGAAACAAACAAATCTACAATCAATACATGAAGAAAATAACTACTGAATGCCCCGAAGACAGCAGACAATATCAAAACATATTAAAAAAACAGGACAGGATGGTTCCAGTAGGCATTCAAAATAAAACACCAGATGACTTTCCAGTAGAAGAAAAGGCACTAGAACTACCCGATAGGGAATTCAAATCCCTAATATTCAGAGCTATCCAAGAGTTGAAGCAAAAAGCAGACAAAAATGAGGAAAAAAATAGACAAATTGATGGAAAATACAGACAAAAAAATGGAAGAATTCAGAAAAATAATACAGGAACAAAATGTCAAAATAAATACACAACTAGAAATCATACAAAAACAACAATTAGAAATCCAAAAGATAAACAACAAGATTTCAGAAATGGACAGTGTCATAGAAGGGCTGAGGAACAGGTTTGAAACAACGGAAGACAGGATTAGCAAAACTGAATACAAACACTTGGATACAACTCTGTTTGGGGAAAAATCAGAAAAAAGAACAAAGAAAAATGAAGAAATCCTGAGAATTATGTAGACTATAATCAAAAGCAAAAATTTGCCAGTGATCAGAGTTCCAGAACAGGGAGAGAAAATGGAAAACACAGACAGGATCATTGAAGAATTGCTGACAGAAAACTTCACTAATATCATGAAAGATGAAAAGCCAACCATCCAAGAAGTTCAATGAACCCAATATAGGATAGACTCCAAAAGAAAATCACCAAGGCATATCATAATTGCACTCAATAAAACCAAACAAAGAATCCTGAGAGCAGCTCAAGAAAAACAAAAAGTCACATACAGAGGGGAAACAATAAGACTAAGCTCTGATTACTTGGCAGAAACCATGCAGGCAAGAAGGCAATGGGATAACATATATAAGAACTTGAAAGAAAAAAATTGTCAGCCAAGAATAATATAACCTGCAAAACTCTCGTTCAAACATGATGGTGAAATTAAGACATTTCCAGATAAACAGATGTTAAGGGAATATGTAAAAACCAAACCAAATTTACAAGAATTATTGAAGGGAGTCCTTCAGTTTGAAAACAAACATCAGACAACAGCCTGAATCTAGGACACAAGATCGCACCAGCCAGACATGAATCTAGGAAATGAACTCTCAAGGACTATTCAAAACCAGAAGATTTACAACAGGGAACCAGAGAAGTTAATCTGTAAATGACAACAATGTCAGAACAATAAAAAAGGGAATAAACGGCGGAGGTATAGAACTTTCTAATGGAGAGGAGGGCAAGGCCATACTAAGTAATAATAGACTGGTTCAAACTTAGCAAGATAAGAGTAAATTTCAAGGTAACCACAAAGAAAGTTAACAAATCTACTCATCAAAATAAAGAAGAAAAACATAAAGTCTCAGTAAAAACAAAAGAAATGAAAAAAAAAATCCACAAACAAAAGGAATTCAGCATAGGAGAGTAAGAGAAACAAAGAAATAAGCAGCAGCACAAAAAAAAAAAAAGCACTACAAAATGACGACAATAAACTCACACTTATCAATAATTACACTGAATGTAAATGGCTTAAATGCACCCATAAAGAACAGAGAGTGACAGAATGGATAAAAAAAACAGGATCCACCAATATGCTGTCTACAAGAAACAAACCTTAGAAACAAAGACAAATTTATTAAAATTCAAAGAATGGAAAAAGATACTTCAAACAAACAGCCACCAAAAAAAGAGGAGGAGTGGCAGATAAAATAGACTTTAAAACAAAATCCACCATAAAAGACAAAGAAGGGCACTATATCAGGATTAAAGGGACGACCTAGTATGAAGACAACCATAATAAATGTCTACACACCCAGTGACAGGGCTCCAAAACACATAAAACAAACTTTAAGAGTACTGAAAAGAGAAATTGACAGTTCCACTATAATAGTAGGAGACTTCAACATACCACCTTCGGTAAAGGACAGAATATCTAGAAAGAAACTCAGCAAAGATACAGAAGATCTAAAGGTCACAATCAGCCAACATGAACAGAATCAAGAATCCAGATGTAAATCCATCTACCTAGGGTCACCTGACCTTCGACAAAGGCCCAAAGTCCATCAAATGGGGAAAAGACAGTCTTTTTAACAAATGATGCTGGCAAAATGGGATGCTCATCTGCATAAAAATGAAACTGGATCCATATGTCACAACATACACAAAAACTAATTCAAAATTGATCAAAGACCTAAATATAAAACCAAAAACTATAATGATCATAGAAGAAAAAATAGGATCAATGCTAGAGACCCTAATACACGGCATTAAAAGGGTACAAACCATAACTAACAACATACAAACTCCAGAAGATAGGTTAGATAACTGGAATCTTCTAAAAATTAAACACTTACGCTCATCAAGAGACTTCACCAAAAGAGTAAAAAGAGAAACTACAGACCGGGAAAAATTTTTTGGCTATTACAAATCCGACAAAGATCTAATCTCTACAATCTAAAACATACTGCAACACCTCAACAACAAAAAGACAAATAATCCAATTAAAAAATGGGCAAAGGAAATGAACAGACACTTCACCAAAGAAGACATTCAAGGGGCTAACAGACACATGAGGAAATGCTCATGATCACTGCCATTAGAGAAATGCAAATCAAAACCACAATAAGATACCATCTCACCATGGCATTATTGGCACGAATCAAAAAAACAGAAAATAACAAATGTTGGAGAGGTTGCGGGGAGATTGGAACTCTTATGCACTGTTGGTGGGAGTGCAAAATGGTCCAACCATTTTGGAAAATGATATGGAGCGTCCTTAGAAGGCTAGAAATAGAAATACCATATGATCCAGCAATCCCACTCCTAGGAATATATCCTAGAGAAATGAGAGCTGTCATACTAATAGACATATGCACACCCATGTTCATTGCAGCACTGTTCACAATAGCAAAAAGAGGGAACAACCTAGATGCCCACCAACAGACGAATGGATAAACAAACTATGGTACATACACACTATGGAGTACTATGCAAAGATAAAGAACAATGATGAATCTGCGAAGCATCCCACAGCATGGATGAATCTGGAAGGCATTATGCTGAGTGAAATAAGTCAGTCACAAAAGGACAAATATTGTATGAGACCACTACTATAAAAACTCATGTAAAGGTTTACACACAAAAAGAGAAAATCTTTGATGGTTACGAGGGAGGGGAGGGGTGGGGGTAGAAAAACACTAAATAGACAATCGATAAGTGGTAATTTTTGTGAAAGGTAAGACAGTACACAATACTGGGGAAGCCAGCAAAACTTGTTCAGGGTAAGGTCACGGAAGCTCCATGGACAAATCCAAACTCCCTTAAGGACCAAATTGCTGGGCTGAGGGCTGTGGGGACCATGTCTCAGGGAACATTTAGCTCAATTGGCATAACATAGTTTATAAAGAAAATGTTCTACATTCTACTTTGGTGAGTAGCGTCTGGGGTCTTAAAAGCCTGTGAGCAGCCATCTAAGATACTGCACTGTTCTCACCCCTTCAGCAGCAAGGGAAAATCAAGAAAACTAAAAACACAATGGAGAGAGTACTCAAAGGACTAATGGACCACAACTACTATGGCCTCCACCAGACTGAGCCCAATACAACTAGATGGTGCTCGGCTACCAACACTGACTGCTCTGACAGGGATCACAATAGAGGGCCCCAGACAGAGCTGGAGAAAAATGCAGGACAAAATTCTAACTCAAAAAAAGACCAGACTTACTGGCCTGACAGGAACTGGAGAAACCCTGAGAGTATGGCCCCCATTTTAGCCCAGTAATGAAGTCACTCTGGAGGTTCACCTTTTAGCCAAAGATGAGGACAAAATGAGACTAAAGGGGCACACCAGCACATTGACAAGGACTAGAAGGCAGGAAGGGACACAGAAGCTGGTAATAGGGAACTCAAGGTTGAGAAAGGAGATACTGATACGTCATGGGGTTGTTAACCCATGTCATAAAACAATATATGTACTAACTGTTTAGTGAGAAGCTAATTTGTTCTGTAAACCTTTATCTAAAGTTCAATTTTAAAAAAAAGTATATATAATACCTCGAAAAAACCAAACCCAAACCCGTTGCCATCGAGTCGATTCTGACTCATAGCGACCCTATAGGACAGAGTAGAACTGCCCCATAGGGTTTCTAAGGATCAGCTGGTGGATTCAAACTGCTGACCTTTTGGTTAGGAGCTGAGCTCTTAACCACTGTACCACCAGGGCTCCAATACACTGAAGAAAAATAAAAATTACAGTTACCTATAACCCTAATACCTAATGTAGATATCTAGATAGAAGAGAGTCCCTGGATGGTTCAAATGTTAAGTGCTCAACTGCTAACTGAAAGGATGGAAGTTCGAGTCACCCAGAGGTGCCTAAGAAGAAAGGCCTGGTGATCTACGTGCAAAAAATCAGCCTCTGAAAACCCTATGGAGCACAGTTCTACTCTGACACACACAGGGGTCGCTATGAGTCAGAGTTGACTTGATGACAAATGGTTTGTTTTGGATATTTAAATGAAGAATGGGACCCAGGGTACATTGTTACGGCAGACCAAGGTCCTCAGTCACTACCTGGCATGGACCTCCCTCCACTCATCTGTAGATTTACTCATCATTGATTTCCTCATTCCATTTTACAGAAGAGTTAGGCTTCACTTGTTTTAATGAAACCCCTGTTGTCAGACATTATGGTCTTGGCAACTATGCCCCAGGCGGGTGCTGGGAGGGCAGCATCAAAGCCACTAAAAAACCCAAAACCAAACCTGTTGCTGTCGAGTCGATTCCGACGCATAGCAACCCTATCAGACAGAGTAGAACCGCCCCATACAGTTTCCAAGGAGCACCTGGTGGATTCAAACTGCCAACCTTTTGGTTAGCAGCCATAGCTCTTAACCACTATGCCACTAGGGTTTCCTCAAAGCCACTAGGAGCTGTAAAAGATGGGTCTGCCTCAGAGAGTTTGACTCAGTAGATTGGAGATGTGACCAGGGAATTATTTTTAAAGCTCCTCATGTAATTTAGACTGACATGAATGAGTCACTTTCCGTATGGAGGTGGTCAGAGAAATTAATGCTTGCACCACCATGACCACAGCAGCTAATGCTAACCAAGACTCAGGAAGCCTCCAGTCCTCTGCGAAGGCCCTTGCCACATATCCTCACTCAGAAAGGGAGCACAATGAAAAAACTTCAGAAATTATTTACCTGTTTCCTGGAATGTTACTAAACATCCATGGCTTAGAAACCTATAGAGGAAATGAAATAAAGTCAGAATAAAGCCTTTTCTGAAGAAGGGGAACAACACTACACTGTCCCAGCTGGGGCACATGGGTGGTTCCCACTGAATCGTCGGCATCTGTAAAGAGGGCAGATGCATGCTGTGTTCCTCTGATTCCACTTGAACAGAATCACAGGGCTTTGATACTTGGAGAGCATTGTGGTTCTCCTTGCAAACCCCAGACGGGCAGCAGGAGTGTGGCATCACACCCCTGACATCCTGTCTCGCTGTGGAGAACTCTGGGCCATAAATGGAAATTCCTTATAGTTTACCCAAAGGGTACGATGGTTTATGCTCAAGTGTAAGACTCTAGTGGAGACAACAGACAAGAGTTTTAGGGGGAAATGATGCATTTCTGAAAGACCACTGCAGCTCTGGGTAATCCTGGCAACATTTCTGAGAAGTATCACTTAGAATAGCAGTGGACTTGCTTTCAGGCTCTTAAAATACACGATTTCTATTTTTCCTCTCCAGTGACTGTCTATTCTAGGAATATTTTTTGTCTCTGATTTACCTTTTCTTTCTTTTCTGAAGGAAGAGGCAAAAATCATCTACTTTTCCCTCTGCTGATAGCTCTCAAGACATAACAAGAATGGAAGAAAAAGGTAAAAAATGATGACTGCCGAATTCTAGGTTGTTGAGACTTGCCCAGGTTAAAAGGCTGTGCTACTGTCTCCATTGAGATATGACTAAAGGAGCTACCAGCCCAAATGGTGAATTCAGAAGTCTGAAGGCCAGGGGAGTAGCCTCCCCTTTGCAGTCGCACGACGGGCTTTCAATTTGTGAGATCATTCAAAGGTGGTCCTTCCAAGCTTTACTATATACCCTCTTGGATAATTTTTTTTTCAGTAAAATATACATCTGATGACGATGAGGCTGAATAATGAAGCATCCCTCAGCTTAACTGCAGGCACACCATGGCGCGCTCCATGTCAGTGCTGCAGCTGCACCCACGTCCTATCCCGATGGTCACATCCCCATCTCCAACTGCCAGCCACACTTAACCCGGAGCTTTAGTGAGCAGACACTCACTACCTGCACCATGTAAGCTCTTTCTGGCACCCAGGAAATAGTGATGAATAACAACAACAGTAATTACCCGTGCACTCACGCCCAACTGAGCAGGGCTCTCTGGAGATTTTTATCCAATTTCCCACAGCACTATTAGCAGAGCTGCCAATGGTAAGAACCAGCTCTGGAAAGTTCTCAGAGACTCCTATGAAAATAAAGCAAACTGGGTAAAACTCTAAAACCTCATCAAATTAAGAGGCTGAACCCTAGAAAGTGAACAGTCAATCCTGTTTTGCCGTGGTGTGAGCTGGGTACATTGCCATACAGGACAATACAGGTCAATACACACAAGGGTTATACACCTGTATTCATGGCACATGGAGACAGCTCCTTTCCAAAGCTTCTCTCTGGCCTTCCAGGGCTGTGTCTTGAATTAAAATCCTTCTGCAGTTGCCTGAGCATACCGTTTAGATCAACAGTGTTATCATACTACAACTCTCATTTCATGCTCTCCCTAGTGCCTAATAATAGCCAAATTTTCACTGAAATTGATCAGTAACAGAGAGCCTTCTCTCTTCACGCCCACTGTACTTTCCACCCTCCCACCCCCCAAAGAAGCAGGCCCTGAATTGATTTCTTTCTGACAGTGAAGAGCTGCCCTGACTTCCCCAGCACTTAGCTGGCTTCTCACTGCGTGTCCTCCCTCCAAGATGGCACTCACTCGGGCAGAGAGTGTCTAGACAGTATTCATGGCCCATCTGTCTGGCCCAGCCCACAGAGAGCAAACTCTATTAGGACTGAAACCACGTCCCTTCCTCCTCCTCCCTTTTCTCTTTCCTTTTGAAAAGCAGTAATCTGACACTGAAAATTACTATCATTGTTGCAATTCTCAAAATAGCACTGTCAGACTTTCATTAACATCCACACTAGACTACTAAATATTAAAGAAGTGGATAAATTTCATCGGAAGTGGGGCAGCCCCCTCCACATAAAAGCAGTAACATAATCAAAATGTAAATCTAAGAGGTTGTTTTTATCTGCGCAAATCTAGTGTTACAGCAGGAGGAAATGAAAGCTAAGGGTTATGGAAACTTTCCCTCCTGTTCTCCACCTTTGTTCATCTGAAAAGGCTGAATTACCTTTCAAGACCCTATAAGATTTTAATTGATGAGAAAAATATTCAGGAGAAAAAAAGGCCGCAAGCATAAGGACAGTTGGGAGCTGGCCATGCTGGACAGCCAGGCTACAGACCCCTCCAGGCACCCACAGGAGGCACTGAGGTGGAGACTCTTTGCCAGGGACAACCTGCAACTCTGTCAGCGTAGCTGCTCCCAGAGACTAGAGAGATGCATATCCTGGTCCTCATCTTGTTCCACACACCATCTTGGATCAATTTCACACAAGTCAATCATTGTTTTCCCATGGATTTTTTCTTTTTTTTCCTTAAAGCTTAAAAGGGGGAGAGCAAGCCCTGTCAAAAGAACTCACAACCCTGCAGAACAGCTTGAGTCACCTGAAGTGGCCAGTATCCAGCTTGTGGAAACCCGGAGCCCAGTACCAGCCACCAGGAGGCCTGGTCCCACTCTCCCTGTAACGATAGCATGGAGAACCAGGCTCTCTGAGGCTTCCGACCCTGGACAAGCCCAGGCCCAGTCATGCCTGGCACAGCCGAGTGAGCTGAAGGGGCCAACCTTCTCCCTGGGAAGCCAAGAGGATGAGCAGTCTGGACCAACAGCCCACATCTAGCCACAGGGCCCTCGGCCATCACGGCAGAAAGAGTTGCTCCTGTTCCCCAGTCTTGCTGAGCCTCAGACATAGGAATGCTCATCTTCACAACAAGGGCTCATGTTGTTGTTAGGTGTCATCTAGTTAACTCTAGCTCAATGTCTGAGCCCACTCTTGCACCCACTGTATCAATTCGTCTCATAGAGGGGCTCCTTCTTTTTCGCTGACCCTCTACTTTACCAAGCATGATGTTTTTCTCCAACGATTGGTCCTTCCTGACAACATATCCAAAGTACCTGAGATAATCTCGCCATCCTCACTTCTAAGGATCATTGTGGCTGTACTTCCTCCGAAACAGATCTGTTTGTTCTTCTGGTAGTCCATGGTATATTCACTATTCTCCATCAACACCACCATTCAACGGCATCAATTCTTCTTCGGTCTTCCTTATTCGTTGTCCAGCTTTAACACCCATATGAGGCGACTGGAAGTACCATGGCTTGAGTCAGGCGCGCCTCAATCCTTAAAGTGACATGTTTGCTTTTTAACACCTTAAAGAGGTCTTTTGCAGCAGATTTGCCCAGTGCAATAGGTCATTTGATTTCTTGACTGCTGCTTCCACAGATGTTGACTGTTGATCCAAAAAGAATGAAATCCTTGACAGTTTCAACTTCTTGGCCATTTATCATGGTGTTGTTTATTGGTCCACTTGTAAGGTTTTCACTTTCTTTATATTTAGGTGTAATCCATCCTGAAGGCTGTGGTCTTTGATCTTCATCAGTAAGTGCTTCAAGTCATCTTCACTTTTGGCATGCAAGGTTATGTCATCTGCATATCTCAGGTTGTTAATGAGTCTTCCTCCAATACTGATGCCACATTCTTCTTCATATAGTTCAGGTTCTCAGATTATTTGTTCAGCATATAGACTGAATGAGTAAGGTGAAAGAATACAACCTTGCCACACACCTTTTCCAATTTTAAACCATGCAGTATCCCCTTGTTCTGTTAAAATGATTGCCTCTTGGTCCATGCACTCTTCGTAATGTTATCTAAAATACTGTGATGATCCACACAGTTGAATGACTTCGCTCAGTCGATAAAACATCATTAATAATCAGAACGTGGAACGTACAAAGTATGAATCAAGAAAAATTGGAAGTTATCAATAATGAAATGGAACACTTGAAGATCGAGATTCCAGGCATTAGTGAGCTAAAATGAACTGGTATGGATCATTTTGAACCTGACAATCATATGGTCTACTATGCCGGCAACAATAAATTGAAGAGGAAGGGCACTATACTCATCGTCAAAAAGAACATTTCAAGATCTATCCTGAAGTACAGTGCCGTCAGTGATAGAATAATATCCATATGCCTATAAGGAAGACCAATTAACATGACTATTACACAAATTTGCACAACAATTGAAGATTTTTATGAACTATTTCAGTGTGAAACTGATCAAACATGCAATCAAGATGTATTGATAATTACCAGTGATTGGAATGCAAAAGCTGGAAACAAAAAAGAAGGATCAGTAGCTGGAAAATATGGCCTTGGTGATAGGAATGATGCTGGAGATTACATGATAGAATTCTAAAAGACCAATGACTTATTCATTGGAAGTACATTTTTTCAGCAACAAAAGCAATGACTATACACGTGGCCCACACCAGATGGTTTACACAGGAATCAAATTGGCTACATTTGTGGAAAAAGATGATGGAGAAGCTCAATGTATCAGTCAAGATAAAGCCAGGGGCCGACTGCAGAACATACCATCAATTACAGTACTCATATGCAAGTTCAAGTTAAAGCCAAAGAAAATCAAAGCAAGTCCAAGAGAGCCAAAGTATAGCCCTGAATACATCCCACTTTAATTTAGAGAGCATCTCAAGAACAGATTTGAATCACTGAACACTAATGACCGAAGACTAGAAGAGCTGTGGGATGACAACATACATGAAGAAAGCAACAGGTCATTAAAAACAGAGGAAAGAAAGAAAAGACCAAAATGGGTGTCAGAAGAGACTCTGAAACCTGCTCTGAGTACAGAGTAGCTAAAGCGAACAGAAGAAATAATGAAGTAAAAGAGTTGAACAGAAGATTTCAAAGGGCAGCTCAAGAAGACAAAGTGAAGTATTATAATGAAATGTGCAAAGACCTGGAGTTAGAAAACCAAAAGGGAAGAACACTCTCAGCATTTCTCAAGCTGAAAGAACTGAAGAGAAAATTCACGCCTCAAGTTGCAATACTGAAGGATTCTATGGGCAAAAAATTGAAAGACGCAGAAAGCATCAAAAGAAAATGGAAAGAATACATAGAGTCACTGTACCAAAAATACATGGTTGATGTTCAACTATTTCAAGAACCGCTGATACTGAAGGAAGAAGTATAAGTTGCATTGAAGGAATTGGCAAAAATTAGGCTACAGGAATTCATGGAATCAAGTATCATTGAGATGCTTCAATAAACAGATGCAACGCTGGAAACAGTTGTCTATGTCAAGAAATTTGGAAGACAGCTGCCTGGCCAACTGACTAGAAGAGATCCATATTCATGCCCATTCCAAAGAAAGATGATCAAACAGAATGCAGAAATTATCAAACAATATCATTAATATCGTATGCTAGCAAAAATTTTGCTAAAGATAATTAAAAAATGACTGTGCCTGTATTTCAACAGGGAACTACCAGAAGTTCAAACTGGATTCAGAAGAAGATGTGAAACAAGGATATAACTGCTGATGTCTGATGTCAGAGAATACCAGAAAAATATGTACCTGTGTTCTATCAACTACAAAAAGGCATTCAACTGTATGGATCATAACAAATTATGGATAACATTATGAAGAATGGGAATTCCAGAACAGTTAATTGTGCTCATGCAGAACCTGTACATGTATCAAGAGCCAGTCGTTTGAACAGAACAAGGGGATACTGCATGGTTTAAAATTGGAAAAGGTGTGTGGCAAGGTTATATTCTTTCACCTTACTCATTCAGTCTATATGCTGAACAAATAATCTGAGAACCTGAACTATATGAAGAAGAATGTGGCATCAGTATTGGAGGAAGACTCACTAACAACCTGAGATATGCAGATGACATAACCTTGCATGCCAAAAGTGAAGATGACTTGAAGCACTTACTGATGAAGATCAAAGACCACAGCCTTCAGGATGGATTACACCTAAATATAAAGAAAGTGAAAACCTTACAAGTGGACCAATAAACAACACCATGATAAATGGCCAAGAAGTTGAAACTGTCAAGGATTTCATTCTTTTTGGATCAACAGTCAACATCTGTGGAAGCAGCAGTCAAGAAATCAAATGACCTATTGCACTGGGCAAATCTGCTGCAAAAGACCTCTTTAAGGTGTTAAAAAGCAAACATGTCACCTTGATGATGAAGGTATGTCTGACCTAAACCAGGGCATTTTCACTTGCCCCATATGCATGTGAAAGCTTGGACAACGGAAAAAGGAAGCCAGAAGAAGAATTCATGGCTTTGAATTGTGGTGTTGGCTAAGAATATTGTATATACTATGGATTGCCAAAAGAACAAACAAATCTGTTTTGGAGGAAGTACAGTCAGCATGCTCCTTAGAAATGACAATGACAAGACTTTGTCTTGCTTACTTTGGATATGTCAGGAGAGGCCAATTGCTGGAGAAAGACTTCATGCTTGGTAGAGGTTCAGCGAAAAAGAGGGAGTCCCTCAATGAAATGGATTGACACAGTGGCTGCAACAATGGGCTCAAACATAGCAAAAATGGTGCAGGACTGGGCAGTGTTTTGTCCTGTTGTACATGAGGTCACTATGAATCAAAGCCAACTTTATGGCACCTAACAACAACAGCAAGTTTCCTCCTCCTATCCTCTCCCTCTACTCTCTAAGTTACTTTGTACGCAGCAGGAAACCAGGAGAGATAGTGTCAGCTGTGGGGACCCTTGCTGCATCCGGGTTCCTGCATGACGCAAACACAGTACTGACAATTGCAAAAGGCTACTGACAAAACAGTGACCAGGGGAAAACATGGACTGAATACCAAGAAAACACACACTTACCTGAAATTATCTTTTCAAATTATAGTGGTGGGACTCTAAGAACACTCAGTGTAAGAAACTGAACTTACATAACAGAAAACCATGAGGAAACCATTTGTACTACTGTACTCTTGAATTTAGCAAGCATGAATAGGAGACTTAAAATTTGCCAAGCACAGTACTTTTCTGAGCTTGCCCCTCAACAGGAAAGTACAGTAGGAATAAAGAAAATACTTTCTTTTAAAATAATCCCCTCCCATTTTCATATTTGCAGCTTTGGTATTTATGTAGTGTAATTTCCATAACAAAAAATTTAAAAATCAGAATTATATAAATATAACTGCACAATATAATGTTAGTTACCCCGGGAAGAGAAGCTGAGTGTATCACGCAAGTCTCTCTAAGAAGATCCCATGACACGGGTTAGTGATGCAAACTTTATTCCCAGGGCATGCTACTGCAAAAAGGATGCTTGCCCTCCGTCTGCTTCACCTAATCCAAGGAAACACAGAAAATAAACCACTTTTCCTAAGAGAAGTCCAGCAGTGTTTCACAATTGCCTTCTTTCTCCTTCCTCTTCACAAAAACCATGAGATCAAAAATCAATGAACTTCAAACTCTGTTTTCACATTTTCAAGTTCAGGAAATGCTTGAAACCTCACCGTTGGGGATTCACACATGTAAAACCTCAGTTAGGTTGTTCTCCATCCAGTGTCAAATGGAAAAACACATTGCCAGGACCTTCTTAAAAAGTCTCATAGAATTTTTTCTACTTTCTTATTTCAATTACAGAATTAATTCTGGGCCCTTCACAGATCTTCCTTTGCTTATTTAAAATGACTTTCTGAGTGACCACTCTTAGTAAGGTCTGAGGGCTGGTTTGGAGAACATTAAAGTCAGTGTGTGAGGTCTTGAAGCTTGTCAGAGCTTCTCAGGTCAATAACAAAAGACGATTCAAAACACATGGCCCCTAACCACCCCTGAGAATAGCTTTCTGCTTTGAGACACACTATCTTTCCATCCTAAAAGAAGAAAACATTTTCTTTATGGAAACATAAATCCCTTTCCTTAACCAGAAAACAGCACCCTTTCCATTTGCTGCACAACTGAACTCTTAACGATTTCAAAAACACGATCCAGTGTGGAAGCCCCATAGGCAGGAGGGACTTACAGCTGAAGATTCCGGGGGGTGGATGTTCAGTCACCAGGAGACAGTTTTCCTCATCACTATTGTCCCCACAGTCGTTCCGTTGGTTGCAGACCAGTGAACCAAGATACAAGCACTTTCCGCTGGTGCAGGTGAATTTGCACTCTGGAATGTAAACATAAGGTGGTCACTGCATGCTTGTTGCTTTGTGTGCATTTTCCTGTTGAGTGCCATGGTGGGATTCAGTCCACCTGGAGACTCCAGGAAACCAAGCTCAGGGAAGGGCCATCTCAGGGAGGATCTTCCTACTACAAGGTACCCGGGTGGAACCTCATGCACGCCTCAGGGGCTGAGGAAGACACCTCTCTAACTAAGTGCCCTGGAGCGCCCACACGTATGCCTCAGGGGCTGGAAAAGACCCTTCTCCTGTGGGAGTACCTCATGTGTGCCTCAGGGTCACACAAGGGCCCAACAGCACTCACCCACAAGTCTTTCCCTGCTCTGCCCAGCGAGAGTCACAGCTGTGGGGCTTTACTCTTTTGCTTGGAGACACCGCTGGCAGTGTCTTGCCCCCAAAGCTGGGGCACACTCAGCAGTGGCAGCTTGTACACTAGCAGGACTTTGGGGCTCAGCCTCAACAGAAATAAGCTCATAAATTTTATCTTCAGTTTGCTACTGGCTTATTGCGAAGGTCTGGGCAAAATATCTGACTTCTCTGGTATTTATCTAACACCGGAGAAAAGCAGATTTAACGCCAGTGGTGGTAGCATTGATTTTAAACATGTAAAACCTGGGGAATCCTGTTTGTGCTCTCTGCTACCCAAGAGCTTCCCACACCAAGGGACTTGTTGATGAACAATAAAGACAGGCCAGACCCAAACTCAAGTCCCTGCAGGTCACACCAAACATAAAAAAAAACCTTTGCTGTCAAGTCGATTCTGACTCACAGCGACCCTATAGGACAGGGTAGAACTGCCCCATAGGTATCCACGGCTGAAATCTTTATGGAAGCAGAGTACCACATCTTTCTCCCACCAAGTGGCTGGTGGAACAACTGGTGGGTTGGAACCACCGACCTTTCCATTAGCAGCCATAGTGCTTAACCACTATGCCACCAGGGCTACCGAACGTAGGGTCTCTAAAATCTGTAGAAACCAACATTTGAACATGGAACTCATTTTTATAAGTCTTTTAAAATAAACTTACAACATTCCTAGCCATTAAAGGAATTAAGGATAAAGGAAATCACATAATTATACACATGCGGACATACAAAATCCATGCATGTCTCACATCTTACACTGGCTGTGCCTGTTCTCTAGGGAAGTGCCCACAGACTGTGGACAGGATGGCAGCAGCGCACACCCACTGGAAGGGCGGGGTGGAAGGAGCCCTGGGAGAAGCATGAGAACACCTGGGTCCATCTTGCCCTCCTCTGACTGGCTGACTCTCGAGTTCTCTTCTCTGTGCTAGTCTTGGTTTGTCTGTCTGTGAAATGGGTGGCAGGCCTGGATCATGTCCAAGCCCTCCCACATCTGGAAGTCCACTATTCAGATAAAGGTTGAAGCACATGGTCCACACCCCTCTTCCAGTTACACTGCACTGGAGATGTCACCCATTTCTGTGGGGTTCACTTTGTCACCTGCAAAAAGAATAGCCCCTTACTTGTTGGAAAGAGAAAGTATTTTTGCAAACCGTATGAAGAAGGCATTACAATTCTCCATTTGTTCATGTTCTCCTGAAAGAGTGTAGAGAACATCACAGCTGGAGGCCCTGACCTAGTTTCGAGTGACATGTGCGCATGACCCAGAGGTGACTCACCAACCTTACCACTTGAGCTTCCTGCCAGTTAGAAACCCAGCTGCTGAGGGGATCTGGTAAGGGCTCTGCTGAAGCCAAACCCTTTCTTCCCATACAGTGCAAATACTGCAATATAGCTATTTGAAATCAGTTATGAGGTGATTTTTTTTTTAACTTAATGGAAAAAAAGGATGTCAGAAAAAGAATTTATCTTCCTTTCCAAAAAAAAATTGGACTTCATCCAGTGACAAGGGCCAGAAGGCAGAAGGGGACAAGGAAGCTGGTGATAGGGAACCCAAGGTTGAGTAAGGATATTGTTGATGTGTTGTAAGATTGTTAACCATTGTCATACATAGGGCAACATTTGTAGTAACTGTTAAATGAGAAACTATTTTGTTCTGTAAGCCTTCACATGAAGTACAATAAAATATAAAAAAAAAAATTGGACTTCAGATTAATACCAAACATGAAAAGTACATTAGCCAAAAATAGGTATTTCGATATCGTTGAAATGGTGATTGGGGTAAGAAAGGGAATAATAACCTGGACTGATTCAAACTCCAACTGAAAGGTCAACCATTGCTGTGGCTGGAAAGAATCTGAGCTTAAACTATTATATGCACGTTTGTGTGGAACTTTAAACCAGCAGTGAAAAAAAATCACATCAAATAGACTTTAAGAATCTACTGTAAGAAACAAAGAAAGACATTATATAATGATAAAAGGGTCAATTCACTAAGAAGACATAGCAATAATAAATATTTATACATCCAACATCAGAATTCCAAAATTTATAAAGCAAGCTCTAACAGCATTAAAGAAAGAAATAGATCTACAATAATAGTTGGATATTTGAATATACCACTTTCGATGATGGATAGAACAACTAGAAAGAAAACCAATAAAGACATAGAAGACCTGAATAACCCTATTAACCAACTGGACCTAACAGATGTATATACAACATACCATGCAATAGCAGCACAATACACATTTTTCTTCATGAACGTGGATCAGTCTCAAGAACAGATCATATTATTTTAGGCCACAGAACAAACCCCAATAAATTTAAGAAGACTGAAATCATAAAAGGCATCTTCTCTGACCATAGCAGGACGAAACTAGAAAACTATAAGAGAAAGAATAAAGAAAAAAAATGCACGGAAACTAAATAACACATTACTAAAAACTATTAGCCCATAAGAAACCATGAGTAAAATTAAAAAATAGTGAGAATCAAATGAAAATGGAAACACAAAATGCCAAAATCTTTGGGATGCAATGAAAGTAGTGTTCAGTGGGTAATTTATTGCACTAAATGCCTACATTAAAAAAGAAAGATCTCAAATCAATAACTTAATGCAAAAGCTTGAACAAATGATAAAAGAAGAGTGAAAGAAGCCCAAAGCTACCAGAAAAGGAAATAATAAAGATAAGAGCAGAAATAAATGAAATCAAAAACAGAAAAACAACAGAAAGAATCAACAAGATCAGAACTGGTTCTTTGAAAGGATCAACAAAATAGACAAACCACTGGCCAGACTGACAAAGGAAAAAAATGAGAAGATGCAAATAACCAAAATAAGAAATGAAAGTGAAGACATTACAACAGATTCAACTGAAGAGGATCTTAACAGAATACTATGAAAAATTGTACTCCAACAAATTTGAAAACCTAGATGAAATGGACAAATTCTTGCAAACACACTACCTACCTAAACTAACACCAACAGAGGTAGAAAATCTAAACAGACCCATAATTAAAAAAAAAAAAGAAAAAGAGATTAAAGATGTCATCAAAAACTCCAAACAACAACAACAAAAAACTCAAGATCAGATGGCTTCACTAGGGAATTTTACCAAATATTTAGAGAAGAGTTGGGACCAATCCTACTCAAACTCTTCCAAAATATAGACGAGGAAGGAATATTCCCTAACTCACTCTATGAAGCCAGCATTGCCCTGATAGCAAAGCCAAGAAAAGATATCACAAAAAGAGAAAATTACAGACCAATATCCCTCATGAATATAGATGCAAAAATTCTACATACTCAACAAAATTCTATTGAACATAATTCAACAACATATTAATATTATACACCATGACCAAGTGGGATTCATACTAGGAATGCAAGGGTGGTTCAACATTAGAAAATCAATCAACCTAATTCAGCACATAGGTAAAGCAAAGGAAAAGAACCACATGATCATCTCAATTGATGCAGAAAAGGCATTTGATAAAATCCAACACCATTCCTGACAAAAACTCTCAGCAAAATAGAAATAGAAGGAAAATCCCTCAACATGAGTAAGGGCATATATGCAAAAACCAACAGCCAACACTATACTTACTGAAGAAAGACTAAGAGCCTTCTCCTTGAGAACGGGAACAAGGCAAGAAGGCCTACTGTCACCACTCCTATTCAATATTGTACTGGAATTCCTAGCCAGAGCAATAAAGCAAGAAAGAGAAATAAAGGGTATCCAAATGGGAAAAGAAAAAGTAAAACTATCTCTATTTGCAGATGACATGATCCTATACACAGAGAATCCCAAATTTCACAAGAAAGCACTGGATCTAATAGTAGAATTCAGCAATGTTGCATGGTACAAGATCAACTCACAAAAATCAGTTGAAATCCAAATAGGAAATCAAGAAAGCAGTATCATTTAAGCCCCCCAAAAGATAAAATAGCTAGGAATAAACCTAACTAAGGGTATAAAAGACTTATACAATGAAAACTATACAACAGTAATGCAAGAGACTAAAAGAGACCTACATAAATGGAAGGACTTTCCGTGCTCATGTTCATGGATTGGAAGACTTAATACTGTGAAAATGTCAATACTACCTAAGGTGATCTATAGATACAATGCAATCCCAATCAAAATTCTAATAGCATTCTTTACCAAAACTGAAAAACTAACTACCAACTTTACATGGAAAGAAAAGAGTTCCTGAATAGCCAAAGCAATATTGAAGAAGAACAAAGTGGAATGTCTCATGCTCCCTGATTTCAAAACATACTATACAGGTGCAGTAATCAAAACGGCCTGGTACTGGTTCAATGACAGACACATAAACCAGTGGAACAGAACGGAGGACCCAGAAATAAATCCATTTATGGAAAACTGATTTTCAACAAGGGGCCAAAGTCCATTCAATGAGGAAGAAACAGTCTCTCTTTAATAAATGGTGCTGGCAAAACTGGATAACCACTTACAGAAAAATGAAACAGGACCCACAGCTCACATCATACACAAAAACTAACTAAAAATGGATCAAAGATCTAAAGCTAAAACTATGAAGTCTTTGGAAGAAAACAGAAGGACAAAACTATGAGGCCTAATTTTTTAAAGATAGATTATCAAACACAACTACAAATGCACAAACAGCAGAAGACAGATTACCTCATAAAAATTAAATACTTATTATGCTCATCAAAATACATTATCAAACAAGTGAAAAAGCAAACTACAGACTAGCAAAAAATCTTTGGGAATGATATATCTGATAAAGCTCTACAACAACAAAAAGACAACCCTATTAAAAAATGGGCAGAGGATAGGAACAGATACTTCACCAAAGAGAACATTCAAGCAGCCAATAAACACATGAAAAGATGATGTCAATGGTTATTAAACTCGTTGCCATCGAGTTGATTTCGACTCATAGTGACCCTATGGGACAGAGTAGAACTGCCCCATAAGGTTTCCAAGGAGTGCCTGGTGGACTCGAACTGCCCACCTTTTGGTTAGCAGCCAAACTCTTAACCACTGTGCCACCAGGGTTTCCGTATCAACCTTAGAGAGATGCAAATCAGAACGACAATGAGATACCATCTCACCCCTGTTAAAATGGCACTGATTAAAAAATATATATATAAACAAAACAAAAACACATAAGAGTCACAGAAACTGATACTTCTTTGACATAACCAGTCATCTCATGGGAATAGTTTTCTTAGCTTGAAGACTTAGGGTCATAGTCTTGTGGGACAGCTCTGTTAATTGGCATAATATAGTTTATAAAATGTATGTTTTACATCCTAGTCTGGTGAGCAGCATCTGGGGTTTTAAGATACATCTAATATACAACTATTTTTCCCTACTCTTCTGGAGTTAAAAAGAAAGTAGGAAACCCAAGATTCAGAGAAGGAACTGATCTACAGGACTAACTGTCTGCATGAACCATGGCCTCCTCCACCCTGAGACCAGAACTGGATGGTGCCCGGCTACCACTACCATAAGTTCGGAACAGGACCACTATAGATGGATCCTGATAGAAAGGGAGAAAAATGTACAACAGAACTTTAAATTCTCAAAAATTCCAGGCTTACTGGGCCCACCGAGACAGGAGGAATCCCCGAGACTATTGCCCTGAGATATTCTTTAAGCCTTGAGCCGAAATTATCCCCTCAAGTCACCTTCTAGCCAAATAGCAGGTTATCTCATAAAGTAATGAATATCACCCTTGAGTGCTGCACTCTTTTAAAAAATCATCTCTATGAGAATAAATAGTCAGCATGTACTCTAAAGCATAGATAAGAAGGCTGAGGGTCTGGGAGACTAGGTTAATGGGAAGGGACCAACTAGAATGGAAATAATGAGAATGCTGACGCAATGTAAAGAATGTAACCAATGTCACCGAACAACATGTACAGAAATTGTTTAATGGGAACCTGTTTTGCAATGTGCACTTCTACCAAAAATACAATAAAGTATTACTTAAAAAAAAAAAAAAAAGTCCACAGTCAGGGAAGAAATGGAATATCCTAGATTTTCTGTGAATTCTAAACTTTTATAAAAAAGAAAACAAAGCTACATTTAACAAAATTAAAGGATCAGTAGCTTAGTGATTTGAATGTTCTAAACCTAAACTTTGACCAGATTCGAATATAAATGTTCTGTCCTCACTTTCAGAAGAACCAATCTGCAACACAGAGACTAAACTTAATCCAGTTGGTAGATTCAACATTCTGTTAGTTAAAAGGCAACACAAAGTTGTTCTTTATTTGTTCTACACTCTTTTTAAAGCATTCGTTTTTTAAGATCTTAGTCACAAAATAAAGATCTATATACAATATTACATGGCAGCTCTAAAGCCAGTCTTTTCTGTGAATTGGCAAAGTAGTCTATGATAGCTATTTCTGTTAAAATCCATATAGCAACATTGACTCATTCAGTTCACACTTCTATCATTCACAAATCTGAAAGTTGAGAGTGATTCTGGCTCCATCATTCCTGACATAACATAGTAATGGGAGCCTTCTCGATGTAAGTGAATAACAAAGAGGTTAAACTTAGCAACCTTCAAGTAAAAAATTATTAGGTTTCTAAAATAAATATAAATAACTACCATAACTAGTGTAAATTTACATTTCCTAGTACAGAGATAACAACAGCATTTTTATTGATTTATATATACACTGCATAGTTCCCTGCAAGGTACAAGATCACCTACAATAAAGGTAGAGTTCAATAAAGATGGAAATCAGTGAGCAGAAGACAAGAAACGTGGACCAAGAAATGCTGGGAAAGGGGAGGAGTAACACTATTTGTGGCTGAAGAGTGCAATAGTAACTGATGAGTGACCCTAACTGAGCAGACCAGCCAGCTGCCTAGGCGAAGGAGTGGGAGGAGTATCCTGTGCCTGCGTGGCTCTGGTAGCTGGCATGCAATTAGTTAGAGACAGACCCTTCCTACACTGAAGGTTTCAGAGGGTCTGTCGCTCTTGTTATGAGAGGCACCATACAAAAATACAAAGGCTGTCTTAGATATCAATTTTATCAAAAGCAGAGGTGGTTCCCCATCTTATTTCCTATATCAGCCTTCCGTGAGGTTGTAATATTGGGAGCTAGGGTGAGGTGTCCAGAAATAATGATTTAGCTAATTATGCAGATGAAGCTTTGAGAAGCCAGAGAAATGAAAAGTTAATCGTTCAGGCTATTCTCTAATTCCAGCTTTGGATAGCTTTTTGTATACAAAGGTACGCGTTTTGAGCAAGCCTGTAAAAGACTAATCAGTATATGGCCAATGCTGATCTCTTTGGGCATCTGAGGGGAAGCTCGGTGGAAGGTGTGTGCCCCTGCCAAAGTCCACAATAACAACGCATTCTGAGGCAGTTGACCTGGCAGCACCCACAGTACTGACCGGCGCTCTGACCCACACAGAGACCGGTAGGCTCTCCTGGTCATAAAATTGAAATAAGAGGAATTTAATTTGAAAGTTTATATTCTGTGTAATGAATTAAGTTACCCCACAAGCATTTCATAAAAGTCAGTTTCTTAAGTGGTGTCACTGAAACTATATTTTCCTTCAGAAAGATGATGATGACATGATATTTGCCTGTGTAGTAAGATTAACATAGAAGAGTCTACTATCAAAGATAAAAAATTCAAAAACTCAATCCATTTTACTGATAAGGCTTACCACTGCCATCATGTGTTGAAAAGACCATTTCAATGTGTCTAGAACTCTCAGAGACCCATCAGTGAAAATGCATGAGATGCTCGCAGGCTTCAGAGTCCAGTACTGCAACTACCCTGAAAGCAGCCAGAAAACTTACACCATGGCCATCAGACGCCATCAGCTTTTCAAGGTCACTGTTTGTCCATTATGTCTAAAACCAAATGAGTGAATTTGTTTCTGTGTTTTTCTGTATATAAAATGGGAAGAGCTATTCTCATTAACTTCTTACCTAGAACAATACTGAAAGGAAGTACAGGAAAATAAACTTTCAAACCCTTAGAGGAAGAAAAATGATATCTCAATCTTTGTGATGCCCACAGGAAAACAGTTTGTAAGGATGCTGAAGAAAATATAAGCAGTGGCTATCTCTGGGTGCTGAGGTCACAAGTAATTTTGAAGTTTCTTGTGAATTTTATATTATTGTGTAGACAGGAAAAATAGACAGCCTATTTTAAGAGAAAAATTTCTGTAAAAACCTAATGTTTGTAGAATCCTAGTTCATTATAATCATAATTTAAAAGGCACTGATAAAGCACCTGGAGCCCTGGTGGTGCAGTAGGTAAGAGCTACAACTGCTAACCAAAAGGTCAGCGGTTCGAATTCACCAGCCACTCCATGGAAACACTATGGGGCAGTTCTACTCTGTCCTGTAGGGTCACTATGAGTTGGAATCGACTCGATGGCAACAGGGTTTGGATAAAGCACATAGCTCTCCAGGGAATCAAAGACACAGCCCCAGGACCATGGGGTAAACGTCATTGGCGTTACGTTTAATTCCCTTCCAATAAATTCCTACTGAGCACCTGCCGTGGGGACAGCAGAAGTGGATTACCACTTGGAAGGCACACTGCCTAGGGTAGAATGGGAGGAGTTACGGTTACAAACCTTGTAGGCCACTGAGCAGGACAGTCTTTCTTGCTGAGCGAGGCCAGAAGGCCTAAGGGTTTGGAGTACAAGGCATAATCTGACTTAGCTTTTAAAATATTTCATTGACATATTGTCTGTGTGTGTGAATATGCACAACTGAGTATGGTGCAAGTATGTGTGAGTGTCAGTGTGTGTGAGTGTATGTGTGTGTGGTACAAGCGTGTGTGTGAGAGTGTATGTGTGTACATACATGTGTATAGTGCAAGTGTATGGGTGTACATGTGTGTTTTAAGCATGCATGTGTGAGGATGTGTGGATTGTGATATGGTGTGTGTGAGTGTGGTATAAGTGTGCATGAGTGTGTGTGTGAGTGCAGGCTGTGTGTGTGCATGTGTGCTACGTGTGTGTGAGCATGTGTACTGTGTGAGGGTGTAGTATATCTGTGTGGTGTGTAAGTGTGCATGAGTGTGTGTGAATGTGTGTGAGGAATGTATGGTGTGTGTGTGTGTGTGAGGTATGTGTAGTGTATGCTGTACAAGTGAGCATGAGTTCATGAGGTGTGTGTGCATGAGTGTGGTATGTGAGTGTATGAGCATGTATGTGTGTGTGCTCTCTGTGTATGAGAGTGTGGGTGTAAGTATGAGTGTGTGGCATGTGTGAGTTGTGGTGCATATGAGTGTCTGTGCTAGGTATGTGGTGTGAGTGTGTGTGGTATGTCAGTATGGTGTGTGCTGAGTGTGTATGAATGTGTGTGTGGTGTGTCGTGTGTGAGGGTATGCTTATGAGTGTGTGTTCGTGTGCATGGTGTGTATGTTGTGTGTGTGGTATGCCAGTGTAGTGTGAATGTGTATGAACATGTGTGTTAGTGTGTTTGAGTGTGGTGTGCACGTATGTGCTGTGTGTGTGTGTGAGCGTGTGGTGTGTGAATTCTGTATGTGTGTGGTGTGAATGTGTGTGAATGTGTGTGTGTTAGTGTGTTTGAGTGTGGTGTGTGTGTATGTGCTGTGTGTGTGTAAGCGTGTGGTGTGTGAGTGTGTGTGTCAGAAACGTCCAGCTCTATGGACTTTCAGAAAGTAAAACCACCCATGTGACAGATACAGGGAGGTGCACAAGGGGCCTCGTGGTATGCTCTAACACAGTTTAGCAGGGTCTCACTGCGATGTGGAAAGTGGACTCTGGGGGCCAGGCCTCTGGTCAAGAAGAACTGCACACCCTACTGAGACCATTAACAGCTCTCAATCTATAGATTTTAAATTAATGTGTCTGAATGGAGTGGCAACCAGACTGTGCCAACCAAATTGGCACAACCCTCTAGTGCCTTTGTCCACTGAGTAAGCAACCTACATCATGAAACCCAACAAAGGTTCTAGGTTGACCACTAACACATGTCCTTCCATGAGCACTTGTGGTGTAACCTGGACCCACCAGTGGGACAACACAGGTAGGCGTACAGGCCTCCAAGAGGGGACCACAGGGGACAAAAGGCATTACAAATGCTGGGCCCCAAGGCTCTTTCCTTCTAAGTCATCCATGCATGCATGCTACAGTGCAATGGGTTTCTCTTATATGGCCTTTGTGGCCCTGGGTTTGTAATTCTCCCAAAATGATTCATTGGGTCACAGTCTTGCAAGTGATTAATCTATTTACTATCCACAAAAGCGGCCTGAAGGAATTGGTTGGTTTACTTGCAGCAAAAGTGGCTTGTAATCCACTCAACAGGATAGAGCAGCTTGCAGTTCACCTAGGAGACTGACTGGTTTGTGGTTCTGCTGAGGGGGCCATGCCTTGAGACTGCCTACATAGTGGCCATCTCACTGTAGTTTTGGGGGACCTCATGACTGTCAAGAGCCTGGAATGGAGCATATCCTTTGGACCCAGGGTCCCTGAGCTGAGAAAATCCTAGGTCCAAATAAAGAGCTGTAATACAGGTCAAGGGCTGTTACACTGAAGAGAGAGAGACAGTGGGCCAGTCGGCTCACAGAGAGATGGCTGAGGTGAGCAGTCAGGCTATGGAAAGAAGTTGGATAGAAGGTCACCAAGGGAGCTGAACACAGCCCTGAAGGGGGGAAGCAGCCGCACTCCAGACCCATGCAGGCGGAATCTGAGCTGAGCAGATCACGGCTGCTGAGAGCTGTCTGAGCAGGGCAGAGGCCTGAGTGCCCAGCAAAGGGGTTGCCCCTGCTCCTGGCAGCACAGACGGAGCTGCATAAGCTTGGAGTAATGCCGCAGGAGCCAGTGACGCAAGGCCTTGTAAAGCCCAGCAGCAGGCAGAGCGGTAGTGGGAGCAGTGCAGGCCACGCAGGCAGTGTGGGTAGAGGCACGTGGGCCCAGGCAGCATGGAGAGCTGGAGGCAGCAGTGATGTGAACACAGCAACTGAACAGAACCACACATGCCTGCTGAACGAGGTAAGTGTGGACATGGGTAATCTGGAGGAAGAGTAAGCTGGGGTTCCTCCTTTGAGAAGTGAGCTACATGTAGGAGGGCAGGCCCATTTTACCATAATTAATCTGTTCCTATTATTTACTATTTGCTTTCTATAAATAATAATACCTTTCATTTTGCCAACACTGTGTATGTGTCTCGCATGTCTGGCTCAGTCACACTGGATGAACGCAGCGCCCAGGAGTGGTGGGAACCACTGGGTGAAATCCTCATTGCTAGCAGTTTTATTGCTGCCTGGAATTGTGAGGCAGCCCAGTCTGCACTTGCACTGCAGAGAGAGACACACATTCACAAGACCCTGAATTCTAGACACCTTGATACAGATTATCAATAGTCCCTCTATGGATCTTGCCTGTCAGCACACAAATCTGCTGTAACTTCCTCTGTCTTTAAAACCATGCTCCGGCCCAGTTCCCTCTTTCTCGGCTCCCACAGCTCAGTGCCTTAAACCAGTCATTAGTACTCATGGTCTGTGATTTTCGATTCTCCCCTAACAAATCCCAACAGGTCCTGGCTCCCATTGCTCTCCCAAAGCTGCTTGCCCAGGTCGCTGAGAGCCTCCATGCTGCTGAACGTGGTCACCCCTTGACCACTTAACCCTGCCCACTACCTTGAAGCAGGTTACTTGGGCCCAAGGACACCACACTGCTCTGCTTGTCCCCACCTTACCACCTCTATTTTGCAGCTCCTCCATAGCGCCCTGACCGTCCACCTTCGGGTACTCAGGCTCAGCCTTGGTCCTCTTCTCCCTTCTCAATACCCAGACTCTTGTGATGTCAAGCAGTCCATAGCTTTAAATATTGTCTCCATGCTAACAACTCCAAATTTACCTTAGAACTCTCCCCTGGACTCTAGATTCCTCCAGTCACCTGCTCAACACCTCCATCAAGAATGGCTAATAGACATCTCAACCTAACACGCCCTACTGAATACCTCCTTATCCGTGCCCTGTCAGTTGCTGCAGGCATGCTGGCCTCCTCACTGTCTCTTGAACACACAGGCTCACTTACACTTCAGCACCTGGGACTGCTGCTCCCTTCATCTGCAACTCTCTTTCCAGGGATATCTGCTTGGCCAACTTCCTCTCTTTTTTCAGATCTTTGATCAAGTGTCACCATCTCAGTGGGTTCTTCTCTGACATCCTTGTTTAAAACTCAACTCCACTCATTACACACCTCCCCATACTTCCCGCCCTTCCTCTCTTCCTTTCCTGCTTTTTTTCTCCCCAGAACTCTTATTTCCATCTCGTATTATATTTTAAACATATACATGCTGTTTATTGCCTTTTTTCCTGTTAGAAAGTAAACTTTACGAGAGCAGGCAGGGCTTTTTGTCTGTTTGGTTTTACTGATGAACTCCCAGAGTCTGGAACAGGGCCTGGTATATAGTATACATTCAATAAATATGTGTGAAGTAAATCAATGAACAGAAGTAAAAGCTTGCTGGGAGATTTTAGGAACCACAATTAACTACTGGTGTGCCTTTAGGTGAAGAAAATGTTCTTCTAGCTGAGAAAATATTCTCACTAGAGATATATATGCAAAATGAGGTAAGGAGAGACAAAAAGAAGGAAATAAAACTCAAATATGTTATTAGCAAATCCCATAAAAGATTTATAAGGCAAAGCATTAGGTAAAATGATTGGCTAAGTAGATTATGTAATTACCTGTGGTCTTCAGTTTATTCATTTTCTGTCTAAGCCTCAATATCATAAATATTTAGGCTTTTTCCATCTGTCCTTTTCCAGTCATCTGGCTTAATTCCGAAATCACAGTGTTCTGTCTCAGTATACCACCCATGTTTTTTGGAGAAGAAGCCCATTGTCTGGCTAAAGCACTGCTGTTTATTCAGGAAACAGCCAACTCCTACCCTACGCAGCTTCCAGCACCCCAAGAGATTGGGTGGGGATACTGAGTTCTCCACCTGTCTTATTTTTTAATACGTACAGCCCAGCTCGGGAGCCAGGAAATAAGGTGGGTGTTTATGAACTGATGACAGTGGTGTTGGCAGGAGGGGTCTGTCATAGCCTTGTCCTCAGATTCACTACAGCATGTTATTTTTTCCAATGTAGGTGCCAACTGCCACCCTCTCCTGCCTGGGATGCAGGCCTCTGGCTTGAGTCCACAGGATCTCTGTCCACGGCCGCCTGGGGGCCTCCAGCTGTCTCCAATCTTCGTGAAGCTTCTGTTCTGAAAACTTTGACCTCCCAGGACCCTATAAAAGCAAGTGTCACAGCCTCACAGTGTCATAAGGTACTGGCCAGAGCCACTCCCAAGCCCCCCAGCTCCTCGGGCCAAGCCAACATGGGGCTTTCAGATGGTAACTTATGCTTTTTAAGTGGATAGTTGGATGCCCTCCTGCCCCAAACAAGGAAGGCTGGCTACCTTCTGTTACCCTACTGGCTCCTTAGAAACCTGCCTTGTTCCCTTCCCCACTGAAGGGCCTCATTCTGCCCCACTCACAAGAATTATCCTGCAGGCTGAGTCAGTGGTCCCGTATTTAACACAGCTCTGCATCCAGCCATGCCTCCAGGTTACCGAAACACACCCAGACCCAGGGAGAGCTGAGGACATAATGGACAGGGTAGTGTCCTCATATCTAGACGGAGACTTTCAAGTACTTACAAACATGGCTTTTGGTTCCCACAACTAATCAAAGTCAAGGCCAGGGATCAATGTGGGTGGAAAGCCACAGTAATGCACTCTTACATGCTATGCTTGGGGTGGGGGGTGGCCCTGTTTGGTTCTCAGATGACTGTTTCTTCTCCTAGGTGGGGCCATGTGGAGGCTTAGCTCTACTCTGACCTCTACGAGGTCTTCCAAGACAGACTTGTTCGTTCTTCTGGCAGTCCATGGTATAGTCAATATGTGAAGAATAATTCAAAGGCATCAACTCTTCTTCTGTCTTCCTTATTCACTGTCCAGCTTTTGCATGAATATGAGGCGACTGAAAATACCACGGCTTAGGTCAGACCCACTTTAGTCCTCAAATTGACATCTTTGCTTTATAACACTTTAAAGAGGTCTTTTGCAGCAGCTTTGCTCAATGCAATACGTCATTTGATTTCTTGACTGCTGCTTCCATGGGCGTTAATTGTGGATCCAAGTAAAATGAAATCCTTGACAACTGCAGTCTTTTCACTGTTTGTCATGATATTGCTTATTGGTCCAGTTGTGAGGATTTTTGTTTTCTTTATGTTGAAGTGTAATCCATACTGAAGGCTGTAGTCTTTGATCTTCATCAGTAAGAGCTTCAAGTCATTTTCAGTTTTGGCAAGCAAGGTTGCATCATTTGAATATTGCAGGTTGTTAATGTGTCTTCCTCCAATCCTAAGGCTGTATTCTTCTTCATATAGTCCAGCTTCTTGGATTATTTGCTCAGCATACAGATTTAAAAAAATGATGAAAGGATACAACCCTGATGCACACCTTTCCTGATTTTAAACTACGAAGTATCACCATGTTCTGTTTGAACGACTGCCTCTTGGTCTCTGTACAGGATCCACATGAGCACAATTAAGTGTTCTGGAATTCCCATTCTTCGAAATGTTATCCATAATTTGTTATGATCCACAGTTGAATGCTTTCACATAGTAAATATAACACAGGTAAACATCTTTCTGGTATTCTCTGCTTTCAGCCAGGACTCATCTGACATCAGCAATGATATCCCTCGTTCCACATCCTCTTCTGAATCCAGTTTGAATTTCTGGCAGTTCCCTGTCGACATTCTGCTCCAAACACTTTTGAATGATCTTCAGCAAAATTTTACTTGTGTGTGATATTAATGATATTGTTCGATAATTTCTGCATTCTGTTGGCACAAGTATGGATCTCTTTGGCCATGTAGCTGTCGTCTAAATTTCTTGGCATAGATGAGTGAGCACCTGCAGTGCTGCATCCACTTACTGAAACATCTCAGTTGGTATTCCAGCAATTCCTGGAGACTTGTTTTTTGCCAATGCCTTCGGTGCTACTTAGACTTCATTCTTCAGTACCATCGGTTCTTGATCATATGCTACCTCCTGAAATGGCTGCATGTCAACCAGTTCTTTTTGGTACAGTGGCTCTGAGTATTCCTTCTATCTTCTTTGGATGCTTCCTGGGTCATTCAATATTTTGCCCATAAAAAAGAAACCCAAACCAAACCCATTGCCACCGAGTCGATTTTGACTTATAACAACCCTATAGGACAGAGCAGAAGTGTCCCATAGGGTTTCCAAGGAGCAGCTGGTGGATTCCAACTGCCAACCTTTTGGCTAGCAGCCAAGCTCTTAACCACTGTGCCACCAGGGCTCTCCATTTTGCTCATAGAATTCTTCAAAATTGCAACTCCAGGCTTGAATTTTTTCTTCTGTTCTTTCAGCTTGAGAAATGTTGAGCGTGTTCTTCCCTTTTGGCTTTCCAACTCCAAGTCTTTGCACATGTCATTATAATACTTTACTCTGTCTTCTTGAGCCGTCCTTTGAAATCTTCTATTCAGTTCTTTTACTTCATTATTTCTTCCATTTGCTTTAGCTACTCGATGTTCAAGAGCAAGTTTCAGAGTCTCTTCTGACATCCACTTTGGTCTTTTCTTTCTTTCCCATCGTTTTAATGACTTTTTGCTTTCTTAATGTATGATGTCCTTGAAGTCATCTCACACCTTGTCTGGTCTTCAGTCATTAGTGTTCGATGTGTCAAATCTATTCTTGAGATGGTCTCCAAACTCAGGGGAGATATACTCAAGGTCATATTTTCGTTCTCATGGACTTGTTTTACTTTTCTTCAGCTTCAAATTAAACTTGCATATGAGCAATTGTTGGTCTGTTTCGCAGTGGGCCTCTGGCGTTGTTCTGACTGATGATATTGAGCTTTTCCATTGTTTTTTTCCCATATATGTAGTTGATTTGATTTCTGTGTATTCCATCCAGTGAGGTCCACATATATAGTCACCATTTGTTGCTGAAAAAGGTATTTGCAATGAATAAGTCATTAGTCTTACAAAACTCTATCATGTGATCTCTGGCGTCATTTCTATCACCAAGGCCATATTTTCCAACTACAGATCCTTCTTCTTTGCCTCCAACTTTTGCATTCTAATTACGAGTAATTATCAATGATTCCTGATTGCATGTTTCATCGATTTCTGACTGCAGAAGTTGGTAAAAAATCCTCATTTTCCTCATCTTTGTCATTAGTGGTTGATGTGTATATTTTAATAATGGTTGTATTAACTGGTCTTCTTTGTAGGCGTGTGGATATTATCCTCTCACTGACAGTGCTGTATTTCAGTATAGATCTTGAAATGTTGTTACCCTATTGGCTCCTTAGAAACCCTGCTTTGTCCCCTCACATAAACTATCCGCTGAAGGGTCTCATTCTGCCCCACTCACAAGGTTGACCATGCAGGCTGAGTCACTGGTCCCGTATTCAAGACAACACCGCATGCAGCCATGCCTCCAGGTTACCAAAACACACCCAGTCCCAGGCACAGCTGAAGGACATAATGGACAGGGTAGTCTCCTCATATCTAGATGGAGAACTTCACGTACTTACAAGAATGGCCTTTGGTTCCCACAGTAATTAAAGTCAAGGCGAGGGATCAATGTGGGTGGAAAGCCATAGCAATGCACTCCCTTACATGCCATGCTTGGGGGGGGCGGTGGAAGAGGTGGTCCTGTTTGTTTCTTAGATGACTGTTTCTTCCCCTAGTTGGGGCTATGTGGAAGCTTAGCTCTCCTCTGACCTCTAGGAACTACCCTAGCTCTGCACTAGTTTTTTCCATGGTTACTGCTCTATTGAAGAAAATGGCCTATTTCTGACAACCTTGGCTGGGTTAGAATCCCAGGCTCTGTAAGGACAAGATACAGTTTGCCCTGAAAAGCTAATTTCAAATTCTTCATAAAGAACTTTTTTTTACAGTACCATGAGCCAGTTAGGGGTTTCCTGAATTCCTCTGCATATCTAACCAATAAATATCTCCAGTAGACTTAAGAAACTTTAGACAATCTGATTAATAAACAGGACCAGAGTCTTAAAACCAATCCTCCTTAGTGGAACCCTGCTTGACACCCCTGAACTTCCAACATTAACAACTAGCCTCTCTTCTGCTCACTTCCTCCCCAGGAGCACGCCTTCGGGGAGGCTGTTACACCTGTGCAGTGTGATCCAATGGCCCAGCTCCCGGAAACTCTGCATGTTGTGCCCAAGTTTCTCCCCAGCTGAATCATTCTGATCCACAGTCTGACCCTCATAGAATCTTAGTCTCCCTGCCACAGTTTACAATCAGTCTCAACCTTTGGCTGGCTTCCCTTCCAGCAACCCCTACCCCCACCACCTCCAGTAGAATGGATCTCACATGCCATAAAGTCCTTACTCCCAGAAATTGTCCACTATTGTTGCAACTGAGCCCAGACCACCTAGATTAGTGATCACAGTCATGTCAACAACTGAGTAATTGTGGATGTGCCTAACAAGGACAATTTCTCAACCTCCCTAGACAGTCCACCCATCCATGTGGGAAAATTCACAGTTGACCTAATTTCAACTGAAAATCTCTCCTGCTGAAGTTGATCCCATTCTGTCTTGTTCTATCCTTAGCAGAGACAGAAATAACTGGCCAGGGTCTACCTTAACCATTCGTACCAGGGGACATGCATCTTATGTCATCCTTTAGCTTTCTCACCTACAAACTTCATTTGTCCTGTTTATCTAATTACTGGAGGAAGCAGACATACTAATGGAAATGAAGTTGAGTTTTAATTCTATTTCAAAGCCAATCTAGTAAGTCTTCTCAATTCTATTGCTGTGGACAAATTTATAAAATAGCAATAATAATTGATATTAATAAGACACAAAGGTATCATAGAATCTAAGTCTCAGAATGCACACTGAAAACAAATTCATTAAAAAAAAAACGCAAACCAAAGTAGCTTTTCTTTATATTCAAGTATAACAAAGCACCTCATT
Organism: Trichechus manatus latirostris; assembly: GCF_000243295.1. NCBI lineage: Eukaryota > Metazoa > Chordata > Mammalia > Sirenia > Trichechidae > Trichechus > Trichechus manatus. The sequence continues at coordinate 722,880 of NW_004444198.1, forward strand.
TACAAATGTCACCCTCTCCACCCCTATGTGCAGGACTCCCTATCCACATTTGTTGTTTTATTTTTTTCTACAGCACTCATCATCTTTTGATAAATAGCATCATTGTTTGTTTGCTCATTATGTCTCAGCTTTCTAGAATGTAAGTTGTCCTGACATGGGGATTTCTATGGTGGTGTTCATTGCTACATCCTGGGACCCAGAAAAATGCCTAGCAGGTAACAGATTCTCAGTAAATATTGGCTGAATGAATGAGAGGTTATTCTATCAAGTAACAGCATTATTTCTAAATCATAAATATCACATCACTCCTTGTGGTGAAATGAGTTCCTTTATGTGACATTTTGTCTCAGTTCTTTGGAAAAAGTTTGAGAGATTTTCTGCCTAAACCCTGAAGAGTTACCTTTGCCCTAGTTTTCTACCCGAGAGAGTTTGTTGCTTTTGTTCAGGTTGATCGACATTTTCTGGGTAAGCTGTAAACAATTTGGTTTGATACTTTTTTTCTGGTCCTGGGCTGCAACCTGCCCTGTGATTGGTATGCACCTTGCAAGGGTTGGTCAATAGACTATGCAAATGAGGCTAAGTGTAGCCTACTATGAAAATGAAGTGTCTGTGGCCTACTGAGAGGGGACTGGTCAGTTCATGGCCACACTGGGAGGGGCCATAGCTTGAAATTCACAAGAAGTTGTGTATAGAAGCTGCCAATCCCACAGAGGCTTTTCAGACAGATAGAAGCAGAAAGACAGGAAACAGGAAGAAGTAGAAAAAAGAAAAAGGCAAGAGAGAAGAAACAGAGAGAAAGGAGGCAAGGAACTTACTAAAAGATCTGTAACATGGTTAAGAGCTGTAACACTGAAGCAGCAACAGGCCTGAAGTGGCCCTGCAGCAGTCAGTGGTGACAGACAGCAGGGCCAAGCGGAGCCTGTCCTCAGGGGGCCGAGAGGAGCTGAGAGAGCTGTCCAGCACTGAAGAAGGGAGGGGTGTGCTCTCCTCTTTGTGGAGCCTTCCAGACTTTGCCTGTGTGCTTCCTGATCCTCAGTTGTAGCCTGTTGATCCTGATCCCCAGTTGTACCCTGTTGCTTCCTTAATAAACCATTTAACTCTAAGTATGGTCTGTGAGTTCTGTGTGTGGCCACTGCAATGGATTATCGAACTCAGAAGAGAAGTAGAGAGTGCCAGGGGATGGATGGCTGCTTGCAGATTTGATAAAAAGTTTAGAGAGTGGAGGTATGTCTGACCTCTACCTCACAGGGATCAGCCTTATGCTGATGCTGATCTTGATTCCTCTCTCTCTCCCTGAAGTTAGAGGAGGTCTGACGCCACACCATTTTTGCACTCCTCTACTTTAAATCTTCCACCTCCTGGATACAGTGCTCATTACTATAATGCCGTTCCTGCTGATGTTGGACCATCTTTCCAGCTTCACACTCAGTCTTCTACACATCATGCTGGAATCCAGACACCCAGACTCATGGATGTTTCCCGGCACACCACGGTCTCCATACTGGGTCTGCCTGGGGTGACTCACCCACCCCTCCACCTGACAAATGCCTACTGACCTTCAGCAAAAAAGAAAAAAAGCACCACGCCTGTGGAGCCTTCACTGAAATCCCATCCCCACCCAGAATCAAGCCCTGCTGCCTCTCCATTTCTATGGCAACCAGCACATCCCTCTAGTACAGTCTGTCACACGTTGTCATTATTCATCTATCTGTATGTCTTGCCCGCTGGCAAGACCTCCTGATCACAGAGTACATCATGGCTGCAACCCCAGCATGTAGCACAGAAAAGGATTCAAAATTATTTCACCTGGGGAAACTGAATCCAAAGCACTGGGCGAAGGGAAGGGAGAAGATCACTTTAACGTGACCCAGCATCCATTTTCTCATCACACTGTCCACACAGACATGCTAGGAAGTGCAACGGAAAGACAGAGAGAGAGCAGCTCACTCCGCTGTGCTGGCTTGAACCAGAAGGGCCCACCTTCTTCACTAATGTAAGCTACTAAAGCTGTGTAAATCACAAAAACTAGAATACGGTCATCCTCTCCACCACAGGTCCAAATTAGAAGCCAATAAAAATCTAGATAATACTTTAAATATGTAAGTATGTACTTAAAAGAGAAGGCAAAGTTATGTACTGTAATGGAATGTGCAAAGACCTGGAGTTAGAAAACAAAAAGGGAAGAACATACTCAGCATTTCTTAAGCTGAAAGAACTGAAGAAAAAATTCAAGCCTCGAGTTCAAATACTGCAGGAATCTATGGGTAAAATACTGAATGACCCAGGAAGCATCAAAAGAAGGTGAAAGGAATACACAGTCACTGTACCAAAAAGAATTGGTCAACGTTCAACCATTTCAAGAGGTAGCATATGATCAAGAACCAATAGTACTGAAGGAACTGGTACAAGCAGCACCACCGAAGGCATTGGCGAAAAATAAGGCTCTAAGCTCTTTGGGGCTTCCTAGATTGTTGAGAACATACATGCATGGAACAGGGAGTGCTTTGTTTACCTAATAAGGAAGGTCAGCACTGCAAAGTCAGAAAAGGGCCTCTCTTCTTTCCCCTTGCTCTCTACAAGCAGTTGAGTGAACCAGAACTTCGAATGAAGATGACTAGGAATTCAGTCCTGCTGGCTGCTGTGTCTGTTCTCTCTGCCTATCAGTGTAACCTGACCCTACTAATGTCAGTAAATTTACATTAGTCCTTAAACTAGCCCAAATCAGATCTGGCCTGCCCAGCACACACAGAAGGGCCAGCTGTAACTGGTAATTGACCTCAACAGAGGACGCAGCAAAAGGAGGAACGAGTCAAAAGGAAAATCATCACCTGGACCCTGTTTCAAAATGACAGTCCAGCAAGAACCAGTGACCTCCTGTTTCCTGGCTGCCTTCTAGAGTTTTCCCTCCCCAGAATACCTGTGCGTCTGCCATCCTGCTGCCCAAATCACATATAAGCCCTGCTTCCCATAGCTTGGTAAACCAGATCTAAGGAACTTCCTTCTGGCTCCTTGCTCTGCCCATTGCAATAAAATTACTTTCCCTTTCTCATCAACTAGTGTCCAGATAATCAGCAAGTCTGAGCACACCGGACAAGGACGCACCTTTCTGGGTTCAGCAACATCAGCAGTTATTTTGCTTTTCAGGTTGGAAAGGCAAGATTAAAATACAAAGTCACACCCCCAGCAGTTACCAGGTTACCAGAGTTTGGGAGAGTATTCTGTGCACAACAAAACTGTGTGGAGTTTTATCCCATATTTATGGTTGCATTCTGGATGGCTGGGTGGTATTTCAACCAAGTTTTCGCAACTTTTCTGGCTCTGGTGTACATTTATGCCCATCGCCAATATTTTTGTGGATATTCAGAAGATGCTAAAAAAAGGATCACTGGTTTCTGGTTGAGTCTGAGGATTCTGGCTGTGTTGATCATCCTAGGCACCCTGAGCACTGCAAACAGCTTTCTGGATGAATACCCGGACCTCAGTATTATCAAGAAACTGAGGCAGCACCTCTAACCTTTTCCCCTCCCTTCCCCTTAATGCTTGTAGATGCTGTTTTCACCTTAAAGGTAATATGGTGTCAACTAGTTAAATTTAAAAAATAAAAGTCTTACTTTGTTTTTCTTGGAAAAAGAAAAAAGGCTCCAAGAATTGATGGGATACCAACTGAGATGTTTCAACAAACAGATGCAAAGCTGGAAGTGCTCACTCATTTATGCCATGAGATTTGGAAGACTGCTACATGGCCAACTAACTGGAAGAGATCCATATTTGTGCCCATTACAAAGAAAGGTGATCCAACAGAATGCAGAAATTATCGAACAATATCATTAATATCACATGCAAGTAAAATTTTGCTGAAGATCATTCAAAAATGGTTGCAGCAGTACATTGACAGGGAACTGCCACAAATTCAAGCTCAAATGTAATGTTATGGATTGAATTGTGTCTCCCCAAAATGTGTGTTAACTTGGCTAGCCCATGATTCCTAGTACTGTGTGGTTGTCCACCATTTTGTGATCTAATGTGATGATCCTATGTGTTGCCAATACGAGAAAACTGCTCACCTGTGTTTTATTGGGAAAACCTGGTGACATAGTGGTTAAGAGCTACAGCTGCTAACCAAAATGTTGGCAGTTCAAATCCATCAGGTGCTCCTTGGAAACCATATGGGGCAGTTCTACTCTGTCCTATAGGGTAGCTATGAGTAGGAATTGACTTGACGGCAACGAGTTTGGTTTTTGTTTTTTTTTTGGTGTTTCATTGACTATGCAAAGGCATTAGACTGTGTGTATTATAACAAATTATGGATAACATTGGGAAGAATGGGAATTCCAGAACACTTAATTGTGCTCACGAGGAACGTATACTTAGACTAAGAGGCAGTCGTTCCAACAGAACACGGTAATACTGCATGGTTTAAAATCAGGAAAGGTGTGCATCAGGGTTGTATCCTTTCACCATAATTATTCAATCTGTATGCTGAGTGAATTATCCAGGAAGCTAGATTATATGAAAAAGAGCACAGCATCAGGATTGGAGGAAGACTCATTAACAACCTGCAATACACAGATGACGCAATCCTGCTTGCTGAAAGTGAAGAGGACTTGAAGCACTTACTGAAGAAGATCAAAGACTACAGCTTTCAGTATGGATTACACTTCAACATAAAGAAAACAAGAATCCTCACAACTGGACCAATAAGCAACATCATGACAAACAGAGAAAAGACTGAAGTTGTCAAGGATTTCATTTTACTTGGATCCATAATCAATGCCCATGGGAGCAGCAGTCAAGAAATCAAATGACATATGGCATTAAGCAAATCAGCGGCAGTAGACCTCTTTAAGTGTTAAAAAGCAAAGATGTCACTTTGAGAACTAAGGTGTGCCCCTCCCAAGCCATGGTGTTTTCAATTGCCTCATATGATGTGAAATCTGGACAACTAATAAGGAAGGCTGAAGAAGAATTGATGCCTTTGAATTATAGTATTGATAAAGAATACTGAATATACCATGGACTGCCAGAAGAATAAACAAATCTGTCTTGGAAGAAGTACAGCCAGAATGATCCTTAGAAGTGAGGATGGCAAAACTTCATCTCACATACTTTCGACATGTTATCAGGAAGGACCAGTCCCTGGAGAAGGTTTTTTGGTAACGTAGAGAGTCAGTGAAAACGAGGAAGACCCTCAATGAGATAGACTGACACAGTGGCTGCAATAATGGGCTCAAATATAATGTTATGGATTGAATTGTGTCCCCGCAAAATGTGTGTTAACTTGGCTAGCCCATGATTCCTAGTACTGGTGGCTGTCCACCATTTTGTGATCTGATGTGATGATCCTATGTGTTACAAATCCTAACTTCTTGATGTTAATGAGTCAGGATTAAAGGCAGTTATGTTAATGAGGCAGGAATCAATCTACAGCATTAGGTGGTATTTTGAGTCAATTTTTTTTGAGATATAAAAGAGAAAAGTGAGGAGAGAGAAGAGGAACCTCATTCCACCAAGAAACAAGAGCTTGGAGAGAGTGTATCCTTTGGGCCCAGGGTCCCTGTGCTGAGAAAATTCTAGACTAGGGGAAGATTGATGACAAGGACCTTCCCCTAGAACCAACAGAGAGAAAAAGCATTCCCCTGGAGTTGGTGCCCTGAATTAGGATATCTAGCTTTCTAGACTGGGAGAGAACAAATTTCTGTTTGTTAAAGCCATCTGTTTGTGGTATTTCTATTATAGCAGTATGAGATAACTAAGGCAGAATGTGATAATGGAAGAGTAGGGTGCTGCTCTAACAGATACCTAAAATGTGAAAGCGATTGTGAGACTGTGAATGGGCAGAGGCTGGAAGAGTTTTAAAGTGCCTAACAGTAAAAGCCTAGATTGCCTTGAAGAGACTGTTGGCAGAATTATGGACATCTAAAACAATTCTGGTGAGGACTCAGAAGGAAGTGAGGAGAGCTGTAACACCATAGACACAGCAGATGAAGCAGCAGCAAAGAAATGGTGGCAGCACAACCAGGAGACTGGCACAAGACAGTGCTGGAGCCAACCCATGGAGAAAGAGAGCTGACTGCCTTTGTGCAGGAGGCTTCCTGGCAGACTGGGGTGCCTGGGGGCACTTACTGTGGAGCTAGGCTTGCCGACCCATGGAGCAAGAGAGCTAGGTGCCTTCCAGGCACTTACTTACAGAGTGGGGTGCCTCCAGGCACTTACTGGTAGAGCTTAAGAGCTTTGGAGCACTTGCCTGATCAGGGCAGAGGCTGGGCCAGCCCAAGGGCCTGAGGGGCCAAACATCAAGAAACCAGGAAGAAGAAGCTGAAGAGACAAGGAATACAGGAAGCAAAGCTGCCTCAGTCTCAAAGGGTAGGGCTATGACCTCTGGGGTCTCCAAGGGTGGAGCCAAGGCCTCAGGGGTTTCAAAGAGTGGGGCCATGGGCTCCTAAGTTTCAACAGATCTTCACCAACTCTGTTGAGGAGTGTGGGCCTGCCTTTCATGAGTGCCAGAGGGATGGGGCCAGAGCTGCTGCTCAAAGCTGAGGGTGTAGGGCTGTCATGCCCAAGGGGTAGCAAAACGGGGTCTGCTCGGGCCGAGAGGATAGGGTTGCCACTCAGATAGACTACGAGAATGGGGCTGCCCAAATCTGAGGGAGCAGAGTTGCTGTTCCAGTGGGCCTGGAAGGCAGAGCTGAAGCCCAGGGCCAAGGGCCCTCTACCCGGAATCCACAGACTGTGGCTAACACCCAGAGTCTGGAGGGCAGGGCCATTGCTTAAATGGTCTCAGAAAACAGAGGATTATTTTCAAGCCTTGAGAGCTAATGTAATGTGTTCTGCTGACTTGCTTGGCGCCTGTTATCCCTTCTTTCCCTCCAACTTCTCCCATGTATAATGGAAATGTCTAGCTTATGGCAGTTCCACCATCGTACTATGGAAGGAGATAACTTGTATTCTAGATTTCACAGATGAAGAAGAATTTTTGGAATTTAGAACTGGAGTTAATTTAGGACTTTTGGGATGATGTGATGGGGTGAATGTGTTTTACATGTGGCTAAAGGGTAGAATGTTATGGATTGAATTGTGTCCTCCTACAATGTGTGTTATCTTGGCTAGGCCATGATTTCTAGTATTGGGTGATTGTCCACCATTTTGTGATGCGATGTTATTATCCTATGTATTGTGAATTCTAACCTCTATGATGTTAATAAGGCAGGATTAGAGGCAGTTATGCTAATGAGGCAGGAATCAATCTACAGGATTAGGTTGTATCTGGAGTCAATCTCTTTTGAAACATAAAAGAGAGAAGCGAGCAGATACGAGAGGAACCTCACATCATCAAGAAGCAAGAAGTTGGAGGGAGCACGTCCTTTGGACCTGGGTTCCCTGCACTGAGAAACTCCTAGACAAGGGGAAGATTGATGACAAGGACCTCCCCCAGAACCAACAGAGAGATAAAGTAATTCCCCTGGAGCTGGCGCCCTAAATGTAGACTTCTAGCCTTCTAGACGGTAAGAGAAAAAATTTCTGTTTGTTAAAGCCATCCATTTGCGGTATTTCTATTATAGCAGCACTATATAACTAAGACACATAGTAACAATTGTGAGGATAGCGTAGGACCAGGCAATGATTCGTTATGTTGTACATAGGGTCGCTATAAAGTTGGAACCAACTCAATGGCACCTAACAACAACAACATGTATGTTTATATTTTTCACACTGAGAAAAAACTACACACAAATTATATTAGGATTATAAAAGGGCCAAGCATTTTAAAGGAACACAGGTTTTCTCTGAGACAAAGGCCATGGAGCAGAAGTGAGTGAACATGACTTTCTGTGAGAATCCAGGTGCACACACTTAGAACGGCCATCATTTGGCCAATGCCCAAAATGAAATAATGGGTCAGCAATCAGACAGGCACAGAAAAGAGTAATGAGACCAGAAGAACTAGATGGTGCCCAGCTACTACTAATGACACTTCTGACCAGAAACAGAGGGTACTACATAGAATGGGAGAAAAATGTAAAAAAAAAATGTAGAAGAAAACTCAAATTCCTTAAAAAAAAAAAGCAAGATCTACTGGACCAATAGAGACTATAGGAACCCTTGACTATTGCCCTGAGATAACCTTTGAATTTGGAAATGAAGCCACTCCCAAAGGTCAACTTTCAGCCAAATAATAGATTGGCTTATAAAATAAATAATATTACCCATGAGTAATGTGTCCCTTACTGAACCATATGAGACCAAACAGCCAACACTTACCCAAAAGCAAAGATGAGAAGGCAAGGAGGGGGAGGGATGCTAGATCAATGGAAACAGAACAAACATAATCGAAATAACGAGAATGCTGACACATTGTGAAAATTGTATCCAATGTCACAGAACGATTTGTATAAAAATTGTTAAATGGGAACCTAATTTGCTGTGTAAACTTTCACCTACAACACAATAAAATATTAAAAAAAAAAACAAAAACAAAAAGCCAAAGCATCCACAAGAAAACTTCTAGAGCTAACAGAGGATTTTAGTAAAGTTGCAGGGTACAAGGTCAACAAACAAAAATCAGGTGGGTTTCTATACATCAGCAATGAGAAATCTGGAAAAGAAATTAGGGAAATAATTCCATTTATAATAGCATCTAAGAGAATAAAATACCTAGGAATAAATCTAACCAGGGATGTGAAGGACTTACACAATGAAAAATATAAAAGAGATTAAAGAGATTAAGAAAGAGATTAAAGAAGACTTAAATAAATTGAAAGATGTTCCAGGTTCATGGATTGGAAGACTTAATATTGTTAAGATTTCAATACTACCCAAAGTGATCCATAGATTCAGTGCATTCCCAATCAAAATTCCAACAGCCTTCTTTACAGTAATAGAAAAACAAATCTTCAGCTTTAAATGGAAATGCAAGAGGCACTGAATAGTTAGAGCATTGCTGAAAGAAAAGAACAAAGTAGGAGGACTCATACTTCGTGATTTTAAAACACTATAGAGCTATACACAGCCCTGGCAGCACAGTGGTTAAGAGCTTGGCTGCTAACCAAAAAGTTGGCAGTTAGAATCCACCAGCAACTCCTTGGAAACCCTATGGGGCAGTTCTACTCTGTCCTACAAGGTTGCTATGAGTCAGAATTGACTCAACTGCAGTGGGTTTGGTTTTTTGGATACAGCTAACAGTAATCAAAACAGCCTGGTACTGGTATAATAATAGACACGTAGAACAATGGAATAAAACTGAAAGTCCAGAAATAAACCTACACATCTATAGTCAACTGATGTTTGATAAGGGGGCTAAATCCATTTGATGGAAAAAGAAGAGTCTCTTTAATAAATGCTGCTGAGAATACTGGATTTCCACATGCAGAAAAATGAAAGAGGATCTACGCCTCACACATAAAAACAAATTCAAAATGGATTAAAGACCTAAATGTGCAAATTAAAACCATAAAATTCTTAGAAGAAAAAGCAGGGGCAATGCTGTCAGGCTTAGCTTTCAACAGTGGATTATCTAATATAATAACAAAAGCACAAATAGCAAAAGACAAAATAAATACATGGGACCTCACAAAAATTAAAAACTTGTTCATCAAAAGATTTTACTAAAAAAGTGAAAAGACAAGCTACCAACTGGGAGAATATATTCAGAAACTATATATCTGACAGGAATCTAATAACCAAAATATATATAAAACTTTAAAAACTTAACAAAAAGACAAATAACCCAGTCATAAAATGGGCAAAGGACTTGAATAGACATTCCACCGAAGAGGGCATTCAAATGGCTACCACACACATGAAAAGATGCTCAGCATCATTAGCCATCAGACAGATGCAAATCAAAATCACAGTGAGATACCATTTCACTCCCACTAGTGTGACCAAGATTAAAAAAAAAAAAAAAAAAAAAACCCAGAAAATTACAACTGTTGGTGAGGATTTGGGGAAATTGGAGCCCTTACCCATTGCTGATGGGAATGCAAAATTGTACAGCTGTTGTGGAAAACTGTGTGGCAGCTCATCAAAAACTAAAAATATGACCCAGCAATTCCATTCCTAGGTACATACCCAAAAGAATTGAAAGCAGAGACTCCAACAGAGACTTGTACATCAATGCTCACTACAGCACTATTCACAATAGCCAAAAGGTGGAAACAACCTCAGTGCCCATCAACAGAAGAATGGATAAACAAAATGTGGTATATACATAAAATGGAATACTACTCAGTCAATAGAAGAAATGAAGTCTTGATACATGCTACAATATGGATGGAGCTGGAAGACATTCTGCTGAGTGAAGTAAGTCAATCACAAAAGAACAAATATTGGGTGACCTCACTTACATAAAAAGACAAGAAAAGGCAAACGCACAGAGAACAAAGTTTATTAGTGGTCACCAGGGATGGGAAGTAGGGGGAAAGGGGGCTCATGGTGATGGGAATATCGTGTTGATTAAGGGTGGGATTGCACAGCCAATTATTGTAATTGCTGTCAATAAGTTGTACACCTGTAAAAAGTTGAATTGGCAAAAGCTGTTTGATAGAAATATTTACAGGAACAGCAAAAAAAAAAAAAAAGTAGCTGCTGAGGCTGCTTATGTACAACCAAAAACCTCATGGGATTTGGTTTCTTGGTTTGAAGGTTTAGGGTCATGGTTTCATGGGACATCTCAGTTAACCAGCCTAATAACATGTTTAGTGCTTCTGTTCTATCTCCTAGCTCAATTTGTAGTGCCTGGGGTCTTAAAAGCTTGCAAGTGGCCATCCAAGGTCTCTATTTACCTGGAGCAACAAAGGAAGAAGTAGAGTCAGGAAAAGGAGGAGAAAATGGAATGCACGGCTAATTACCTCCATGAATAACTTCAACCTTTGCCATGAGACCAGAAGAACTGGATGGTGCCCGGCTACCATTACTGAACATTTTGATCAAAGATTCCATAGAAGAATCCTGATCAAAAGGGGGAAATGCAGAATGAATTTCAAATTCTTATGGACTCCAGACTTTCAGGATCCACGGAGGGTGGCGAACCCCTGAAACTATTGCCCTGAGATTATCTTTAAATATTAAACCAAAAATATCCCCTGAAGTCTTCTTAAACTAAATAATAGTTTAGCTTAACTAGTAAAAAAATATGTACCTTGAGCACTGTGCTCTTTTCAGAACTATCTATATGGGAGCAAACTGACAACAGCAACTTGAAAGATTAGATAGAAACCTTAGGGTACAGTGACTTTGTTAATGGGGGAGGAACAATTCAGAAAAGGAGGGTGAGAATGGTTGCACAACTCAAGGAACGTAATCCACGTCACTAAATAGCACAGATAGAATTGGGGTATGTTTTGCCATGTATATTCTCAACAACAAAATAAATACAATTAAATATATATATATATAAAGTGAGTGAGTACTAGTCCAGTGCTTATTGGCTCACATTCTCCCAGCTCCTGAAAGCAGCTGAAGTTATAGCTGAATGGAAAAATGGATTAAATGGAGCTTTTTCCTGTCTCCTTAAAATCAGAAACTTTTGTTCCCCTCAAGGCCAAAAATTTTCAGAGTTCTATACAAGTTTTGAGCCACCATAATTACACTAAAAATAATGAGATAAAACCTTCTGGATATCAGAAATACTAAAGGTGTTAGTCATCAAAATTCTCAACAGGTTAACTAGGTTATTCCCTTGTGTTCGCACAGCCAGCAGAAAGTGCCAGGATTAACCGTGGAGCTAGCTCAGTTTCCAGGCTGATGTTAATAAAACCAGAGCCACACTCCTTTTGAATGTCATCTTTTAACTTCTGGTTAATGGAGATCATGTTACTAAGAATGAGCTGCAGGCAGCTAAAAGCCCACAGCCTTGTACAAGGAAATTAAAGGGAAATGTGTAGCTGTTACAACGATGCAATTGTACCTATCAACATTTCAAAGTGCTCTTTTCATTATAATGGGTTGTGTGTGGCTTGCCAAGACAGGAGAAGAAAAAGAAATGGGTATGAGGGTAGAGACAAGCCAGCAAGCGTAGACTTTTGTTTGTTGTTGTGGTGGTGATGTAAGTATATATATAAAACATTTTCCATTTCAACATTTTCTCAGTGGCATTAATTATGTTCTTCATGTTGTGCAACCATCACCACTATCTATTTCCAAATTTTTCCATCACCCTTAACAGAAACTCAGTGTTCCCTAAGCAATGACACCCTATTTCCCCCTCCCGTCAGTCCCTGGAAATCACAAATGAACTTTGGTTTCTATATATTTGCCTATTCTAGATATCTCATTTAAGTGGAATCACTTGATACTTCTCCTTTTGTCCTTGATTTATTTCACTCAGCATAATAGTTCCAAGGTTCACCACAGTGTAGTACATATTAGGACCTCACTTATGGCTGAGTAATATTTCATTGTATGTATGTAACAAATTTTGTTTATCCATTCATCTGTTGATGGACATTTAGGTTGTTTCCACCTTTTGGCTATTGTGAATAGAGCTACAACGAACATTGGTGTACAAGTATCTGTGTCTCTGCTTTCAAGTCTTTTGGATATATAACTAGGAGTGGAATTGCTGGATTTATATGGTAATTCTATGTTTAACTTTTTGAGAAACCGTCACACTATTTTCCTCAGCGGCTACACCACTTTACCAACAATGGATGAGGGTTCTAATTTCTCCACATTCTTGCCAACACTTGTTATTTTCTGTTTTTTTCTGATAGTAGTCATCTTAGTGAGTGTGAAGTGGTATCTCACTGTGGTTTTGCTTTGCATTTCCTTAATGACTAGAGACACTGAACATCTTTTCATGTGCTTGTTGGCCATTTGTATTTCTTTTTTGGAGAAATGTCTGTTCAAGACCTTTGACCATTTTTTGGTTGGGTTATTTGTCTTTTTATTGTTAACTTATAGGAGTTCTTTATATAATTCTGGATATTAAACCTTTATCAGATATATAGTGACCATAAAATTTTTCCCGATCCATAGATTGTCTCTTCGCTTTGTTGATAAAGTCCTATGATAAATTAAAGTTTTTAATTTTGATGAGGTTCCATTTATCTATTTTGTCTTTTGTTGTTTGTGCTTTCAGTGTCATATCTAAGAATTCATTGTTAAATACTAAGTCCCAAAGCAATATCCCTAGTTTTCTTCTAAGAGCTTTATGGTTTCAGTTCTTACATTTAGGTCTTTGATCCATTTTGAGCTAGTTTTCATATATGGGTGTGAGGTATGGGTCCAGCTTTATTTCTCATGTGTGGAAATCCAGCTGTCCCAGCAGCATTTATTAAAGAGACTATTCTTTCTCCATTGTCTGGACTTAGCAACCTTGTTGATTATCAATGGCCCACAGATAGGTTTATTTCTCGACTCTCAATTCTATTCCATTGGTCCACATGTCTATTGTTATATCAGTGCCAGACTGTTTTGATTACTGTAACTTTATAGTATGTTTTGAGATAGGGAAGTGTAAGTCCTCCTACTTTGTTCTTCTTTTTCAAGATTCCTTTGGATATTCGGGGCCCCTTGCAGTTCCTTATAAATTGGAAGACTGGCTTTTCCATTTCTGCAAAGAAGGCTGTTAGAATTCTGAAAGGGATTGCATTCAATCTATAGATTGCTTTGGGTAATATTGACATCTTAACAATATTAAGTCTTCAGATCCATGAATATAAAATATTGTTGGTTTTGTATTTTTAATACGTCTATTTGCAGCAGTATGCAGTATTTCTCCTTGTTGGGCTAGAGAGAGAGAACAGTGCTGTAGACCATGGACTTGGAGGATATAGCTCAAAGTCCTGTTCTCTTTCTAACTGTGTCTGGTTCTCCTCCCTCTGCATTGCTCCCAACCGTTCTCAGTGTGAGCACCACCCAACCATGGCACTTATTTTGCCTCCTGCTTGGCACTGAACTATGTGTCCAATAAATGTTTGTTGAATAAATGAATAAAAGAATGAAAACTAATTACATGAATTAAGGAAATATATACTGGCAATTCAGTAATGCAGAGAAAGCAGCAGGTAATTTGTTAATCACAATAGAAATTAAAATGTTTGAAAAGCAGCAGTTCATTCACAGGAAAGAGTATTATGTATTCCACCTGCAATGAGCATCAAAATCATGGCTTAGCTATTCCGTCGGGACCAACTGGTTAGTGTACTGCCTGTTGGCCTTGGTGCAGGCCCAGGTGGGCTTGGGGGAGGGGCTGTGGGCCAAGTCAGTGCCTCAACTCCTCCCCTCCTGGTCCAGCCTGGCTCCCGCTGCCTCACTCTGCCTTGGAGAATGAGCTCTTCCATAGTTGACCAGCTGCTTGTGGATATCAACACAGCTGCTTTCCCTATCATGCCTGAGGCTTCTTTAATTCCACAAGCAGCATTTAGGGAGGCCCTGGCAAGTGGGGGGCAGCCTTTTAGAAAGATGTCTGTGGGAAACAGGGGGCAGAGCCAGAGGCCAGCCTGAGAAGAATCATAGAATTCCAAAGACTTAAATGCCCGGGGGGACCTGGATTCAGTGGAGCTGAAACTTGAGCTTTCACAGTAGATGGCTTTCTGTTCCAGTGTGCAAAGTTCGTGTCCTGACTTTCTAAATATCACTGGACAAATGGCAAGTTCCCTGCTGTGTAACTTCCCCATCAGACTAACTAAAATTAAAGCCATAATCTTTCTAATCTTTCTCTGCTTAAACAACAGAGGCCTCTAACTTTTTGTTTCTTTATCCCTATTTTTATTTACTCAATCATCTGTCATCCATCCCACAAATACTACCTGCCAATACTACCCACTAGCCCACTGTCTTGGGGCTTTATGCACATTATCTTGGAGGAAGAAACCGAGGCTCAGAAAACTAAGTGACCAGACTAGCCGCCTGGGGAGGGTGATCACTCTTCTCCTCCCCAGCACCCAAAAAGAGATAGCAGCATGGGGGTCAGGGGATGGGGTAGAGACAGGGACTGCTGGAGCGCAGAGTCAGGAAACAGGACTCCATGGTGACAGTGATGATGATGGTGATGGCAGCAGTAGCATTGCAGACCAGAGGACAGGGGTACGTGGCCAGGCTGGCTTCCTAAACTCCAGCAGCACTACCCTTGCCCACCTATCTACTCATGCACATCCCAGGACACAAGTGGTGGAAGTCAAAGTGTCTAGATGCATAGAAGTGCACACATGTACCCACAGGCCCATCCAGCAGTGGGGCTCCAGTGGCCTCTTTGATCTACCTGCAGTGCAAAGCTGTCACCTCCACAGAGACCTGAGGAAAAGTGAATCTGTGGTTCTACATGCAGACTGTCTAAGGCAAAAAGGTACCATCTGCTCCTTCTAACAAGCAATTATTCTTTTTGTTCAGTGAAACTGGTGTGCTTTTCCTGTGTGCAGTGTGGAAGAAGCTGCTTGGGGAGTTCTCTGTCCCTGTCAATGACAGCTGAGCGACCTGTCTGATGAGGCCATGTGGCCTACTTAAGTCTCCACCAAGCTTCGTTTGAGTGGCTTGTGCATCTGAGATGTTGACTACTAAGGCAACTTCCAGCATCAGCAAATCTAACAAACGTTTTCTGTTACGTCCAGACCATTCTTACATGAATATTACATCGTCATTCATTACTGCTGCAAAATTCAGGAAGTGAGGAGTCAGGCTGTCCATGGACCGCTATGTTCTAGAACACGTGCAGGAATGCTCGGCACATTTCTCCTGACTAAGCAGTTCAACACTTGGGCTCCAGGGCTTGAGCAACGGTTTCCTTGAAGGTCTCTAGCAGAATAAGCATCGAGTCCAGTGCTTGGGCTCTGGGTCTAAATCTTGACTCTGCCACAAAATAAATGCAAGCCTTGATCACATATCTGAGTGACATTCTCTTCCTGTGTAAAATGGCAATAAATCCCTCACAGGACTGGTGCAAGGAGATAATGTACACCAAGTACTTAGAATGTACCTGGGCAGAGTGAGGGCTCAATAAATGCAGCTATTACTTGTGTTGATACTTTTTATTGGTGGAAATATTATTATTTTATTTTCTACAAATACTTTAGCTTCCTTCCTACTGACACCTCAACTTAATTGCTTCTCTGAGAGTGAGGTTTTTAGAACAATGACAACAATGTAGTGTGTCACATTCTGAACAATCTAATGAGCAATGTTTAATCCATAATTTACTATTTATATTTCTATTGATTATTTGTTTCTAATAAAGAGAACAATCTATCCTTTCTCATTTTTACAAAATCCAGCACCAACCTCAAATGTGCATTTGTGAAGTTTATCTTCAATTAAGGTATGTGTTCTAATTTATTTTTGTAAAGAATTGAGATGTTAAAAAGACATTTTGTGGTCCTCTAGGCTGTGGTCCAAGAACTTCCTCCTTAAAAAAAGGTATTCAGTTGTGTAGGTCTCTTTCATTTTCCATTGTAAATCACAAAGTGTAGTGGCCAATTAACAAGGGACTTCTCTGAAAGTGTATCCAGAAGGGTACAAAGATTCTGTCCTTGCTCACAGCCTTCCTACATGTAATCTATGCACATATGCAGGCCTCTCAGTAAGATACCAAGTTGATGTCTGTGCATTTGGAAGCTGGGTATGAACATACGCATACTAGTGAGTGTCCAATCTTTCTATCAGTTGAGAAATCACATATCATAGAATTTTAGGAGTGGGAGAGACAATAGAGATCATGTAATCCAACTCCCTTATTATAGAACTAAGAAATTTCAGGCCCCATGGCCCTCCTTGGCATCAGCCAGTTGCTCTAGGAACTAGGGCTGTCAGTCCCGTTACAACTGTGGGGTGAGGATTGGGGGATGGTAGCCGCTGGGTACACGTGGCTCACCTTGGGAAGATCAGCAGCCCAAGGTGCTCAAGTTAGATTGTTCAGAAGCGAGAAGGGGTACCATGGTGGCATTAGGATCAGGTCCTGGCACTGCCATTTGTTACCTGTGTGATCTTGGGTAAGTTGCTTCACCTCTCTGAATCACAGTTTGCATCCCTACAGAATGTAGGTAGTAACAGTATCTACCTCATGAAGTTACTTTAAGGAAAAATTATATAATTCATTTAAAGAATTAGAAGACTCATAGGTGTTTAATATTACATCTATAACTAATTTTGGGCCAAACTGTAAGTCAAAACTTTGGTTTACTGACTTTCAAATTAGTTGTTTTCCTATTTGCACAATATGCTGTGAAACGACACAAAGATTAAACATCAATGAATATACGTGTGTGATGTATATGTCTATATACAGAAATCTTTGTCCCAAAACTTATGTAGAGAGTGATATCATGAAAAATGACAGACAGGAAGCTCTAGGGGTTGGTCCCTGCACCAAAACAACAATTAAACTGGCAAGAGCAACTGAAAGCGACTATTTTGGAACTCTGGATACTGATCAAACACATATCAGCAAGGGAACTGATTGATGAAGGGACAGGCTGCTGATCCCCCCACCGTGAGCCATGTGTGTCCAGTGGCTACCATCTCCCAATCTTCACCCTAAAGTTGTAATGGGACTGGCAGCTCTAGTTCCTGGAACAACTGGCAGATGCCAAGGAGTGCAATGGGGCCTTTGCCCTCCAAGAATGTGGGGTTCGCTAGTTTGCAGAGTTGGGTTGGTCTGGCAGTGCCCTGAGTGACCAGAGCAGTTACTGTAGTTTCAACCCTCTCCCAGCAGTGACTTCTCCCAGGACAGTACCATAAATTGTGAGCGCACCTTTTATTTATTCATTTGGTGGTGGTGGTGGAGGCGGGGTGGATTGAAACTGTCAGGCTGCTGGCTAACTGCAGAGATAACAGAACAGAAACATCAATCACAGCACACAACTGGAATATACCCTTTGGAAAAAAAAACAGTTTAAAAAAGTCATCCAAAAAACTGACTATACTTGTACACCAATGTTCACTACAGCACTATTCACAATAGCTAAAAGGTGTAAACAACCTAAATGTCTATCAACGGATGAATGGATAAATAAAACGTGGTACAGACATACAGTGGAATACTACTCAGCCAGTAGGAGAAATGAAGTCTGGATACATGCTATAATATGGATGTAACTGAAAGACATTCTACTGGGTAAAATGAGTCAATTACAAACGGACAAATATTGTATGACCTCACTTATATAAAAAGGCAAGAAAAGACAAATGTAAAGAAAACAAAGTTTATTAGTGGTTACCAGAGGCAGGAGGCAGGGGAAAGGGGAGGTGAACGGTAACGGAAATATTGCATTGATTAAGGGTAGGGTTGCACAGCCAATTATTGCGATTGCTGTCAGAAAGTTGTACAGCTGTAAAAAGTTGAATTGGCAAAAGTTGTGTGATGGACATATTTACAACAGGGACAGAAAAAAAAAAAGAATAGTTACTGAGGCTGATAATGTACAACCAAACACCCCATGGGATTTGGTTTCTTGGTTTGGAGGTTTAGGGTCATGGTTTCATGGGATAGTCTAAGTCATTGGTCCAATAACATGTTTAGTGCCTCTGGTCTGTCTCCTAGTTTTATGTATAGTGCCTGGGGTCTTAAAAGCTTGCAAGTCACCATCCAAGCCACAATAATTGGTCTCTATTCATCTGGAACAACAGAGGAAGAAGGAGGAGGATATGGAACGTGTGGCTAACTGCCTCCATGAACAACTGCCCCCTTTGCCATGAAACCAGATGAACTGGATGGTGCCCAGCTACCAATACTGAACATTTTCATCAAAGATTCCACAGAAAAATCCTGATCAAAACTGGGGAATCACAGAATATAATTAAAAATTCTCAGAGACTCCAGACTTCCTGGAGCCATATGGTTAGATAAACCCCCTGAAAGTCCTGCCCTGAGACAATTTTTAAACCTTAAACCAAAAATAGTTTAGCTTGGGGGCAAAGATGGCAGACTAGTCAGATACTTCCTGTGGTCCCTCTTACAACAAAGACCTGAATAAACAAGTGAATTGAATATATATGACAATCTAGGAGCCCTGAACATCAAAGGTAAAGTTGAGGAACTGGACTGAGCGGCAGGGGGAGGGAGAGACAGTTCAGAAGCAGCAAGATGTTGCTAGACTTGACCCAGCAGGAGCCAGTGCCCTTCAAGTCACATCGGCTCTCATGCACGATGAGGCAAGCACTGGCACTCAGGAAGTGTTTTCCACATCGGGAGAGACCAAGCGGCAGAGAGTCTACTTGGGCCTCCAGAACAAGCAAAAAGCGGCGCTCAATTGGCCAAAGATAAATACATGCGTCTGGCCTACCACGCAGATCAAAAAACACCCCCTTTGGGAAAACCTCTCTCCCAGTTACTTGCCCCCTCCCCGCTATGCACCAGGTCCTACGCCTGCTTCAGTGACTGCCAAGTCCCCTGGGCCAGAAGTAGGACTTGTCATGCACCCTGAGCCATTCTCCTAGTCTTGGAGAGGGAACAAATTAACAATCAGGAAAAAATAATCTGCCAGCTCCACAAAGTCGGGAACTCAGGGTAGGCAAAGCTCCTTTGCCTAGGCACAGGCATAAGGGGTCCACGGGCTTTGAATGCCTTTCATCCCTGCATAGACCTGTGTGGGCCCATTTCAACAAGGTATGCCCTCATTGCCACAGTACAAAAGGGTATATGCCTGAAGGCTAACTTCAACTGTATCAGCTGTATGGTGAAGTGGCAGGTTCATGACATTTGACGCTGCTCTGCCATTAAGCAGGGTCCTTACGTAGCCACATGTGGGGCCTGAGGACTGGTGGCTCCACCCACGCCACCTAGCCACCCACGACAGGGGTCCGAGAATAAGTGGTGCCTCCCAATCCTCATAGCCAACAGCATTGGTTGCCCAGAGTCTAGCTGTAAAACGCACACACCTAAAAGTGCTCTAGGGAACAGAGACATGCTTTCCTCCCAGACACTCAGGGGCAGCTGTCAGCCCCCAGCTGCAGCCAGATACCTATGCGTACACCAATCACTCACGCCTGTCTAGGACTGTAGGTGAGAGCCTGCACCACACACTGGGTGACCGACTACCTGGACACCTGGGCTGAATCCATACAAGAAAAGTAAACAGACTGCTGGGCTCACATACCTAGTAACAGATCTAACCACCTGGTGACAGGAGGTTAGCACTTCAAAGGCACCAATAATTAAACTAAGTCACACGAGCAGCCTATCTGGGTAAATGAAAACAAAACAAGAAGCTAGAACACAGTAAGCAAATATGAAATAAATAAATATAATAATTTATTAATGGCTCGGAGACAACAGTCAATATCAAATCATATAAAGGGGCAGACCATGGTGGCTTCAGCAAGCTCCCAAAACACAGAATCAAGAAATTTTCCAGAGGAAGAGAACTTCTTGGAAATACTGGAGATAGAACACGAAAGATTAATATACGGAACTCTTCAAGAAATCAGGAAGGAGATCATTCCAAATGCAGAACAAGCCAAGGAACACACAGACAAAGCAATAGAGCAACTTAAGAAGATTAGAGAAGAGCATAATGACAAATTTAATAGGCTGCAAGAATCCATAGAGACACAGTAAACAGAAATCTAGAGGATTAACAGTAAAATTCCAGAATTAGACAACTCAGTAGAAAGTCACAGGAGTAGAACTGAGGCAATGAAAGTCAGAATAAGTGAGATTAAAGATAAAGCACTTGACACAACTTATTTGAGGAAAAATCAGATAAAAGAATTTTAAAAAACAAAGAAACCCTAAGAATTTTGTGGGACTCTATCAAGAGGAATAACCTGCCAGTGATTGAAGTACCAGAACAAGGGGGGATAACAGAAAATACATGGAGAATTGTTGAAGATTTGTTGGCAGAAAACTTCCCTGATATCATGAAAGATGAGAAGATATCTATGAAAGATGCTCATCAAACCCCACATAAGGTAGATCCCAAAAGAAAGTCACCAAGACATATTATAATCAAACTTGCCAAAACAAAAGATAAAGACAGAATTTTAAGAGTGGCTAGGGTTAAACGAAAAGTAACCTACAAAGGAGAGTCAATAAGAATAAGCTCGGACTACTCAGCAGAAACCATGCAAGCAAGAAGGCAATGGGATGTCATATATAAAGCCTTAAAGGGAAAAAATTGCCAGCCAAGAATTATATATCCAGCAAAACTGTCTCTCAAATATGATGGTGAAACTAGGGAATTTCCAGATAAACAGAAGTTTAGGGAATTGGCAGAAACCAAACCAAAATTACAAGAAATACTACAGCAGACTTCCGGCAAGATGGCGCTCTAGGCAGAAACACCACGCCGTCCCTCCACA
>NW_004444198.1:761748-785895 GCF_000243295.1 Trichechus manatus latirostris
AAAAAAAAAAAAATCCACCACAAAGGATAAGGAAGGACACTATATAATGATTAAAGGGTCAATGCACTACAAGGACATAACCATAAATAATATTTACTCTCCCAATGACAGAGCTCCAAAATACATAAAACAAACTCTAACAGCATTGAAAAGAGAGATAGCTCCACAATAATAGTAGGAGACTTCACTACACCACTTTTGGTGAAGGACAGAACATCCAGAAAGAAGCTCAGTAAAGACACGGGAGATCTAAATGCCACAATCAACAATTTGATCACATAGATATATACAGAACATTCCATCCAACAGCAGCCAACTATATGTTCTTTTCCAGTGCACATGGAACATTCTCCAGAATAGACCACATATTAGGCCATAAAGCCTTAACAGAACCCAAAGCACTGAAATATTACAAAGCATCTTTTCTGATCATAACGCCATAAAAGCAGAAATCAATAACAGAAAAAGCAAGCAAAAATAGTTCGGCTTAACTAGGAAAAACTGTCTGCCTTGAGCATTATGCTCTTTAAAGAACTATATACATGGGATCAAATTGACAACGGCAACTTTAAAGATTAGATAGGAACCTTAGGGGGCAGTGAATTTATGTTAATGGAGGCGAAACAACTCAGAGAAGGATGGTGAAAATAGTTACACAACCTGAAGAATGTAATCAATGTCATTAAATGGTATATGTAGAAACAGTTGAACTGGTGTATGTTTTACTGTGTATATTCTCAACAATAACAACAAAATCAATAAAAGTATGTATATATAAAAAAAACTGACTGCAGCCTTTATCAAGTAACAACAGCAATCCCTGAGAACAGAGAAAATAAGATTCACAGAGCTACCACATTATAATACCCAGAATGAATGTCAAGTTCTCAATAAAAGATTACAAGACTGTCATGGATTGAATTGTGTTCCCCCAAAATATGTGTCATCTTGGCTAGCCCATGATTCTCAGTATTATGTGGTTGTCCTCCATTTTGTTATTTGATGTAATTTTCCTATGTGTTGTAAATTGTATTCTTTTCCTGTGGTTAATGAGGCAAGATTAGGCTATGTTAAAGAGGATTAGGGTGGGATGAAACACTCTTACTCAGTTCACATCCCTGATCCGATGTAAAAGGTGTTTCCCTGTGGTGCAGCCTGAATCACCTTTTATCTTACAATAGACAAAAAGAGAGAGAAGTGAGCAGAGAGATAGGGACCTCATGCCACCAAGAAAGAAGCACCGGGAGCAGAGCATATCATTTGGACCTGGGGTGCCTGCACTGAGAAGCTCCTAGACCAGGGGAAGATGGAGGACAAGGACATTCCCCCAGAAACGATGGAGACAGAAAGCCTTTCTCGGAAGCTGGTACCCTCAGTTTGGATTTCCGGCCTCCAAAACTGCGAAAGAATAAATTTCTGTTTGTTAAAGCCATCCACTTGCGATATTTCTGTTATAGCAGTGCTAAATAACTAAGACAAAGACATACAAAGAAAGTGAACGTATGGCCCATTTCAGGAAAGAAAATTTGACAGAATTCTAACGAATTCTGAGGAAGCCCAACGTTGGAATTATTAGTCAGAGATGTTAAACTGACTGTCTTAAATATGCTCAATGAGCTAAAGAAAACGAGGAGACAATACATGAATAAAATGAGAGTATCACTAAAGTGACAGAAACTATGAAATGGACACAAATAGAAATTCTGCAACTCAAAAGTCCAATAACTGAAATGAAAACTCCACTACAAGCTTCCAACAGCAGATTAGAATAGGCAGATGAAAGGATCAGGGAATCTGAAGACATGAAAACTGAAAATTATCAAGTCTGAGGAACAGAAAGAAAAAAGAATGAAGAAAAATGAATACAGCCTGAAAGACCTGTGGGGCATCATCAAGCATGCCAACATATGTATCACAGGAGTTCCAGAAGAAGAGAGAAAGGGTCAGAAAAATATGTGAAGAAATAATGGTTGAAAACTTTCCAAATCTGATGAAAAATGTGAATCTAAACACTCAAGAAGTTCAATAAACTCCAAGCATGATAAACTTAGAGATTCACATTGAAACACATTATAGACAAATTGCAAACAAAAACAAAGAATCATAAAAGCAGCAAGAGAGAAACAAATTGTCATATGCAAGGGAACCGCAATAACATTAACAGCTTTACTTCTCATCTGAAACCACGGAAGCCAGAAGGCAGCAGGATGATATATTTAAAGTGCTGAAAGGAAAAGAAAGAAAGAAAAAAAACCTGTCAACCAAGAATTCTGTATCCAGCAAAACTATCCTTTAAGAATGAGGGGGAAATTAAGACATTCCATGACAAACAAAATCTGGGAGTTCGTTACCACCAGATCTGCCATACAAGAAATGCTAAAGAAGTCCTCCCAGCTAAAATGAAAAAAGACTAGATAGAAACTCAAAGTCATAAGAAGAAACAAAGAACACTGGTAAAGGTAACTGTATAGGTAAATATAAAATTCACTATTATTGTACTTTTGGTTTGTAACTCCTCTCTTTGTCATACATGATTTAAAAGGCAAACGTACAAAACAATAATTATAAATCTATGTTAATGGGTATATGATGTATAAAAATGTAATTTGTAATAATAAAAATATAAAGGAGAGGGACAGAGATGTATAGGGGCAAAGGGTATGTATACCATTGTAACTGGGTTGGTATTATTCAAACTAGGCTGTTATAAACTAAAAGAGGTTAATTATAATCCTCAAGGAAACCATTTAAATTAAAAAAAAAACTGGAAAATATACAGAAAAGGAAAGAAGCGAATCAAAACAACAATCTATAAAAATTTAACTAAATACAAAAAAAGGCAGTGATGTAAAACTGAGAAACAATAAATATACATGACATACAGAAAGCAAATAGATAACTGTCAGAAATAAATTTTTCTTTATCAGTAATTAAATGTAAATGGATTAAACTCCTCTATCAAAAGGTAGAAGGTCCCTAGATGGTGCAGACTATTTTCACTCAACTGCTAACCTCAAGTTGGTAGTTCAAACCCACTCAGTGGTACTGTGGAAGAAAAGACCTGGTAATCTACTTAAGATTACAGCCAAGAAAACCCTATGGGGAAGTTGTATTCTGTAACACATGGGGTTTCCATGAGTTGAAATTGACTTGACAGCAACCAACAATAACAAGAAGAATTAAAAAGCAAATTGTAATAGGTAGATTGGATTTTTAAAAATGATCCATCTATATACTGTCTACAGAAGACTCACTTTAGATACAAGGACACAAAGAGTTTCAAAGTAAAAGGATGCAGAATATATTCTATGCAAATAATATCGAAAAGAGAGCTGAGATGGCTATACTAATATCAGACAAAATAGACTTTAAATTCAGAAAAGTTACAAGAGACAAGGAAGGACAGTATACATTGATAAAAGCTTCCATCCAGCAGGAAGATATAACAATTATAAAAATATATGTACTAACAACAGAGCCCCCAAATGTATGAAGTGAATATTGACAGAATTGAAGGGAGAAATACAGTTTCACAAAGATAGTTGGAGACTTCAATATCTCACTTTCAATAATGGATGGAACAACCAGACCAAAGATCAGTAAGGAAATGGAGAACTTGAACAACAGTACAAGCCAAATTAAACTTAACAGACATATACAGAACACTCCACCCAACAATAGCAGAATACACATTCTTCTCAAGCACACACTGAACATTCTTCAGAATAGACCATATGTTAGGTCACAAAACAAATCTTAATAAATTGTAAAAGACTGAAATCATACAAATTATCTTTCTCAATCACAACAGAATGAAACTAGAAATCAATAACAGAGGGAAAACTAGATAATTCACAAATACGAATATGTGGAAGTCAAAGAACACACTTTTAAACAACCAATGTGTCAAGGAACAAATCAAAAGAAAATGAGAAAATACCTCGAGACAAATGAAAAGAAAAACATAATACAGTAATATTTATGAGACACAGCAAAAGCAGTACTAAGAGGGAAATTTATAGCTATAAACATGCATGTTTAAAAAGAAGAAAGATCTCAGATCAACAACCTAATGCTATAGCTTAAGGAACTAGAAAAAGAAGATCAAACTAAACCCAAAACTAACAAATAAGAATCAGAGTGGAGACAAAACAAAGAATTAAAAAAAAAAAAATCAATGAAATCAAAATCTGGTCTTTGAAAAGACCAACAAAATTGACAAAATGTTAGCTAGTCTAACTAAAAGAGGACCCTGGTGGTGCAGTGGTTAAGAGCTAGGCTGCTAACCAAAAGATCCAGTTTGAATCCACCGGCCGCTCCTTGGAAACTCTATGGGGTAGTTCTGCTCTGTCCTGCAGGATTGCTATGAGTTGGAATTGACTCGATGGCAATGTTTTTTTTTTTAACTGAGAGAGAGAGAGGAGATTCAAATTACTAAAATTAGAAATGAAATGGTAACATCACTACCGACCCTACAGAAACAAAAAGGATTATAAGAAGTTAAACAATTGTATAACAACAAATTAGATAACCTAGATGAAATGGACAAATTCCTAAAAATACACAAACTACCTAAACTGACTCAAGGAGAAATAGAAAATCTCAACAGACCTATAAAAATGAAAAGGTTGAATCAGTAATCAAAAACCTCATAACAAAGAAAAGTCCAGGACCACATAGCTGCTCTGGTGAATTCTTCCAGACATTCAAAGAATTAACATTGATCTTTCTCAAATTCTTCCAAAAAATGAGGAAGAGAGAACACTGCCTAACTCATTTTATGACGAAGCCAGACAAAGATACCAAAGCCAGACAAAGACATGACAAGAAAAGACAACTACAGGCCATATCCTTCATGAATACATATGCAAAAATCTTCAACAAAATACAAACTGAATTCAGCAGCATATTTAAGGATGACACACCATGACCAAGTGGTGTTTATCCCAGGAATGCAAGAGTGGTTCAATATAAGAAAATCAATCAATGTAATACATCACATTAACAGAATGAAGGGAAAAACAAACACATGATCATCTCAACTAATGCAGAAAAAGCACTGGACAAAATCCACCATCCCTTAATGATAAAAACATTCAATAAACTAGGAATAGAAGGAAACTGCCTCAACATGATAAAGACCATATATGAAAAACTCACAGCTAACATCATACTCAATGGTGAAAGACTGAAATCTCTTCCCTAATATCAGGAAGAGGACAAGGATGCCCACTTTCATCACTTATATTCAACATAGTACTGGGAGTTCTAGCCAGAGCAGAGAGACAAGAAAAGGGCATCTAAATTGGAAAAGAAGAAGTAAAACTATCTCTGTTTGCAGATGACATTATTTTATATGTAGAAAACCCTAAAGAATCCACACACACACACACAAAAAAAACCTGTTAGAGGTAACTAACAAATTCAGCAAAGTTGCAGGATACAAACTCAATACACGAAAATCAGCTGTATTTCTACACACCAGCAATGAGGAAGCCAAAAAGAAAATGAAGACAATCATCCCATTTAAAATAGCACCAGAAAGAATAAAATACTTAGGAATAAATTTAACCAAGGAGGTGAAAAACTTGTACACTGAAAACTACAAAACACTGCTGAAAGAAATTAAAGATGACCTAAATAAATGGAAAGACATCTTGTCTTCATGGATTGTAAGACTTCATATTGTTAAGATGACAACAATACCCAAAGTGATAAACAGATTGAATGTAATCCCTATCAAAATCTCAATGGCATTTTTTACAGAAATAGTAAAACTCATCCTAAAATTCATATGGAATTTCAAGGGACCCCAAATAGTCAAATCAATATTGAAAAAGAAGAACAGAGTTAAAGGACTCTCACTTTTTGATTTCAAAATTTACTACAAAGGTACAGTAATAAAAACAGTGTGGTGCTGACATAGGATAGACAAAAAGACCAATGGAATAGAATAGAGTCCAGAAATAAACCCTCACATATGTGGTCAATTTGATTTTCGACAAGGGTGCCAAAGACTATTCAATGGTGAAAAGACAATCTTTTAACAAATGCTGCTGGGAAAACTGAATATCCACATGCAAAAGAATAAATAAAGCTGGACTTTTACTTTACCCCATATACAACCCGAAGTGGATAAAAGACCTACATCTAAGAGCTAAAACTATAAAGTTCTTAGAATAAAACAGGAGAAAAGCTTCATGACCTTGGATGTGGCAGCGGATTCTTAGATATGAATTAAAAGGACAGGCAATAATAAAGAAAAAATAAATAAATTGTACTTTATCAAAATTAAAAACTTTCATCCATCAAAGGACACCATCAAGAGAATGAAAAGACAACCCAGAGAATGGGAGAAAATATTTGTAAATCATATATCTAATGAGGGATTAATATCCAGAATATTAACAATAATATCAACAATAACAAAATAATCAATTCAATTTTTAAAAATGGGCAAATGACTTGAACAGACATTTCTCCAAAGAAGATATATAAAGGGACAACAAGCACATGAAAAGATGCTGAACATCATTGGTCATTGGGGAAATGAAAATGAAAACCACAATGAGATACCACTTCACACCTACTTGTTGCTGTTATGTGCCTTTGACTTGATTCCAACTCACACCGACCCCATGTGACAGAGTAGAACTGCCACATAGGGTTTTCTAGGCTGTAATCTTTATGGGAGCAGATCCCAGGTCTTTCTCCTGTGGAGCCACTGGGTAGGTGTGAACCGCCAACCTTTCAGTTCGCAGCCAAGTGCTTAACCATTGCACTACAAGGGCTCCTTAGGGAAATGCAAATGAAAACCACAAGAGATACCGCTTCATAACTACTAGCATGGCTATTATTTTTAAAAAAACAACAGAAAACAATGGGTGTTGGCAAGGATGTGGAGAAATTGGAACCCTCGTGCATTGCTGGTGGGAATGTAAAATCATGCATCTGCTGTGGAAAACATTTTGGCAGTTCCTCAAAAAGTTAAACATAGAGTTTCCTTGTGACCCAGTAATTCCACTCCTAGGTATATACCCAAAACAACTGAAAGCAGGGACTCAAACAGAGACTTGTACACTTATGTTCAAAGCAGCATTATTCACAATGGCCAAAAGGTAGAATCAACTCAAATGTCTATCAACAGATGAATGGATAAACAAAATGTGGTACATACATACAATGGAATATTATACAGCCATAAAAAGGAATGAAATTCTGATACGTGTTATGACATGGATGAACCTTGAAGACATTATGCTAAGTGAAATAAGTTTTATTCAAAGAACAAATACTGTATGATTCTACTTATGAAGTATTTAAAATAGGCAAATTCATAGAGACAGAAAATAGAACTGAAGTTATCAGTGGCTGGCGGGAGAGGGAGATGGGGAGTGACTGTTTAATGAATGCAGAGTTTCTGTTTGGGATGATAAAAAAAGATCTGAAAATAGTAGTGTTTGTTATACAACATTGTGAATGTACTTAATGCCACTGAATTGTAAACTCAAAAACGGTTAAAATGGTAAACGTTACGTTATGTATATTTTACTACAATAAAAAAAAAAAAACCCTATGTGGGTCCCCAGGGGCTCAAATGCCATTATATCATATAACTTTCCTAATAAATGCAGCAAAGTGTAACTGAAAATTTTAAGGAACCCATTTAGACCACTAGTGAGTCTATACATTTAGCCTGAAGGTCATTTACAAAGCCAATAAAATACATTCCTCCTGGAGCACTTACTGTAAGTTTTCTTGTTGGAACTTCTTTATGTCATAGAATCAAGCCACCAATGAATTCAGTAATCTATTCTTTCATTTATACACAATTTCTCTTTCTGGTTTTGAGACACAACTGTACCAGGTGCAATGAGGGTGACATCAGGCAGCAGCTCCATGAGGGTGGCATCATGGGTGGTCTCTTACTATCTGTCCTCTGGCACAATGCCTGGCTCATGGCAGATACTCCATAAAGATGTTGGAATGAATGCTGACTGAATGAAGAAATGCTTCTGAAATGACACTACTGGCTGATAAGCAGCGCCAGCAAACTGCAGCTCAAAGTGTTTGTTCCTTAGCTGCTGTCCAGAGTTTTGCATGTAGCACACTAAAGATGGTTGAGATGTCTCAATACATAATGTACTAACATATGGGCTGTTCAAAACTGAACAAGTAAAAACCGATGGCTGCTGTAGCAGCAAATTACTGTGCAGGGATAAAGACGCAAAGACCACAAGAGACAAGGCCAGAGATCAGCAAACACAAAAAGAGACTCTAGGCTGGAGATGGTAGATGAAGTTTTAAGGGTCCTTAGAAAAAAACCAAACCTGTTGCTGTCAGGCCAATTTCAACTCACAGTGACCCTGTAGGACAGGGCAGAACTGCCCCATAGGGTTTCCAAGGAGCAGCTGGTGGATTCAAACTGCCAACCTCTTGGTTAGCAGCCGAACACTTAACCACTGTGCTACCAGGGCTCCTTAAGGGCCCTTAGGCAGGAGAAACCATACTGGAAGGGGCCCAACTCGGGCCAGCACACTGGCGTGAACTCTCCATATTCCCAGTGGCAAATCAGGTGGGATACAAGGTTTGGGGGTCAGTGAAATCAGGGGAGATTCCCAAGGAAGATGGCCCTATGCGAGCTCTCGGAGGACAAGTCCCCAGGGGAGGGAAGGCATCCTGCACAGACCATTGGACCACAAGGTCCCACATGGCTAGAAGTTGGGGTTGGGTGTGGAAGAGAGACTAATTGGGAAAGAGGTTAAGCAGGGAGAGTGGGGCCAGCCACGAAGGACTCGCATGACAAGCTCAGGAGCGGGCACCGTGGCAGTCAGTGCAGGGTTCCTGACCATCCTGGGGAAGCTGAGCCCCAAAATGTTAAATAAGAGGTGAGCCTGGGATGAGAGAATGCCTTCAACTTCCAGATTCTCTCTTCCTCAGTGGGTAGATGTTATCTAATAATACAGACCTGTAGCCTGGTAGTTTTCAGGATTTGGCATGTCATAAAATTTACATAAGGTAGATAAAAGTTAATGTACAAAAAATACCACCTACAGTGAATTAATGGAGCAAAAAGGACCACTGGCATTTCTAAGCCACGGTAATGGGGCATTAATTTAGGCATTTTGAAATACATCAAATCATCAATCTATTATGCTATTTGCAAATAAATAAAAAGATCACACTAAAGTGGAACAAACTGCTTAGCTTTCCTGAGCACCTTACTTTGCGTTGAATTTTTGTACAAAGCTTAAGAACTATGGCTGGTAAACTTGAGAGAGAAGGAGTCCATTTATGCAAATACATATCTTAAAATACTCTTTCTAACTTTCAGGTCCTGGCCAGATCTCGGCCTGGCCTAATCCCTGCCATACTGAGATGTGAACTATGGGATCTGAAGCTACAAGCCATTCCCCACTCAGATTTATCTGCCCTCAAATTTCTAACATAGTAATGGACTTAGGAAACCCTGGTGGCATAGTAGTTAGGAGCTACGGCTGCTAACCAAAAGGTCAGCAGTTCAAAACCACCAGGTGCTCCTTAGAAACTGTATGGGGCAGTTCTACTCTGTCAGAATCAACTAGAAGGCAACGGGTTTGGTTTATGGTTTTTAATGGCAGTGTGGCACCATGTTTGAGGGTGAATTTTGCTGCAGGATAGCCTGGATTTGAGGCATGGCTCTATACTTCCTGGCTGTGCAACTTGGGCAAGTCACTTAACCTCTCTGTGCATCAGCCCTCTTACCTATAAAAATGAGACAGCAATAGTACCTACCTCATTAGTCCTCATGGGAAGACTAACTGACATAATGCAAATGCAGAGTAGTGTGTGCCACACAGGGTGTTGCTATTATATTATTTAGGTGTCTTGTATTATAGTAAGTCATCCGTTTTCTCTCCTTCATTACGAATTCTGTAAAAGAATAAACCGTGAGATGTTTATATTTTCTCCCCCATAGCATCCAGCATAGTTTTTTTGTTTTGTTTTTTTTTTTTTTGCTATAGCAAATAAAATTTTGTTGGATAAATAAATGAATGAACTGCATCCTACTTCGGTAAGTGGCATCTGGGGTCTTAAAAGCTTGCAAGCGGCCATCTAAGATGCATCAATTGGTCCCAGCCACCTGAAGTAAATGAGAATGAAGAACACCAAAGACACAAGGAAAGTATCAGCCCAAGAGACAGAAAGGGCCATATAAACCAGAGACTACATCAGCCTGAGACCAGAAGAACTAGATGGTGCCTGGCTACCACCAATGACCGCCCTGACAGGGAACACAACAGAGAGTCCCTGATGGAGCAGGAGAAAGGTGGGGTGCAGAACTCAAATTCTAGTAAAAAGACCAGACCTAATGGTCTGACCGAGACTGGAGGAACCCTGGAAAGCATGGCCCCTGGATTCTCTATCAGCCCAGAACTAAAACAATTTCTGAGGCCAATTGTTTAGACAGGGATTAGACTGGACTGTGGGACGTAAAGTGATACTCGTGAGGAGTGTGCCTTTTAGCTCAAGTAGATACAAGAGACTAAATGGGCAGCTTCTGTCTGGAGGTGAGATGGGAAGGCAGAGAGGGTTAGGAGCTGGTTGAATGGACATGGGGGAGAATCAGGGGTGGAAAGGAGGAGTGTGCTGTCACGGTATGGGGAGAGCAATTAGGGTTACACAATAATGTATGTATAAATTTTTGTATGAGAGACTAACTTGAAATGTAAACTTCATTTAAACTACAACAATAAAAAAAGAAAAAAAATGAATGAATTATTCTATTACTAGATACAAGACAAAAATGTTTTAAGGTACCAGTATCATACCAAGAAATACAGACATCTGAAGTAGACACAAACCCTTCCCTCACCCATTGTATAACTGAAACAGTGGTCCTTTGATGAACTCTGCACAGAGCCCTGCTCTAAGCAGAGGAGATGTGTGGTACCAAGCCTTGCTCTAAAAAGTAGGGATGTGATACTGAACTCCGCTCTAAACAGCGAGGGTGTGGTACTGAACCCTGCTCTATACAGTGGGATGTGGTGCAAAGCCCTGCTCTAAACAAACGGCTATGGTACCAAGCCCTGCTCTATACAGTGGGGATATGGTACTGAGCCCTGCTCTATACAGTGGGATGTGGTACTGAACCCTGCTCCATACAGTGGGGATGTGGTACTGAACCCTGCTCCATACAGTGGGATGTGGTACAAAGCCCTGCTCTAAACAAACGGCTATGGTACCAAGCCCTGCTCTATACAGTGGGGATATGGTACTGAGCTGGGCCAGCCTTGTTTATTAAGTATGATAATAGATCCATGAGTGGAAGCAGAGTCACAGACCATCAAAACAAAGTTACTGTTATTGTTAGAAAAGGAGACTAAAAACAAAATTAGGATTTGACAAGGTTGGTACTGGGATCATCCCATTTACACCATTTGGAAGAGGGCCAGGCTGCCAGTCCTGAGAGGGTGAGAGGCTCCAAACTCTGGCTGGCGACTAAGGGAACTGTGATAATTCACATCCACAATTGTGCAAGGTGTTTCACGTGTATTATGCCACTTACGCTTCACAACAAACCCACAAAGGAGCTGCTGAGATTAGTAGGCTGCGTTTCCAAGGGGAAACTGCTCAGAACAGCTGGTGCGTGACAGACCCAGACTCCAACCCAGGGATTAGGACTCCAGTTTCCAGCACTGGCTCTGCTAAAAGGGGTGTAACTTTAACTCTCCGGCCTTGGTTTTCATAATCGTGTAAACGAGAAAACAGCATTAGAAGATTTCTGAAACATTTCTAGTATTAAACTTAACCTCACATGACCCTCAGCCTCGACTTCCTGACTGTGTCCTTCTGGAGGGTCACAGTCACCCTTGTCTGGGCGTATGACCCTGCTCCCAGGCTGTGGCCCTGCTGCTCCTATCCTCTGCCTTATCCACCTTCCACTTCCGCTCTCACAAGGCCCAGTGGCGGCCTGCCAGGCACTGAGTGGCACATGGCCAGTAGAGCCCAACACCAAAGGCCAGCCACAGTGGGCACAGTGGGCAGTGCCATTCCAGGTTGAGAAGGCCAATCCAGCTGCCTCAACCAGCCCACCCTCCCTGTGGATGAAGCTGGAGCAGCCAGTGGCCTCACACCAGCTGTGCTCTTGGGAATGAGAACCTACTGGAAAGACTGGCTGAAGCCATCCAGTGGAAGTCAGTCTCCCCAGGGCACAGTGGATGCCTAGGACTACAAGCACCTGTCCGAGGAGTAGGCTGTCTCCTGTTACCCTGGAGGGGCCTTCTTTGATGGAATAGCCCAGGGACCATTTTGAAAACAAGATGGCTCACTCAGTGTTGTACACACCAGGGCAATCCCTGGGAGACTGGCCAGCCCCCTCAGTCTTGACCACAGAGGGGACACATATGCCCATCTAGGCAGACCCCCTCCACCCAGAAAGTACCTCATGCCCAACCCTCAGCCAAAGCAACCTCCAGGGCTGGGCTGCCAGTTCTCCACGGCTCCACTCAAACCAGGTTCATCAACGTGGTGCTCCGTGCCATAGGTGTGGGCTGCAGACTGCATGAATGGGGAAGGTGCGTCACCCAGAAAAGGTTGCTCCTCTAGTGCATTATCCATTCAAATGGACAATGGCAAATGACAGCTCTTCTTCGGTCAGAAGAGACTGTGTGTGTTTTGAAAATTTGAATAATCTTTTAAATGAAGAGTGAACAATATTCCAGGATGATATGCCAGCATTTCAGGAACCAAGGGCCCCTGTACTAGTATAGAGACCTCCATGTGAGGAAGGCCCCAAAACACTTGCTCTGAGCTTGACCCCAAGTCAGGTGTCCATCAACCCTGGTCCTGAATGGAAACAGCAGCATGGGGGCCCCAGAGAACCACTGACGTGGCTATGCTGGAGTTTCTGTACTTGCATTTGCATACAGATGTATCTATGTCCTCCTGTTCGGAGCTCCCCTGCACTTCAGCTGAAGCGTCCGGGCCTTGGGACCCAGCCTCAGGGCTGTCTCCTGGCCCGAGGCGGTAAGGAAGTCTTGTGGCTTAGCGGAACTCCTGCTGGGCTTTAGACTACACAGATGTGTAAAAGTAAGAAAGAAATGGTGAAGTGTGTCAGTGTGGAACTTTAGCATATTCTCCAGTTAGTCACCTAATTAGGAAACTGAAACATGATCTCCTTAGTAAAGTCCAAATGCCTGCCCCTGGCCTCTTTATGACTGTGACAATGGGGCATGGGCTGCAGCGGTGCTGATCCAGGCACTGTACCTACACCTCCCATTTCACCCCATGACGAAGCATTCACAACCCCACCTCCTAGGGATGACTCTGGCTGCCTGAGGTCACAAGACTCGTCCAAAACAACAAAACAACTGAAAGGCGGAGATGACAAACTGTTTCTCGGATCTGCTCAGCTCCAAGGCCCACCAGGTCGTCCTGTGACCAGGGTATGAGGTTTCCGACTGCATGCCCTTGGCTTGTTCATCCTTCGATTTCTTGTGTGCCTGGCACAAAACCAGGCACAATGCAGGCCTCCAGCCAAGATTTGTACAACAAAAGGCAGCTGATCACGCTGCTCAGCTGTGGCTTGGCAGAACTCATTGAGAACACCATCACGGCAAACACCACCAATGATTTAACTCCACACACAAGGACACCTAGATGTGGCTATAACCTCAAACATTCTTTTAGAAACACTTACCTAGTGACCCCATGTGCCAACTCTATTCTTGTGTTCTGTACAAGGTGTTGTTCTTGGAAAATCACAATAAGCAGCTGGCCACCAACCCCAGGCCTCAACCTATCACTCCTACACTAGAGATGGGTTTAAAAAGGAGCAAGTCAGCATACAGAGGACTAGAAGCACATCTAAAATATACTGTGATAAAAACTCCTGCAGAAGTGTTTACTGACTTTGTCCGAATTTACAATCAGCTTAAAAATAAAACAACTGGAGTTCATGGAAGGAAGAGCAAAATAAAGGTACCTGTGTCACAGAGCTATCCGTAGATAGTCAATGTATCTTCCCTGGGTTTCTCTCTCACTGTATTATTCTTTCATTACTTATGTAATCTATATATTAGATTTGAGCTTTCAGTTCTTTGTGTTTCTGAAATACCACAGACAACTGAAATGGATATTAAAATAGGTGCTGAATTTGTATAATTACTTTTTAAAAATCTAAACGTAAATTAAAAATAACAACAAAAGCATCCTTGTTTGGGGGGAATCTTGCATAACAATAGCTTGAGTGAAAAGGACGACAGTTTTTTGTTCTCTATAATGAGCTGCACGCAGTGGGCTGAGCCGGGTGCTGGAGCGCTAGTGCAGCACACACCCCCACGCCGGAACCCCACGGGGAGGCTGCCCCAGAGGCAACTGTGATCTCAGGCTGAGCTGCAGAAGCCCGAGCCCAGGTCTGGACGTGACCCCTGTGCTCCAGGTTCCGGAGACCACCGTGCACACCTAGGGGGGTCCAGGGGACAGTGATGCTGTGGAGCACAGGGCAGGTGCTGCACAGTGAGTCCACACCAGAGGCAGCAAGCACAGGATTCGAAACTGCTCCAATGAATGATCAAGAGAGAAGTCCCACCTCCAGCACCACTCAATCCTGTAAGACATTAGTCTAGAAATAGCAGGATTTAAAACCATCAGCCTCTCAGAAGCATGTACTTGGAGGGGGAAGTAAGTTATTTCCACAGGAAATCTTTCTAAATTCTGAACGTCACAGGAGCCGAGGGCAGAGAGACAAACAAGAACAACACACAAAATCAGAAACCTTTGTCTCCAACTGCCATTCAGTTCACCTTTTCACTCGTTTTGGCTCACACATCACTCTCCTTGTGTGCTGGCGTGCATTTGCAGGAGAGGGTGCACCTAGAAGGCCTCTTGCTCTCTTTAACCCAAAGATACTCTCCCCAGTCCCTCACCACTCTGCCAGCATCCTAGCATTCACACACAACAGAAAGCAATTGCTTTCCCATTAACTTCCTTTTACAGGTAAAATACATTAGGAGAAATTGAGATGTTTTTCATCTACACTCCAGGCCCTATAAATCTTGGAAACTCACAGTCTGATAAGATTTCTGCAAAGCTGTAAGACATTGCCCCCCGGATGACAACTGAGTAAGGCCATGTTGCTAGTGAACAGAGTGGGCAAACCATACAGTCCACCTCCAGAGGGGGTTAGAGGTCATTTTAATGCTGGTGTCACAGAGCACTGGGGCCCAGAGAGGTTAAATAACAAATCCAAAGTAACACAGCCATGTAACAGAAGAACCGCCATACTTCTCACT
Source organism: Trichechus manatus latirostris (assembly GCF_000243295.1). Classification (NCBI taxonomy): domain Eukaryota; kingdom Metazoa; phylum Chordata; class Mammalia; order Sirenia; family Trichechidae; genus Trichechus; species Trichechus manatus. Next base: position 777,024 of record NW_004444198.1, read on the forward strand.
GTTGTTCATTCCAAAAGCAAATGGCTAGCATTTTAGCATCCATTCTCAGATACACTTTTAATAGCTTTATTGAAGCAACTATAGATCTTAGTCCCAGGATATTAAACCATACCCAACATGTGCCACTGACTTTTTTTACCACAAAAATAAGAATAATTATTATTGATGCATTATTTTTACAAAATATGTTCATTTTTACTTAAAAATTTTAAAAGTTGCAGATAAGCAAGTGTAAGAAAGTAAAAATCACCTCTAATGCTATCCCTCAGAGACAGTCACTATTAATATTTTGGTGCATATCCATCTATACAGTCTTTGTTCTTTGAATATTAAAAAAGGGGATTATCCTGAACATATTGTTTTATGATCTATTTTTTTTCACTTAAAATATACCATACACATTTCTCCAGGACATTAAGTACTCTCTGTAAGCATTATTTTAATAGCTGTATGCATTTCATCATAAGGAGGTACCATCATTATTTAAGCAATCTGCTACTTGTGGACAGGCTATCCTTCTAAATTCTGATTGTGTTTAGTCAGTGAATGAGCAATTCCTTCCAATCTCCTGTCATCTGAAAACTTGATAAGCATACTTTTTGCTACCTTCACCCAAGGTCTTAACAAAAGCCTGAGACACAACCACTAACGGTGTCCCTTCCAGTCAACATCTATCTATCCAGTCATCAACGTTCTCTGGGTTCACCAATAAGGAGTTCAAATTATGGAAGAGTCCTCAAATCATCACAAATAGTAACTGTTCATTCCTTCATTTAGTAGACACTTAGTAACTGCTGTCTATATAAGCAGCAATGGCCTAGGAGCCATCAAAATATCTGCAAAATTTTAGGAATACTTACATAAATGGGAACTTCCATGAATCTTGGTCACAAAAATACACCCAGCTTTGGCATCCCAACAGTTACGATATTTTTGAAATTAAATATCTGTGCTACTTTTTAAAATTTCCTAAATCTCTTTTTAACAAAAAATCTCTACAGTGCCAAAAACATGTTTTGTAATGTACCTGGATTATAAAAATTATTCGAGTCACTAGAGGCAAAAACCCTATAATTGAAGATTTAGCTATTGGGTAAGTTTTATTGCTAAGCAACAAGTTTCTGAAAATGGGATGTTTATAATAAAAGTGTGGATTCAGGTCACAGGAGTCAGGATTCTGTCACCAGAGGAGCCCCTTTGGTTCTGAAGAAAGGGCAACAGGCTGTCCCTGACCTCCTCACAGGAACAGAGGAAACTCAGAAGATTACAAGCTAAAAGGAATTGACAGCCAATCCTTCAGAGAAAAGTTGGAAAAGAAGGATGAAGCACATTTTTGGTGTATATCTTTTTAAAAGGCGGTATTTAATGTTAAAATATCATCAAAAGTGCATCAGATGTTCTCATTTTAAGTGAGAAGAGACAAATATGGTGAGATTAAAGATTGTTGGCAAAGTGTCCCTGGTGCCAATTCCCACCTACTTCATGACACGGCTGTCTTGGGATCCAGAGAGCTGCCCCTGGGAACTTACTTGTGAGATCAGTGCATAAACAGAAGAGAAGGGAGAACGTAAATGCCAAGATGAACTGAGGGTGCTCGTACTGCCAAATGGTGGTGTTTTGAAAGGGCACATGATAAGGACTATCCTTGGTGTTGTTGACTATGGTTGGTCCAGTCTAGAAAAAGAGAATCAGGGCTGAAAACAAATCCCACTTTCCCACATCTCTGACCCTCAGGGACTGTACCCGGATTCTCACGGACACGCTGGAGAGTGAGACTGAGCCGAGAGTCTGTTTTGTGCTTCCTGCCCAGCCTCCGCATTGTGTGAGCCAGTCTCTGCTGCTGGGTGGCGTGTCCATTTACACCCTCAGGGACCAACAGTGAGAGTCTGTGTTTCTCTCATGCTGGCACCAACATCTGTAAAAGCACGCTCACAAAGTACCCGAAAACAAGAAGCCGAAGTCCAAGAACTGATTCTGAATACAGAAGCCCGCCCAGTGGACTCCAGTTTGGGAAATGGACAATTTTTTATAAAGGAAAGCTTCAAAATGAGACTTAATTTCAAATGCACTAAATAGTGAAAAACAGCACTAGCTAAAATTGGGATACCCACTGGACGCTCCCTCCCTCTGGAGAGAGCAGAGGGGATCAGAAGACCATGAAGCAGCAGGGCAGTGACCAGCCTGCCATGCAGACTCCAGCACGTGCCACCTGTGTGACCACCCTGCGGTCCCAGACACCCACTTTGTTCTGACCTCAAGGCCTCTGCACCAGTGGTTCCCTGGGCCCGAAATGCTTATTCCTGCTTCTTCCCCTAGCACCCTCCCTATCTTTTTGGAGATGCCTTCCCTAATCACCCTGCCAGTAACCACATTCCCTCGTTACTCTTTTAGCCCTCTCTCTCACTTTACTTTGGTAGACTTGATGGCTATCTGAAATTACATGTTTGATTGCTTCTTTCTTATCTGTCTCCCAGCTCACATGTAAATTCCATGAATGCAGGGGCCGTCTCTGCCTGTCCGTCCCTGTATTCCCAGTACCTGCCACTATGCCTGGTACAGCAAGTGCTCAATAAACATTTGTGAGATAAATAAAACTGGGAGCGGGCCTCCTCATGGTCCACAAATAAACCTGGTCCATTGCTCTATCGTCCTTACACCAAAGTAAGGTTTCTAAGAATGTACAAAGAAGACAGCTCACCTGGCCAACTTACAAACGGCATGTGAGCACAGCTGGGTCTACTGCTGCCCTGCTTCACTTCCAGAGGGGCTCTTTTCACCACCTCTGGGTGTCTCCTTCCCCATTCCACATTCTCAAGGTCCCGCTGGCTCCCCTGTGGGCCAGGCTACACAGAGAGGACTCAGCGGGGCCCACAAGTCTCGCTCCATGCTGTGCATCCCTCAGGGTGTGGCCTGCCCACCAGAGCCCAGATTGCTGCTAGAAACACAAATCCCTCACGCCTCCAGGCTCCTAATGGACACAGGGAGGGCCATAAAACACCCGTGTGGAACTCTTATATGCAGAGACAGAACCTCTTGAGTCCTGCAAGCCTCTCTTTTCCACACTGAAAATGAAGTAACCACACATAGGCAGCGTGTGAGGGGCTGGTGGCAGGGGACACAAACATACATCACACGCAGGTGGCCGGGCGAAGCTTGGCGCCCATGTAAACCATGCAGTATTTTATTAAATGAAATGTTTTCCTCTTTTGTAAGTCATTTCACCATTATATTCCCAGCACCTAGCCCAGCGCCTGGCATAAAATTAAATGAGTGTCAATAAGAAAATAAATGCTAATTGTCTGTCCACGCCCAAGTAAGATGACATGATGTAATATGAGAAGGGAAAGAGTAACAGAAGAGAGAGAGAATCTAAACTGTTCAGCAACATGTATACTTCAATTCTACTTCTTCCTTGTTATAAAAGAGTGAAAATTCGGTACTTACATGACAAATATGAAACAAAGATTCTCCTTCTGGGGGGAACCCATCCTCATTGAAAGCACTGGCACAATCAATCATTTAAGGCTGTTAAGTTCAGTTTACTAGGGGTATACAGTAATGCCAGTGGCCATCAATCAAAACAGACTCATGGAGACCCCATGTGCATCAGAGGAGAACTGTGCTCCACAGGGTTTTCAATGACTGATTTTTCTGAAGTAGATCACCAGGATTTTCTTTCATACAATAAGAGGTGGTTTTGTTGTGGTTGTTGTTTAATACATGAACTAAAAAGCATCTGTTCACATGAATTTACATCAGGAATCCCAGTAATGCTGCCATCACTAAACACACTTTTTTGAAGAGTCTTTGGGAATGCTCTCAGACTGCATCGGCAAACATGGTGCCAGACGCCGGCCACTGACCGGGGCTGAGATTCTTAGTGCAGCAGTAACTCACCTGGGGCCAAGCTTCACGCATCAGGGAGCCCCTGGCTTACGAGCACTTGCTGCCATTGTCTTGTGCTAAGTGACTGTAGCGCGCTGTGGTTACAGCAATAGCCATCACGAGCACTGCTGCTGCTCACCACATGTCCAGCACAGCACTCTCCCTGCACTCAGGGGCTCCCCAGCAGCCCTCTCAAGTGCACACTGTCACTTCTACCCCATGTTACTGATGAGGAATGGCAGCACAGACAGGTGAAGTGGAAAGGGGCACAGCAGGCCTGATGCCCAGGCGGTCTGGGCCAGGAGCCTGTGCACCACCACACTGCTGCCTTCTCTGACAAACACAGAGATAACCGAGCACCTACTTCCAGGGCACCACTGCCCTGCTGCCAGTGTTCCATGTGCCTCTGTGAGGAGTTCGTCCTCTCGTGGTGGACACGGGTGCACAGCGACACCCATCAGTGGCTATACCTCACGGTCCTGGGCCGACTGACGGGACCACTCACAGATAAGAGACACCAAACAAACCAACAACCACTTGCCCACCTCACTCGGCCTGAAGAGTCACCCGAGTCTCCACATTGCTGAACTCCATGAGCAACAATTACCACAAAGGCTTCTATGAAAACACATGACCCGAGCGCCCTTCTGGACATGGGGCTGGAGTCGATGCAGCCAAAGGGGGTAGTGTGGAGGAGGGGCAGGTCGGCACAGCGCCCAGTGTGTTCCTGCTGCCTTGGCACTGCCACCATCTGAGCATGGCCCATCCGTGTTCCCAACTCCCGCAGCTACAAACATATCTGTGAGCCAGGGGTGGGCTTCAGGAGCTGGAGTTTGGCTAAGAGGAGGTGGACATCAGGGTGGGGAGGAAAGGAAGGGACGCACACAGCGTGACACAAGTGAGTTTGCAGAGGCAGCCTTCAGCTGCTGACCTGGGCCACGTAACACAGAGGCCTCCACGTAGCCCTCTCCTCCTGCTTCAGGCCTATCTGCCTGTGCACTACAGAAGCTACCCAAACTTTAGCCTCAGGCAGGTGTTGGGGAGTATCTCCCCACACTTACTCCCAGAATTGGCTTCCAAATCTAGGTCTGTCCTCACTCTCCTGCTGTCCCCTTTCCAGTTGTCCTGTCACCTAGAAGGACAGGAGCATGGCCCTAACTGTCCCAAAGTCCTCTCACAGCATCGCAGCCCCTACCTGCACTGGCCTCACCATACTCCTTCGCTCCTCTGCGGAGAGGGCAGGGGTGTTGGCCCTAGAAGCCTTGCCATACCTGTGACCCCCACCATTCCACCTGAGTGAACTTCTCTAATGTGCTCACCACAGCTGTCCTCTGCACCCCCCTCTACCTCAGCTCCCCTAAGCCTTTTCTCCCCCCTCCCATCTTCTTCATAAAAAGTGCTCACACTCAGAAACTAGTCCACAGGACAAAAAGTCTACACAAACCATGGCCTCATCTACCCTGAGACCAGAACTAGATGGTGCCCAGCTATCACTACCCCCTGTTCTAATCAGGGCCACAATAGACGGATCCTGATCGAACGGGAGAAAAATGTAGAAAAGAACCTCAAATTCCTTAAAAAACAAACAAACCAGGCCTACTGGATTGATTGATACTGGAGCACTCCCTGAGACCACTGCCCTGAGATACTCTCTAAACCTTGAACCAAAACTAACCCCTGAGGTCACCTTGTAGTTAAATAACAGATTGGCTCAAAAAATAATGAACATCACCTGTAACTACTGTGCTCCTTTTTTAAAAAAAAAAAAATCACCTCCATGAGACCAAATGGTCAACAATTACTTTAAAACAAAGATGGGAATGTAAGGGGTGAGGGAAACTAAATTAATGGAAACAGAACAACCAGAACAGAAACAATGAAAATGTTCACACAGATTGTTCAATGGGAACCTAAACTACTGGGTAAACTTAACCGAAAACACAATAAAATATTTAAAAAAAAAATCATCCACACTCCCAGTGTTACTTCTCACCTCTGTTCACACCCCTACTTGACCTTCCCTATGGGACATGCTCTGGGCCTCCCCTGAGGGCCTACCCCCCCGACCTGGGCCCCTCTTTGGCAGAGCCTGCCCTGTCCTTTGGACGGATGTCCTACAGACTCCAGATTCCAACCCTAAGTCTGTCTTCTCAAAGGCTAACCCCACCTTGTGATGACTGCATTCCCCACTCACTTCACTGTCACCAGTGAAAGCGTCCCAAGGGAGAGAAATAGCTGCTTCTCCGCCGAGACCAGAAACGAGATGAAGCTGTGCTCTGGTCCCAGATAAAGAAAACACTTGCTTCCATGGGGGTAAGGACTCACCAGTGGGCCTGGGCAGCCCTGGGGGTGGACAGCCCATATAGCGATTGCCCTGCAGGCAGAGGGCCATCAGGCTTGACTGGGGAGACATGTGCACGGAATCACCCATGGGAGGACAATGCCTCGGGAAATGAGGGGGCTGAATGCAAGGGTCCACCGGGCCATTCTGCTCACCTGCACAGCTTCTGGCAACTTGATTCCATGGAGCCCAGATCTGGGGCCGACAGTGGGGGCTGCCTGTCCACAGACTGCCAAGGGGGGAGATGTGTGTCTTACTCAACGAGGAGTGTGGAGATTCCCAGGGCCAGGTCAGGCAGACCTCAGGACAGGAACACACGGCAGGAGCTGGGGAGAGTTCACCTTTGGCTTTCCTCTGGGATTCTGCCCATGGTCTTATTCACCACATCAACGGTCCAGGTAGAAAGTGTCTCCCTTGCTTGTGTAGCTCCTGCTGGTGACCCCCCAGCCCCCAGCAGGCCTGCACCTGGCCAAGCAGCCTTGGGGACACTGAAGGAGGGCAGAAGTTGTGCCTCTCCCCATGGAAACACCAAACAAGAAAGGGGGTGGGGAGCTCCAAGAGGAGCTGGGGGGCAGGGAACTGCCTTGGCATGGATGGAGTCTGCAGTGGCTGTGACACATGCTCCTTTCCCCAAAAATGCTACAAGATGGAGCCTCTGGCATTTGTAGTACAATGGAGCTGCAGCCTGCACACCACTGTGCGCTGGCCGTCTCCCCCATGAGGCTGCAATAACTCCATCTCCAGGTCTCCCCCGGCCACCCCCTGCACTGCCTGGCTCAGGAAAGGCTCACCAGGCCCTGGGCACAGGCAGACACAGGAGCTGGGCTCTGATCCATGCACTCCCACGCCCACTGCCCATCTACCCTGCAGCACCCCATGTCAGGCTGCCACCATTTCCGCTCTCACCTCCAGGCCCTGTTCACACTGCCACGTCCCCCCACGTGAGAGTCCCTCCTGGGCCCACTCTAACCCCCTCATTTGGCCCAATCCTACTTCCAAGCTCTGTTTATATGTCATTTCCTTTGAAAAGTCCTTCCCTGATGTCCCAAAACCCGCTCAGCAACCCCAATGCAGGTCACCATGTCTAGGGCTATGACAGTGATGATGGCTGCATCCCTGCAAGCCCTCCCTTCCAGGGCTCACTGCGTTCCAATGTCCGATAAGGCGTGTGCACACAGAGGAGCTCACTGAATACTGTTATGCGGCGCGTGGGTTTGGTCTTCACTTGGCAGCTCGGCTGTCACCAGGGATCTGTACAGCTGTCATTCTTAGGACCGGCAGTTAACATGGAACAGAGCAAGACACTACCACTTAATTCTTTAATGTATAATTCCTCCCTCTGCTGAAAGGTGTAATATTCTGAAACTTGATTTAGCAATCTTTTTATTTTAAAAGAAAATACACAAAGTCTGCCAAAAAGAAAAAAAAGTGAAGATCAATCTCAACTTGTTTCTGGTCACTCTTATTCCTTCTTCCAAACACCAAGCTGGGTGAACTCCACAAAGCTATGATGTTACCTCACAGCTGCCTGCATCTACAACCACGTAAAATGCATTTGGAGCTTTTAAAACAATGCATCTGGCAAGAAAATACAATTCCTCTGCTATTTTCAGGTTGATGCAATTTTTTGGAAAAACTACACTTACAATGTATATGTCTCAACTATTTTTTTTTTTTTTTTTTGGTCTTCACCAGCATGGGTCTCTTCCCACTATTTGGGTGCTGGCAGGCGTTCACATGTCTCTCAGCCATATCTCCAGCTTTGAGCAACAGGGAACAAATCCTTTATGCTCAAAAGAAGAGCGTGCGCCTCTGAAAGCTGTGCCCAAGACAATCAGTGGGGAGAGGGAAGGGGAATAAAACTTCCGACCAAACCCATCCTCCTGCCTGTGACCCTGCCCGCTCAGGGATGCAGCTGCCCGGGCCCTTTCTACACCACCGCTCAGAGACCTTCAAAATTCTTCACTACAAGCAAACTCAAAGCCTCACCCAGTGCCCCACAACTCCCACTCACTCTGGTCTTGGCCACTGGCCATCTCCATCACCAGTGCCTGGCTTTTCTTCCTCTTGGCCTCTGTCCACGCAGTCCCTCTGCCAAGGTTCTCCCACCCAGGCCTAGGGTCAGCTCAGAGGCCAGTGCCCCTGATGCCCTCCCCTGAGGCCTGCCTCCTAGGAACTCTCAGAGCACTTCATCTGCAACTATCTTAGCATGCAGAACCTTCTCCTCCATGCTGCAGCTACCCTATTCACAGGCGTTGTCTCTCCTCCCATAAACCCCACTTTACAAGGGCAGGAGAGGTGCTAAATCCATCTTCATGGCTCCCCACCCCTGGCCGGGAGCAGGCAATCACAACTGCCAGTGAGCGAATAAATGAGCAACTACTAAGGGTGTTTCAATTACGTCCTGAAAGACTAAGTATTCATCCATAGCAGAAGCTGAAATCAAAGCTTCTATTAATTTAAAAAACACAACAAGAGTTCCGGCAAAATGGCGCTCTAGGCAGAAGCACCACGCCGTCCCTCCACAGCAAAGATCCGAAAAACTGAGCCCAACAGAGAATACAACAATCCTGAAACCCTAAAACATCAAATGAAAAGATAAAGAACTCAGCCAAGCACCAAATGGAGTGAGAAAACTGACAGAGA
>NW_004444198.1:792859-815842 GCF_000243295.1 Trichechus manatus latirostris
AGAGGGTTGATATGTTGTGGGGTTGTTAACCAGTGTCATAAAACAACATGTGTACTACTGTTTCATGAGAAACTATTTGTTCTGTAAGCCTTCACAATAAAAAATAAATAAATAAAAACATAAAAAAAAACCCACAACAAAACAAAACAAAAAAACTAATAAAAAATCCTCTAATTTTCTTTCATTTATAAATAGAAACTTGTAAAGCTCCCCCAACACCCACATCCCCATGACCAGGCACCACACTCAGCAGTTCAGTCAATAATAGAAACACCATATCTATTTAGTGGGTAGTTTTGTTTCTAAACTTTAAATTAAAAAAACAAACAAACAAAACAAAACAAAAACACCCTTTAAGTTCAATTAACATTTACTTGCATATTCATTAGCTGATGTGTGGTGATTGCTAGGAAGCTTCACTGTAAGTATCACCTCCCCATTTCAGAGACAAAGAGGCAGATCCAAAGAGATTAACCTACTGACTCACTAGCACTGTAAGTCGGAATCTACTGCAGGGCAGCTAACAACAAGAAGCGCCCAACTAGTAGGCTTAGCACCCTTCCCACCTGCCCTGTGTCCTTAGTGCTGTCTTCCAATGGTGAGTGCTGCACTGAACAGAGGCCCTTCTCCCCAGGAAAGCCATCTGCACACACAGGGGCTGCAAACCCAATGCAGAGTAAGGAAGGTGCGGAGGCCAAGAGAGACCCACCCCCAACACTTACCCCTGAGAAGGTAGCCACGTGGGAGACTTATCTGGGAGTGGAGGGGCCCCTGATAATGGCACCATCACAACACAGGAACAAGCGGTGGTCACCTTCCATCAGCCGACAATTCAGAAGAGCAGGTGCTCAGCATCAGAGCATCATTATCAGAGTCACTAATGCAGCCTTGTGTAATGTTTTAAATTTACGGAGCACTTTCCACATGCTTTTTCAAACTGTGCTCTATGTGCTTCCCATTTTACAGATGAACTGGATGGAGTGAAGACAGGGCCCAGCTGGGCCTTCAGCAAACTCTAGCTGCCACTGCCCTACGGGGAAGATGTCACGGTTCCTGTTTTACAGGAAAGGAAGCTGAAACCCCGGTTAAAAAAAAATGGCAGGACTTAGATGGGAAGCTGATCTCCTGACCCCAAGTGTGTACTCTCCTACCCAGCTGCTCCTCAGCACGGGGAACGGCTGCATTCATGGATGGTCAGCTGCACAGATAACCAGCAACGTTCATGCTCCAGGTCACCAGGACAGACCACCGCCCCATGACTACAGTGCCACATGCTGCCCAGGCCCACTCGAGGAGCAAGCCACCAGGATAAAGTCGACTAGAGCGTGGGGCAGGCCCGTCTCCTTTCCATTTCAGAACATTATGTAACATGTCCACATTGCTGGGACTTTGGTAGTTGTTCTTTTCATGTTTTCTAAAAGAAAAGGAAAATCAAACTAGATTTTGCAGGAAACAAGTTTTGTACTGAAAATACACCAGCTAGAAAACACTTCTGGTTGCCAGACAAAACAAGGCTGCATCAGGCTGTGGCACAAACACAGCAAAGGGAGCCTACGTGTGCCGACGCTCCTGCCCTTGCAAAATGCAGACTGAGTGGCTGTTGTGGCACACCAAACATGTGTCCATCTGTGGTCTGCTGGTCCTAGGGCTAAACAGATAGAAAGAGAGCTGAAAGTATGTTGAAAACATTTGTACAGAGGCTGTGATTCTATCTTGTCACAAATGTCCTTACAGGGCAAGTTTTCTTAAACATACAACCCAAAGATGCATTTCCTCTGTGAACTAACCCCAACAAGGAGTGGATCTGACACACAGCCCAGGAAGAAAGGTCTCCTGACAAGGCTGCACACGGCCATATTAAAGGTGCACTCAGCCACATATTGTACCTGTGCTGCAACCTGACTATCTCGTGCCTCAGTGTTCTCATCTGTCACAGGGCTTCAGAGCAGCATCTCCTCTGCAGAGCTGATTGGAGGTGTGGACAGATGCTGTAGGGAAGTGCTTAGCCAACACTGCTGACCCTCCCTAAGCCCTCCCCCAGGGGACAAAAGACGGAGACCATAAAGATGGCCTCAGTTATATCAGACTGGGGTTTAATAGACGGGGAAAGGGGTTGACCCCGCAAGCTAGGTGGCCTGGTGGACAGGTGGCCCCCAGTAGGAGCAGGAGCAGCCTGGACAGAGCCCATGGGCATTTTTCACACAGCCTGGCTGGTGGAGACCACACCCCCTGGGATGGGCAGTGGGGTGGCTCTTGCAGCATCGCCTGCAAGAGGGTCAGCCAGGACAGGAAGTTGAGGTGATGCTTGCAGCCAGGGGCGTGGGAGAAGAACAGCTGGGGTAAGATGCGCAGCGAGGAGCCAAGGTCAAGGGTCTGGGCCACAGACCAACCCAAGAAGCCTCTGGAACGACCACGGCTCCGACCAGCAGACATGGGCAGGTGGGGAGGGGAGAGCAGAGGAAGAGCTAAAATAACATCACACCAGGAGATGCACGAGGGGCAGGGCTCTGTGTTGGTGCAGGAAAGGCACCCCTGTGTCCACAGTGGTTCTGGATGGCCGCCACCTCGGCCTGGAGTGTCTGGGATGCTGGCTACTATCCATTGTCAGTCTGGGCCTCTTAGGGTCACAGCAAAGATTGTCACAACTACAAGGGACCTCATCTTTCCTCATCTCCTCTTTTTTTGCCAAGGCCACATACACACAAGGCGTGGGAGGCCAAGCATCAGCCCCAGTGACCACAGACTCCACAGTGACAGGAGGAGACCCCAAAAACTGAGGGCTACCCCCACCCTGTGCTTCCCACGGGAAAGTCAGTTTCCAGGGTTTTCTCCAACCTCACCACAACCCCTAAGGAAAACGAGATGTCAATCTGCACGAGCACCCGCACAGTGCTGGTGTCCTGGACATGTCTGCAAACATCAGGAGGAGGAAAACGTGGTTATCGAACTTCTCTGTGTGACAGACTAGATGAGGCTGGGAAAAACACGGTGATGAATGCTCCACACAGGCTGTGCGACAGACCCAAGTGATGACAGGCAGCTGTTAAGCTCCTTCTGAGAAGGGGGTCTGGTTATCTGTGGGGGCCCACAGTCTGCAGCGACAGGGCAGAGGCTGTGGGGACACCCACCGTCCCCCAAGCTGGGCCTAGCCTCCAGTGAGCGCCAGCAGATATGAAAGGAATTCCAGGTCCCCGAGGTCAAACTGTTCACCAGAAGGCACCCACCTCGCTCCAGACCTGCCCTTCAGGCAGGCGAGGCCTCTGTTCTTCCCAACTCACGTCCACCCACCTGCCCTCTCACACATTCTTCTGACTCCTGTCTCTCCACACCTCAAGTCACACCACCATCAAGACCCAAGCTCTGACCTCACCTCTCCCCACGAGACCAACAGTCTCAGTTCTGCTTTCACTCCCAAGCACTCATCTAAAAGCAGAATGATGTAAAAACACGTCAGGTTATTGGAAGAGGCAGACATGTAAATGTCTGTATTCTCCAAGTGAGATTGTGGACACTAGCAGACAAACGCTTAACATGTGAGTTCAGTTTGCAGCTCAGACCTCCTGTATCTCTCTTCTATGTCCCTCTCACCCTAAATTGAATTTGGAAGGGAATGGTGCCCTTCCTCTGGTTCCTCACCCCTGGGCAGTGGAGCTGGCACTGCGGAGGTGAGGACACCAGGGCCTGCACCTCGTGGCTTCAGCGCTGGCCCTGCCCTGCCCCTGCAGGTGGACGGGCAGGAACTGTGCCCTTTGGCCGGTGCTGCCCCTGAACCTACAACCTGGGCTGACGGGAGAATACTTCTTGAGCACCAACTCTATGCCAGGCTCTGCACTGTACTTTACATATGTATTTCATTTAATCCTTACAAAAACCCTAGTAGGTCATTATTATTATCTCTGTTTCAGTGTTTGAAAACCTGACCTCAGAGAGGTTAGCTAAGTTGCCCAAAGACACACAGGCAGGAGCTGGTAGCGATGGGATTAAGCCCAAGACTGGCTGCTCTGCTGGTACCACGCTCTCTCTGGTTTCTGAGCCCACCGTGCAATGGTGAGCACTGAGATTAAACATGAAGGGTTCTAGTAACATCTGCATACAGACAGAGCCAGAGTCTGGGACCCAAGAAAGAAAATACAAGAGAGCATATGTGGAAGTGGCAGCCTGTTTTCTGCACAAGTCTGATTTCTGCAGGGTTAAATGGCTCCACTTCAAGGTAGTTTAACATCCAAGTTTCAGAAGTAAGATGGACAAGAGCCAGCATTTTCAAAGAACCTAACAAGATCCATAGGTCATTTTGACACTGGATGTTCAATGACAGGGAACTCATCTTAAACTAATGCTGACTACTTAACTGACAGTAAAACCATCACTCAAACTGATTTTGTCTATTCCCTAAAGTCCAGTAATGCACAACCACTATCACTTTACATCTCCCTGTAGGATGCTCTGATCATAAATAAAACGAAGTGGAAACAGAAGGTCTCACAAAACAAAACGATTTGTCAGATTAAATAGGAATCTGAATATTTTAATTATAATCTTACAATATTTAAGTTGTCTTGATGTCATAGCTACTTAAGAGCTGTAAAAATAAGGCATTTATAACTACTTTTATGTTATACATATCTAAGTTACCTTAAAACAAACATAATTTCAGGCAACACTGAATTATTTGTCGTCCTTATTTAAATGGGTACATATACCCTCTAGACATGCCTCTAAAAAGGAGAAAATCACAGTTGCCTGCAGGGAAACCCCGGAAACCACGTAGAGTGGTTTTGTTGTTGTTGTCAGGTGCTGTCGAGTTGATTTTCGATTCCTAGTGACCCATGTGACAGAGCAGAACTGCCCCACAGGTTTCCTAGGCTGCAATCTTTACGGGAGCAAATTCCCAGGTCTTTCTCCCTTAGAGCTCTTTTAAAAAACAAACAAACAAAAAAAAAAAACAAGTTGCCGTTGCGTCAATTCCAACTCATAGAGACTCTTTAGGGCAGAGGGAACGGTCCCACAGAGTTTCCAAGGAGCACCTGGTGGATTCAAACTGCCCCACAGAATTTCCAAGGAGCACCTGGTGGATTCGAACTGCCAAGCTTTTGGTTAGCAGCCGTAGCTCTTAACAGCTACACCACCAGGGTTTCCACTGGAGCTGTCAGGTGGGTTCAAACTGACAACCTTTCATTTAGCAACCCAGCACTTAATCTTTGCCCCACCAGGGCTCCCTGTAGAGTGGCTTATCAGAGAGGAAATGGAAGTCAGTTTGGGGCTTATTTGAATAACAACGTAAGTAATTTATCATGTACACACAGAAACAATGCTATTAAACAAGGTTAGTTTGTAACTGAGGACCAGTTGCCGGGTTAAATGGAGCAATATTAAAACCAACCACACATACCACAATGTGTTCTGATGGTTCTCTTAACGAACCTAACTTCCCACAAGCAAGAACACTCAACATTTTACAAAAAGCCATTATCAATCATTTCTGTGTCTATTAAATTGCTAGTAGTAAGGGCATCTGGGCTTCTGTGGACCCCATGTTCTCTCCCATGTGCCTCCTAAAGATTCTGTAGACTTCAGACAGACCCTGAGGGCAGGTGGAAGATGGTAGGAGAGAGTATAAGGCAGAGGCAAGAATATTAGCAAAGGCACTGAGATGATACAAAAAGAAAATATTCAAGGATGGCACGTGGTCTGTTTTGTCAGGAGCATTAGACATTAGAGGAGGACAAGGAAAAGAACACTGGGGCTTGTACACTGGGCTGAGAAAGCATGAAGAAGCCATGGAAGGTTCTAGGCTGGGAGGGTTATAGCTAACACTGTGCTCTTGACACTACTGGTGGACTTAGAGGGAGAGCTTCCATACCAACCGACTGAAGAGATCCGTCTTTGTGCCCATTCCAAGAAAGGTGATCCAACAGAATGCAGAAATTATCAAACAATATCAATAATATAACACACAAGTAAAATTTTGCAGCAGTACATGAAGAGGGACCTGCTACAAATTCAAGCCAGATTCAGAAGAGGACCTGGGATAAGAGATATCATTGCTGATGTCAGATGGATCTTGGCTGAAAGCAGAGGATACCAGAAAGATGTTTACTTGTGTTTTATTGACTACGCAAAGGCATTCAACTGTGTGGATCATAACAAATTATGGATAACATTGTGAAGAATGGGAATTCCAGAACTCTTAATTGCGCTCATGAGGAACTTGTACATAGACCAAAGAGGCAGTTATCTGAACAGAACAAGGGGACATTGTGTGGTTTAAAGTTAGGAAAGGTGTGGTCAGGGTTGTATCCTTTCACCATACTTATTCAATCTGTATGCTGAGTAAATAATCCAAGAAGTTGGACTGTATGAAAAACACGGCATCAGAACTGGAGGATGATTCATTAATAACCTATGATATGCAGATGACACAACCTTCCTTGCTGAAACTGAAGAGGACTTGAAGCACTTACTGATGAAGATCAAAGACCACAGTGTTCTGTGTGGATTACACTTCAACATAAAGAAAACAAAAATCCTCACAACTGGACCAATAAGCAACATCATGAGAAACAGAGAAAAAATTGAAGTTGTCAAGGGTTTCATTTTACTTAGATCCCCTATCAATGTCCATGGAAGCATCAGTCAAGAAATCAAATGATGCATTGCATTGGGCAAATCTGCTGCAAAAGATCTCTTTAAAGTGTTAAAAAAGCAAAGATGTCACTTTAAGGACTAAGGTGCACCTGACCCAAGCCATGGTATTTTCAATTGCCTCATACACATGTGAAAGCTGAACAATTAATAAGGAAGACTGAAAAAGAATTGATGCCTTTGAATTATGGTGTTGGCAAAGAATATTGAATATACTATGGACTGCCAGAAGAACGAACAAATCTGTCTTGGAAGAAGTACAGCCAGAATGCTCCTTAGATGTGAGGATGGCAAGACTTTGTTTCACATACTTTAGACATGTTATCAGGAGGGACCAGTCTCTGAAGAAGGACATCATGCTTGGTAGAGAAGAGGGTCAGTGAAAAAGAGGAAGACCTCAACAAAATGGATTGAATCAGTGGCTGCAACAATGGGCTCAAACATTGCAACGATTGTGAGGATGGCACAGGACCAGGTAGTGTTTCGTTCTGTTCTACATAGGGCTGCTATGAGTCAGAATCGACTTGACGGCACCTAACAACAACCACAACAATATCCATAAAATCGCTCTCTTTCAAATACCTTAAGACTATTAAATCAACCCCCATCCTCCTTTCTGGGTGAAATCACTTTAATTTATTTAACAATTAGGTCTGATTATCCTTTTCATGAGAAAGACTTGGGTAAATACCACAGGAATTAGTTCATCTACCTAGTTATCCAAAATTAACTGTTTTTTATAACATTAAAATGATTTAAAAAGCCTAAGGACAGTAATTGTGCAAAACCTTTATGGCGTCTAAGGATATCTTCAGGCAGGGAGAAGGCAGAATCTCAAACTGGCGTCTTCTTTAGAATGTCCAGTGAGTGTCTCAGCATACCAACTATCATGAAGATGGCGCAGGACTGGGCAATGTTTCATTCTGTTGTACATGGGGTCCCCATGAGTTGGAGCAAACTCAATGGCAGGTAACAACAAGTGAAGACTCCTTTTCATGAGAGTGCAGGGGACCTCAGAGGAACTCTCCATCATGATGGCAGTGCAAATATGGTGGGTGACTGGCCAGCCTGCAAGTGTTCCCATGCCTTCTGCTCATGGTTACTTGGGGTTTGTTTTACAACAGAGCCTAGTCTTGTGAAGTCTATCCGTCATCATTGTCTCCACAGACCACCACCAGGCAGGGAGAACAGAAGCCGTGACATCAGGACACTTGAGCTGTCACTTGCCCAAACATAGTGTCAGTGCCATCGCCATCCGGCATAGCTCTCATGCAGTCTTCTCAGCCATGTGTTGCCAAGAGCTTCATAGACATGCACTGGTCACACAGCAGGCACCCTCCCTCCCTCCCATGTAAGGCAGGTAAGTCCTCCCCTTCTCCGAGCTGGAGTGTTTAGACAGACCACTTGTTTTGAATGCATCAATTCTGAACAGGCAATAGACACCTGGAATAAATTTATTTCAGTGCAGCTCAAAAGTTACTATTTACCAGTCTCTTTGGAAATTCTATCATACACCTTAATAATGGTCATATCCTTGACTCAATAATTCTGCTTCTGGGAGATTATTTTAAGGAAATAACTCAATATACAAAAAAAGCTTTATGCACAAAAGTGTTCATCAAAGCAGGATTTATAAAGGTAACAACTATGATATCCAACAATAGAAACATAATTTAAAAATTCAAGTGCATATACATAAAAGAATATGATGAAGCAATATAAAATTATATTCATAAAAAATTTTAGATCCCTACAAAGAAAAGTCCAGGACCAGATGAACTCACTGCGGAATTCTATCAAACATTTAGAGAAGAACTAACAACCATCCTGTACAAACTCTTCCAAAAAAGAGAGGAAGAAGGAATACTCCCTAACTCTTTCTATGAAGCCAGTATTACCTTAGTATCAAAACCAGCAAAGACACAACAAGAAAATAAAACTACAGACCAATATCCCTTATGAATATAGATACCAAATTTTTCAATAAAATACTAGCAAACAGAATCCAACAGCATATTATGTATTATACATTATGATCAAGTGGGATTTATTCCAGGAATGCAAGGTTGGTTCAACATTAGAAAATCATTAATACACCACATTAATAGAAAAAGGAAAAGAACCACGATTATCTCAATCGATGCAGAAAAAGCATTCAATAAAATCCAGCACTCTTTCTTGATAAAGACTCTTCACAAGACAAGAATAAAAGGAAAGTTCCTCAACATGATTAAGGGCATTTATGAAAAACCAACAGCCAACATTATACTCAATGGAGAAAGATTGAGAACTTTCCCTTGAAAATGGGAACAAGACAAGGATGCCCACTCTCACTACTTCTAATCAATACTGTACTGGAAGTCCTAGTCAGAACAGTAAAGCAAGAAAAAGAAATAAAAGGTATCCATGTCATCCACAGATGACATAGTCCTATATACAGACAATCCCAAAGAATTTACAAAAACCTTCTAGAACAAATAGAGGAATTTAACAAAGTTGCAGGATACAAAGTCAATACACAAAGATCAGTTGGGTTTGTATATTCCAGCAAGGAGAAATATGAAATGGAGATTAAAAAAAAACTCTATTTACAATAATAAGGAATAAAGTATCTATAAATAAATTTACCCAAAGATGAGAAAGACTTATACAATGAAAATTATAAAACACTGCTGAAAGAGACTAAAGAAGGCCTAAACAGACGGAAAGATGTTCCATGCTCATGGACTGGAAGACTTAATACAGTCAAGATGTCAATACAACCCAAGCAATTGACAGATACAATGCAATCCCAACCAAAATTCCAACAGCATTATTTACAGAAATGGAAAAACTAATTCTAAATTTCACATAGAAAGACAAGGGACCCCCAAATAGCCTAAGCAATTTTGAAGAAGAACAAAGTAGGAGGCCTCACACTTCCTGACTACAAAACATACTACACGGCTACAGTAGTCAAAACAGTCTGGTACTGATTTAATGACAGATACAAGGATCAATGGAATGGAACTGGAAACCCAGAAGTAAATCCAAACATCTACGGTCAGTTGATTTTCGGCAAGGGATCCAAACCCATTCGATGGGGAAGGAACAGTCTCTTCAACAAACAGAGCTGGCAAAACTGGATTTCCACATGCAGAAAAATTAAACAAGATCCATATGTCATGCCATACACGAAAACTAATTCAAAATGGATTAAGGACCTAAATGTTACATTTGGAAGAAAATATAGGAGCAAAGCTTTGGGACCAGTTTTTTTTTAAAAAAAAAAAACGATAGATTATGAAATGCAACAGAAAACAAAATAGATTACGGGGACCTCATAAGGTTAAATATTTATGTTCATCAAAAGACTTTATCAAAAGAGACAGCCTACAGACTAGGAGAAAAGAATCTTGGGAACAATATAACTGATAAGGGTCTAATATCTAAAATATATAGAAAACTTCTACAATTTAAAACAAAAAGACAAATAACTCAGTCAAAAACTGGGCAAAGGATATCAACAGACACAAGACCAAAGAGGATATTCAAGTGGCCAACAGACATATAAAAGATGTTCAACATCATTAGCCATCAAAGAAACACAAATCAAAACCATAATAAAATAGCATTTCACTCCCACTAGGTGGCCAAGATAAAAAAACAAACAAGCAAACAACAACAACAAAAAAAAAAAAAAAACCAGAAAATAACAACTGTTGGAGGGGATGTGGAGAAATTGGAACCCTCATCCATTGCTAGTGGGAATTCAAAATGGTATAGCTGCTGAGGAAAATAGTCTGGTGGATCCTCAAAAATCTAGAGGTAGAGATGCCATATACCCAACAATTCCACTACTAGGTATATACCCTAGGGATCTAACAGAAGTGACACAAACAGATACATGCTCACCTATGTTCACTGCAGCACTATTCACAATAGAAAAAAGATGGAAACAACCTGAGTGCCCATCAATGGATAAATGGATAAGTAAAATGTGGTACATACATACAATGAAATGCTACTCAGTGATAAAGAAAAATGAGTTCCCAAAACATCTTGGAACGTGGATGGACCTGGAGGACATTATGTCGAGCAATATAAGTCAGTCACAGAACAAACCAAATATTGTATGTTCTCACTTTTATGAAATGCCATGAACAGATAAATAACACAGAAACTAATGTTCATTAGTGGTGACCAGGGATGGGGAGGAGAAGGGGATTAACTCTCTAGGTAGTAGACATTTGTTATTTTTGGTGATGGGAAAGTTTACACTGAATGAGGGTGGAGTGTGCACAACTGACCAATGTAAATGATGTAACTAAAATGGTAATTGCTATGGCATACACAATTTTGGAACAACGGCAAAAACAGCCAAAAAATATACATGTAGGTATATATGTATTTGAAGCCCTGGTGGCACAGTGGTTAAGAGCTTGGCTACTAGCCAAAAGGTAGGCAGTTCAAATCCACCAGCTGCTCCTTAGAAACCTTAAGAGGCAGTTGTACTCTGTCCTATAGGGTTGCCATAAGTCAGAATTGACTCAATGGGAATAAGTTTTATTTGGTTTATGTATGTATATATGTTGGCATACAGGTGTATAGGTATGTATATGTGAGTATTTGTGTGCATACATAGGTGTACGCATATGTATAAGCATCTGTTATGGATTGAATTGTGTCCCCACAGAATGTGTGTCGACTTGGCTAGGCCATAGTTTCCAGTATTGTATCTGTCCTCCATTTTGTGACCTGGTGTGATTATCCTATGTGTTGCAAATCCTAACCTTTATGATGTTAATGAGGCAGGATTAGAGAAAGTTATGTTAATGAGGAAGGACACAATCTACATGATTAGGTTGTATCTTCAGTCAATCTCTTTTGAAATATAAAAGAGAGAAGCGAGCAGAGAGGCAGAGCAGAGAGCACCAGGCAAGAAGAGCCAGGAGTAGAACATGTCCTTTGACCCAGGTTCCCTGTGCTGAGAAGCTCCTAGACCAGAAGAAGATTAATGACAAGGATCTTCCCCCAGCACCAACACAGACAGAAAGCTCTCCACTGGAGCTGGCACCCTGAATTCATACTTCTAGCCCCCTAGACTGTGAGAAGGGATCTCATTAATACCAAGCAAGAACAGCTAGGACAGAGAGTGTCCTTTGGACCTAGGGTCCCTGCACTGAGAAGCTCCTAGACCAGGAGAAGATTGATGACAAAGACCTTCCCCCAGAGCCAACAGAGAGAGAAAGTCTTCCCCTGGAGGTGGCACCCTGAACTTGGACTTCTAGCCTCCTAAAGTGTGAAAGAATAAATTTCTCTTTGTTAAAGTCATCCATTTGGAGTACTTCTGTTATAAAGCACTAGATAACTAAATAACCACCACTAAGCACTAGATAACCACCACGTCTGTCAGTTTGTCGTACTGTGGTGGCTTGTGTGTTGCTGTGATACTGGAAGCTTTGCCACTGGTATTTCAAATACCAGCAGGGTCACCCATGGTGGACAGGTTTCAGTGGAGATTCCACAACAAGACAGACCAGGAAGAAGGACCTGGCAGTCTACTTCTGAAAAAATTGGCCAGTGAAAACCGTATGAATAACAGTGGAACCTTGTCTGATATAGTGCCAGAAGATGAGACCCTCAGGTTGGAAGGCACTCAAAACACGACTGGGGAAGAGCTGCCTCCTCAAAGTAGAGTCGACCTTAATGACGTGGACGGAGTCAAGCTTTTGGGACCTTCATTTGCTGATGTGGCATGACTCAAAATGAGAAAAAAAGAGCTGCATTAATAATTGGAAAGTGGAATATGCAAAATATGAATCTAGGAAAATTGGAGTCATCAAAAATAAAAAGGCATGCATAAACATAGATAACCTAAGCATTAGGAAATTGACTGGTATTGGCCATTCTGAATCAGACAATTGCATGATCTACTATGCCAGGAATGCCAAATTGAAGAGGAATGGTGCTGCATTCATCATGAAACAGAACATTTCAAGATCTATCCTGAAGTACAACACTGTCAGTGATAGGATAATATCCATATGTCTACAATAGACCAGCTAATATGACTATTATTCAAATTTACCCACCAACCACTAAGGCCAAAGATGAAGAAACCGAAGATTTTTGCCAACTTCTGCAGTCTGAAATTAATCCAATATACAATCAATATGAGTTGATAATTACTGGTGATTGGAATGTGAAAGTTGGAAACAAAGAAGAAGGATCTGTAATTGGAAAATACAGCCTTGGTGAGCACCTGACAGAATTTTGCAAGACCAATGACTTATTCATTGCAAATGCCTTTTATCCACAATGTAAATAGCTACTATACGCGCGGATCTCACTGGATGGAAAACACAGTAATCAAATCAACTATATCTGTAGAAAGAGACAATGGAGAAGCTCAATATCATCAGTCAGAACAAGGCCAGGGGCTGACTGTGGAACAGACCATCAATTTCTCATATACAAGTTCAAGTTGAAGCTGAAGAAAATTAGAGCAAGTCCATGAAAGTCGAAGTATGATACTCAGTATATGGACCTGAATTTGAAGACCATCTCAAGAATATATTTGATGCATTGAATGCTAATGACCAAAGACCAGACGAGTTGTGGAACCACATCAAGGACATCATACATGAAGAAAGCAAAAGGTCGTTAAAAAGACAGGAAAGAAAGAAAAGACCAAAATGGATGTTAGAAGAAACTCTGAAACTGGCTCTTGAACAAAGAGTAGGTAAAGCAAATGGAAGAAATGATGAATAAAAGAACTGAACAGAAGATTTCAAAGCATAGCTCAAGAAGACAAGGCAAAATATTATAATGAAATGCGCAAAGACTTGGAGTTAGAAAATCGAAAGGGGAGAACATGCTCAGCATTTCTCAAGCTGAAAGAACTGAAGAAAAAATTCAAGCCTTGAACTGCAGTTTTGAAGGATTCTAGAGGCAAAATACTGAGTGAGGCAGGAAGCATCAAAAGCAAATGGAAGGAATACACAGTCACTGTACCAAAAAGAATTGGCCTACGTTCAGTGATTTGAGGAGGTAGCATATGATCAAGAACCGACGGTACTGAAGGAAGAAGTCCAAGCTGCACTGGAAGCACTGACAAAAAACAAGGCTCCAGGAATTGATGGAATATCAATTGAGATGTTTCAATGAACAGACGTAGTGCTAGAGGTGCTCACTTGTCTCTGCCAGAAAATTTGGAAGACAGCTACCTGGCCGATCGACAGGAAGAGATTAGTATTTGTGCCTATTCCAAGAAAGGTGAACCAACAGAATGCAGAAATTATCAAACAATATAATTAATATCACACACAAGTAAAATTTTGTTGAAGATCATTCAAAAGCAGTTGCAGCAGTGTATCGACAGGGAACTGCCAGAAATTCAAGCCAGATTCAGAAGAGACCCTGGAATGGGGGATATCATTGCTGATGTCAGACAGATCTTAGCTAAAAGCAAACAATACCAGAAAGATGTTGACCTGTGTCTTATTGACTGCGTGGATCATAACAAATTATATATAACATTACGAAGAATGGGAATTCCAGAATACTTAATTGTGTGCATGTGGAACCTGTACATAGACCAAGAGGTAGTCGTTCGAGCAGAGCAAGGGGATACTTCCTGGTTTAAAGTCAAGAAAGGTGTGTGTCAGGGCTGTATCCTTTCACCATACTTATTCAACCTGCATGCTGAGCAAATAATCAGAGAAGTTGCACTATATGAAGAAGAACGTGGCATCAGGATTGGTGGAAAACTCATTAACAACCTGTGATATGCGGATGACACAACCTTGTATGCTGAAAGTAACGAGGGCTTGAAGCACTTACTGATGAAGATCAAAGACTACAGCCTTTAGTATGGATTACACCTCAACATAAAGAAAACAAAAATTTTCACAACTGGACCAATAAGCAACATCATGATCAACTGAGAAAAGACTGACGTTGTCAAGAATTTCATTCTACTTGCATCTACTCAAAGCCCAAAGAAGCAGCAGTCAGGAAATCAACCAACATATTGCACTGGGCAAAGCTGCTGCAAAAGACCTCTTTAAAGTGTTAAAAAGCAAAAATGTCACTCTGAGGACTAAGGTGTGCCTGACCCAAGCTATGATATTTTCATTCACCTCATATGTATGCAAAAGCTAGACAGTGAATAAGGTAGACCAAAGAAGAATTGATGCCTTTGAATTACAGTATTGGCAAAGAATACTGAATATACCATGAACTGCCGGAAGAACGAACAAGCCTGTCTTGGAAGAATTACAGCCAGAGTGCTCCTTGGAAGCGAGGATGGTGAGAGTTTGTCTCACGTACTTTGGATATGTTATCAGGAGGGACCAGTCCCTGGAAAAGTACATTATGCTTGGTAGACGGTCATCGAAAGAGAAGAAGACCCTCAACAAGATGGTTTGACACAGTGGCTGCAACAATGGGCCGAAACATAATGACTGTGAGGATGGTGCAGGATTGGGCAGTGTTTCATTCTGTTGTAGACAGGGTCGCTGTGAGTAGGAACCGACTCGTTGGCACCTAACAACAATAAATATATATATATATATATATATATAATAAAGCAGATAGAGGGCACAGTTATGGCTACTTCTTAGACATAACCAAACACCTCACAGGATTGTTTTTTTGGGTTTGAAGGATTAGGATCACAGTCTTGTGGAACATCTCGGTCAATTGGTATAATATAGTTTATAAAGTTATGTTCTACATCCTAGTGTGGTGAATAGTGTCTGAGATCTTAAAAGCTTGTGAGCAGCCATCTAAGATACAACTATTGGTCTCTACTTGTCCAGAGCAAAAGAGAAAGAAGGGAACTAAAGACTCAAAGAAGAAACTAGTCTACAGGATAAACAGTCTACACGAACCACAGCCTTATCTACCCTGAGACCAGAAGAACTAGATGGTGCCTGGCTACCACTACTGAGCCTTCTAATCAGGGCCACAATAGGGACTCTGATAGACTGGGATAGAAATGTGGAATAGAACATTAAATTCCTAAAAAAAAAAAAAAAAAAAAAAAAAGCAGACTTACTGGACTGGTTGATACTGGAGAACTCCCCAAGACTATTGCCCTGAGATACTCCTCAAACCTTGAACTGAAGCTAACCTGAGGTCACCTTGTAGCTAAATAATAGATGGGCTCGCAAAATAATGAATATCACCTGTAAATACTGCGCTCCTTTAAAAAGTCACTTCTATGAGACCAAACGGTCAACAATTACTTTAAAACAAAGTTTAGAATGTAAGGGTTCAGGGAAACTAGATTAATGGAACAACCAGAACAGAAATAATGAGAATGCTCACACATTGTGAATAATTTAACCAATGTCACTGACCAACTTGTGTAGAAATTGTTGAACGGGAACCTAAACTGCTATGTAAACCAACACTGAAAACACAATAAAATACTATTTACAAAAAAAAAAAAGAATTTTAGAACATCGAAAATGTTCATAATATAATGTTAAAGGGGAATGATCAGGTTATGAAATTCAATATATATTATGAACACAGTTCTGAAAGAAGAAATTCGCATAGGTAAAAAGACTGAAAGGATACAAACTAAAACATTAACAGTGGAAAGCGGTATATGGCAAGATTATGTACGAGCAATCATTTTTCTTCTATTTTTTTATGTTTTAAAAATTTTCTTACAGCGAGCAGATATTATTCCTAAAAGGGAAAAATTAAGTTTCTGTTATAAAATAGAAGTATTTAAATATTAAAATCATTTCTAAATTACATGTGCTTAGAAAAATTGAAAACAATGTATCCATTTCCATATGCAAGGACTAGACCAAGAAAATCAGAATTAGGACATGAAATCTGCCATTTGTATCTACGTGAGTATGCCTGCGCTCACATAGGGTCAGCATGTTCACCCACAGGAGAACCAGCAGTGTGTGCGATGAGGGGTCCAAGCTTCCACAGCCCATTGCCTTGGCAGGGATTTCCATCTGCCCAAGCTGACCCTGGGACACAAAACCTAAAGAAGCCACGTGCTTGCTCTGAGAACACGGGTCACAACAAGTCTACCGGTCTTCCCCTCAGAATAATTCTGAGGACTCTGTACACAGAAGCAAATTGAGACATAAAATATAAAGTGATAACTTTCTTCAAGTCAAAAAAAGAAAAAAAACAAACCCGTTGCCTTCAAGTCAATCCCAACTCATAGCGACCCCATAGGACAGAGTAGAACTGCCGCATAGAGTTTTCAAGGAGCAGCTAGTGGATTCAAACTGCCGACTTTTTGGTTAGTAGCCGAGCTCTTAACTGTAGAGGTGTGGTTAAATACCTAGTGACTTTGGCCTTGCCCTAAAACTCAAGATTTAAAGCCAAAGAAAAATGCCTCAAACTCTTCACCATTTAGGATACCTGAGAAAAGACTCCACAACCGTCTGTCAGTTTGTCATACTGTGGTGTTGCTGTGATGCTGGAAGCTATGCCACCAGTATTTCAAATACCAGCAGGGTCATCCACGGTACACAGGTTTCAGCGGAGCTTCCAAACTAAGACAGAGTAGAAAGAAAGGCTTGGCAATCAATGTCCGAAAATCAGCCAAAGACAACCCTACGGATCACAACGGGATATTGTCTGATATAGTGTTGGAAGATGAGTCCCCTATGTTGGAAAACCAAAACCAAACCAAACCTGTTGCCCTCAAGTCAATTCCAACTCATAGCAACCCTACAGGACAGACTAGAACTTCCCCATAGGGTTTCCCAGGATCAGCTGGTGGATTTGAACTGCTGACCTTTTGGTTAGCATCCCAGCTCTTAACCACTATGCACAGTGGCTGCAACAATAGACTTGAGCACACCAACAATTGTGAAGACAGCACAAGACCAGGCAATGTTTTGTTCTGTTGCACATGGGATCACCATGAGTCGGGGTCGGCTGGACAGTAGCTAACAACAGTAAGTCAACATTCCTTTCCATGTGCCTGAGAATCAGCAAAATCACTGCACCTTCAATTCCAGAAACTAAGATATTGGCATCTTTAGTAGCTCTGAGATAAGAAAATACTAAACTCAAAACACGTAAGAACAGCAAACCAACTAAGGCAGTGGGCACCAGCTCCCACTTCTCTGTCTGAAACTACAGCTCTGACCAGTTGCTTGGGCACAGAGAGAGGCTCAGTACTTTCGTATCATAAGTAACTTTTACAAACTATTCAGGTAAAGAAAGATGAGCACAACAGGCAAGGAATAAAAATGATGAGCAAAGTCCACAGGGACCCACCTCCAGAGAAGGCCAGGTACTTTTATTTCCTTTATTTCACCACTCAGTTATTTCTTTGAGAGATATCAGGAAGCTAAAACCACGTTCCTGCAGGCAGGTAAAATGTCTGTATGCACCTACCTGTGACAAATAATATTCAAATTCAATGGCTTTTTTATGAGTGGGCAGATTAGTCAACTCCATCCTCTCTGCTGAATGAATGGGACAAGTCAGTTCCTTTATTCCAAAATTTACTCTCCCGAGCCACCCTTCCCCTCCAAAGCCTCTCTCTGGACAGTGCTGGCTATCAGCTCCTCAAGCCTAAGGTACACCACAGGCCCTGGGGTCTTGTTAGTGTGAAGGATGTAGATACTGATGTGGTCGGTCCCGGTGATGCCCAGGCCAATTAAACCACAGTCTCTGGGGATCGGGCTGGGCAGCAGGAAAGCTGCCCAGGTGGCTCCAGTGTGCAGCCAAGGCTGACACCACGGTTCCGGAGGAAGTGAAAGGGCCGCAAGAACAGCCTCACCGTGCATTTCCTGGACTAGCAGCACCAGCAACCTTGGGGCTGGTTAGAGACACAGACTCTCAGCCTCCCCAGGCCCTGCCTGAAGCACAGTCCACACTGTAACAAAAGCCTCAGGTTGTCACATGAGCATTAAAGTCTGAGAAGCCCTGGCGTTCAGCACCTCTAAAGACTATAACAATACTGCTAGGAGGAGTCTCAAGATCTGCTGCCAACAATGAGAAATCATGTCAAGTGACAGAAAATCTAGAATGATAAAAATGTAATTAGGTTTTAGTTTAGTTGTTTTTTTTAATACTAGTTGTGTTTTGGAAAAATAAGATCCACAAATGTGGGTATAAGAAGGCTCAGCGTCCACATCTGTAAAATGAGGAAATTAATGCTGACCGCAGAGCTGCTTCACAGTGGACATGAGTTACCGCCAGTGAAGCACTCAGCACCTGCTCCCAGTAAGTTCTCAAAATCCTCAGCCATAGTCACTATCATTACTACTACCTGTAATTCAGGTAGGCTGATGCAACTGGGAGAATGCAAAATTGTAAAGAAATGGAGTTCTTGGGAAATCTGAGCTTGGGAGGAGCTGAGAGAGCCTGAACAGCTGAGACCCAGAGCAGGTGTGGGTAGGGGGCCGCAGGGCTGGTGCACAGCCAGGGACAGGCGGAAAGAGGAAGAGTTAATCACAGCTGCATTTACTCAGTGCTGCGCCATCAACTAGCAGGAATTCTCCAGGCAGAAGGTAGGGATTCAGATTATTCCCCAACGAGCCGACTGCCCCAGGGCCTAAGAGGCTGGAGTTCCCTGCATCTGTGCAAACTACCATAGGTGCTGGCAGGAGCACGATTACGGTTGCAGGGCCCATTCCGCTAAGTGACCCATCAACCCCGTCTGCACAGGGGTAAAGCTGCGGAAGCAGGGAAGGCTCCACGCATCAGTGATTCACTCGGAGAGCCCCCAGTTCTGTAATAAAGAACACGAACCTGATGCTGTTCTTCAGAAAACTGAAGAAGAACTGATGCCTTTGAAATGTGGTGTTGGCAAAGAATACTGAATATACCATGGACTGCCAAAAGAATCAACAAATCTGTCTTGGAAGAAGTACAGCAAGAATTCTCCTTAGAAGCAAGGATGCCAAGAATTTGTCTCACATACTTTGGACATGTTATCAGGATAGATCGGTCCCTGGAGAAGGACATCATGCTTGATAAAGTAGAGGATCAGCAAAAAAGAGGAAGACCCTCAACGAGATGGACTGACACAGTGGCTGCAACAGTGGGCTCAACCATAACAATTTTAAGGATGGCGTAGGACCAGGCAGTGTTTCATTTTGCTGTACAGAGGGTCACTATGAGTCAGAACCAACTCAACAGCACCTAACAACAACAACAACTGTATCTCACTCCTAGAAGCCCTTGTTTCGCAGTGGTTAAAGTGCTCGGCTGCTAACCGGAAGTCGGCAGTTCAAACCCACCAGCTGCTTCGTGGGAGAAAGATGTGGCATTCTGCATTTAGCCTTGGAAACTCTATGAGGCAGTTCTACTCAAAACTTTAGGGCTGCTATGAATCGGAACTGACACAATGGCAACAGTGTTTTTCTTTTCTTTTTTTTTTTTTTTTTTTTACCGTATCTCGGGGTACCATGAGCAACCTGTTACCAGACAAAGCCGTGTCAAAATCTCAGACAATTTTTCAAATTCCTGTTGTGAGAGAGACAGAAAGCCTGCTATCATTTTGTCAAAATCCATCACCACTGAAGCCTGGGACCCTGACTCTGACGGTTTCAGTTCATATGTGCAAATGTGCATTAATTTTATGTAGCAAGTTACTTTCCCTCGGAATTGGCTCGCTGGAAGTGGGATTTCTTTTTTTTTTTTAATGGGTTTTAGTACTTTACCACTTACCAACTCAGAGTTGAATACACTCTTCATGGAAGTGAGGGGTCTCACCTGTGAAAGTGTTTGTGGCCTGGAAACCAGCTTCCTGCATACTGCTCCCCAGACGAGGCGCTGAGACTCTCCAGCTGTCCTTCCCAAGGAAACTACTGGCAGGCCTCAGGTCACTTCCATCTTAGTGAGCCAGAGTCCATGCTCTGCCCCATCCACTGTCCTGCTCCCAGATACCGTGAGCAACTGCTCCTGGGGACAGCACACAGTCCAACCACGTGCCGGACACGGCTTTCAGCCATCCAGCCAGAGGGCTGTGTCCATGGTGCTCGGGGCTAAGGCCGGCCCGGGGGTCTGTCCCCCAACCTCCTAGAGCTGGGTCCTTGCCCACCACTCAACAGCCAGCATTCTCTCCAGAGACAGGGTTCCGTGTGCTGGCGTGGCTCCTCTCCCCGCTGGCAAGCTCACTGGAAAGGAAAAAGGAAGATGGTTTTCCTGATGACCTATGGAAACATTAAACTAATAGACCCAAGCAAATCAAAGAAAAAGAAAAAAAAAAAAAGCCACCCTAAGACTTTCTAGTGGGTCCACTCTCGGCCCTTCAAAAAGCCAAGTGTGGCTGCTTTCCTGATAGCCTTTGACATGGGGAACATGCTGATTGCCCCTCACGTCCCTTGCACCCCTGAACAAGAGCATCTGCTGCCCCCCGCCAGACTGGGGGCACTAGGAACCCCAGAATAGCTACATAGTCACCTCTCCCTCCCAGCCTCTCAGAGCTCACAGACACCCTGAGGAAGAAACGAATTTCTCAGCTGCTACCTCAAGGTCTCTGAAGTGGGGAGACAGATGTCCAGGTTGGAGGTTCATACCCACTACCTACAGCTTCCCAGGAGGGACAAAAACCAGGACTGATTATGATGGTTAAGACTGTGTGTCAACTTGGCTGGGCCATGATTCTCAGTGTTTTGACAGTCATGTGATGTTGTGATCACTTCCCTTTTGAGATCTGACATGTGATCACCCCCATGATGGGATCTGCTGTGAGTAGCCAATCAGCTGAAGGGGAGTTTCCTTGTACGTGACCAGTATCGAGCATGGGTGGACATTCAGGCAGGGCTTGGGGGCTTTTGCTTGTTCTGGATCCTGCAGCTGGCTCCTGTTCATCTGACCTCCAGTTGTTGGGACTTGAGCTAGCAGCTTACCTATGATCTTGTCTGCCAACCTTGGGATTCGTCCATCTTCACAGCCTGTGAGCAACAACCCTGCTCTCTGACCCGCCAACCTTCGGTTCACCAGCCCGTGACTACATGAATCCAGAGAAGCCTCTTTCCTAACACACAAACTTGGGACGTTACAGCCTCTACAACTGTGTGAGCCATTTCCTTGATATAAATCTCTCCATATATATTTATTTATACGCTTTTCTGGTTTTGCTACTCTAGTGAACCCAGCGTAAGACACTGATACTGAACAGTTTGAAAAAATGACTCTTAGGAGTGAAAATAATGGCCCGTATTAATGTTCTATTAATAAGACTTAAACTTTAAACTGCTCCATATGTATTACATAACAATAAAAGCATTTTACAAAACGCTATTCAAATATTTTCAGTGTTGTTTTACTATGCAAGAACAAGCACTAACAACGGAAGTGTCAGAAGCCCAAAGGACCAGATTTTTCGAACGAACTCTGAATATGAATCTCCACTACTGGGGAAAAGAAAACTTTTTTCCCATTATTACTATTTAATCCTAATCAATTTATAACCAATTCTTAAAAAAATGTAACCTTATTCTTCTTTTTTGCAATCAAGCTAAAGACAATGAACTTAAGAAAACACAGCAGAAAGGAGCCCTCTATGAAGAAAAATAAGACAGTGTATGTATCAGTCTTCTTTCTATAAATATAAGGTAACACAGTAAAACACCACTAATACAGGCTAATTACAAGGAAGGCCTTATGCATTAATGGAGCACTTTAACTA
Organism: Trichechus manatus latirostris; assembly: GCF_000243295.1. NCBI lineage: Eukaryota > Metazoa > Chordata > Mammalia > Sirenia > Trichechidae > Trichechus > Trichechus manatus. The sequence goes on from NW_004444198.1 coordinate 815,124, forward strand.
TATTAAGAATTTCAACTGTATATTATCATGTATCTGCAGTAACAATCTCAATTCATAAGCTGAGGCCCAGTGGGAGTCCTTCAGTTTAATGAATAAGTAAAAATTGATGTTAATTTAAAAGATCAATTATTTAGGAAAATAGTGGCTTTGAAGGGCTTGAAAATGTGCAAAAACATCTTTATTCTGAATTTAAACATCAAAAATTACCAATACATACACAGTTGGAGCATCCCAAAGTCCTAACCCAAGTTTTGAAGTAATAATCACGTTTTATACTTATCAATTTTTGTAAATGGAATTTAACCTGCCAGATGAAAACAAAAACCACCAGCCATAAAACCCTGACTAAATTTGCTCTGTCTGACTTCTTTTTCTTAGGTACCATTGAGTTGGTTCTGACTCATAGCGACTTTATGTACAACAGAACGAAACACTGCCCAGTCCTGTACCATCCTCAAAATCTTTGCTAGTTTGAGTGCATTGTTGCAGCCACTGTGTCAGTCCAACTCGTTGAGAATCTTCCTCTTTTTTGCTGATGTCCTTCTCTGGAGACTAGTCCCTCCTGATAACATGTCCAAAGTATGTGAGATGAAGTCTCGCCATCCTTGCTTCTAAGGAGCATTTGGGCTATACTTCTTCCAAGACAGATTTGTTCGTTCTTCTGGCAGTCCATGGAATGTTCAATATTATTGGCCGACACCATAATTCAAAGGTATCAG
>NW_004444198.1:819985-821063 GCF_000243295.1 Trichechus manatus latirostris
GGCTTCATAGAATGACTTCGGGAGTATTCCATCCTTTTCTATGCTCTGAAATATCTTTAGTAGAAATGGTGTTATCTCTTCTCTGAAAGTTTGCTAGAAGTCTCCAGTGAAGCCAGCCGGGCCAGGGCATTTTTGTTGGGAGTTTTTAATTTACCGTTTAAATCTCTTCTTTTGTTATGGGTTTATTTAGTTGTTCTACCTCTGTTTGTGTTAGTTCAGGTAGGTACTGAGTTTCTAGAAATTTGTCCATATCCTCTAGGTTTTCAAATTTGTTAAAGTACAATTCTTCATAGTATTCTGTTATATTCTTTTAATTTCAGTTGGGTCTCTTGTGATATCACCCATCTCATTTCTTACATAGGTTGTACGCTTCCTCTCCTGTTTTTCTTTTGTCATCTTGGCCAGTGGTTTATCAACTTCATTGATCTTTTCAAAGAATCAGCTTTTGGTCTTGTTAACTGTTTCAGTTGTTTTTCTATTCTCTATTTCATTTAATTCTGCTCTAATTCTTATTATTTCATTTCTTCTGGCATCTGAGGGCTTCTTTTGCTGCTATCTTTCTATTTGTTCTAGTTGCAGGGTTAATGTTTTGATTATGGGCCTTTCTTCTTTTTGGATGTGTGCCATTATTGCTATAAACTGACCTCTGAGCACTGCTTTTGCTGTGTTCCAAAGGTTCTGGCAGGATGTGTTTTTATTCTCATTTGATTCTATGAATTTCTTTATTCCATCCTTAATTTCTTCTATAACCCTGTCGTTTTTGAGCAAGGTCTTGTTCAGTTTCCATGTGTTTGATTTTTTTTTTCTTGCTTTTTCTGTTGTTGATTTCTACTTTTATGGCTTTATAGTCAGAAAACATGCTTTGTAGTATTTCGATGCTTTGGATTTTGTTCAGGCTTGATTTATGGCCTAATATGTAGTCTCTTCTGGAGAATATTCCATGTGCGTTTGAAAAGAAAGTATACTTGGCTGCTGTTGGGTGTAGTGTTCGGTATATGTCTATGAGATCAAGTTGGTTGATTGCAGCATTTAGCTCTTCCATGTCTTTGTTGAGCGTCTTTCTGGATGTTCTGTCCTT
>NW_004444198.1:822869-836671 GCF_000243295.1 Trichechus manatus latirostris
CTGTGCCTAGGCAAAGGAGCTGTGCCTACCCTGGGTTCCTCGCTTAGGGGAGCTGGCAGTTTATTTTTTCTCTGTTTGTTAATTTGTTCACTCTCCAAGGCAGGGAGAATGGCTCCGGGCGTGTGACGGATCCTATTTCCAGCCCAGGGGACTCAGCAATTGCTGAAGCCGGTCTGGGACCCAGTACAGAGTAGGGAGCGGGGAGGTAAATGGGAGAGAGGTTTCTCCCTAAGGGGGGTGTTTTTGATCCGCGCAGTAGGCCGTACGCAATTACTTATCTTCCGCCGGATTGAGGGCTGCTTCTCACTGGTTCTGGGTGGCCGTGTAGACACTCAGCAGCTGGGTCTCTTCCGGTGCGGAAAACGTACCTTCTGAGCAGGACTGCTTGCCTGCCTCACCACTCACCCTGGAGCTGATCAGGCCTGATGGGCTCAGGCTCTCACTGGGTCAAGTCTGGCAACTCCTTGCTGCTTCCGAACTGTCTCTCTCTCCCCCTACCACTCAGTCCGGTTCCTCAACTCTGCCTTTGATGTTTAGGTCTCCCAGATTGCCATATATAATCAAATCACTTGTTTTTTCGGGTCTTTGTTGTAAGAGGGTCCACCGGATGCGTCTGACTACTCCGTCATCTTGGCCCCGCCCGTCTGATTTCTTGACTGCTGCTTCCTTGGGCGTTGAATGTGGATCCAAGTAAAATGAAATCCTTAACAACTTCAATCTTTTCTCTGTTTATTATGATGTTGCTTACTGGTAGAGTTTTGAGGATTTTTTTTTTCTTTATGTTGAGGTGTAATCCATAATGAAGACTGTAGTCTTTGATCATCATCAGTAAGAGCTTTGAGTCCTCTTTGCTTCCAGCAAGCAAGGCTGTGTCATCTGCATATCGCAGGTTGTTAACGAGTCTTCCTCCAATCCTGATGCCACCTTCTTCTTCATGTAGTCCAGCTTCTCAGATTATTGGCTCAGATACAGGTTGAATAAGTATGGTGAGAGGATACAACCCTGACGCACACCTTTTCTGATTTTAAACTACGTAGTATCCCCTTGCTCTTTTTGAACAACTGTGTCTTTGTTCATGTACAGGTTCCATATGAGCACAAGTAAGTGTTCTGGGATTCCCAATTTTTGTAATGTTATCCATAATTTTATGATCCACACAGTCAAATGCCTTTGCATAGTCAATAAAACACAGGTAAACATCTTTCTGGTATTCTTTGCTTTCAGCCAAGATCCGTCTGACATCAACAGTGATAGTCCTCATTCCATGTCCTCTTCTGAACCTGGCTTGAGTTTCTGGCAGTTCCCTGTTGATCTCCTGCCGCAACTTTTTTTTTTTTTTTTTTTGCTTTAGGTGAAAGTTTACAGAGCAAATTAGTTTCTCATTCAAAAATTTATACACAAATTGTTTCATGGCATTGGGTGCAATCCCACAGTGTGTCAGCACTCCCTTTCCCTTTCCACTCCGGGTTCATCGTGTCCATTCCTCCGGTTTTTCTGTCCCTTCCCACCTTCTCATCTTTGCTCCTGGGCAGGTGTTGCCCATTTGATCTAGTATACTTGATTAATCTAAGAAGCACATTCCTCATGTGTGTTATTGTTTGTCTTATAGGCCTGCCTAATCTTTGGCTGAAAGATGAACTTCAGGAATGGCTTCAAGTCTGAGTAGAAGGGTTTCAGGAGGCCATAGTCTCAGGGGTCAGACCATTAAGTCTGGTCTTTTTTTGTGAACGTGATCATTTGTTCTTCATTTTTCTCTTGCTCTGTCCAGGACCCTCTGTTGAAATCCTTGTCAGTGCCATCAGTAGTGGTAGCTGGGCACTATCTAGTTCTCCTGGTCTCAGTGTCATGTAGGCTGTGGTTCGTGTGGTCCATTAGTCCTTTGGACTAATTGCTCCCTTGAATCTTTAGTTTTTTTCCCTCTCCCTTGCTCCAAACGAGAAGAGACTGATAGTTGTATCTTAGATGACCAATTGCAAGTTTTTAAGACCCTAGACACTAGTCACCAAAGTAGGATGTGGAACATTGTCTTTAAGAATTATGACCAATTGACATAGATGTTCCCTGAGTCTACAGTCCTTTACCTTTGAGCCTGGGAACTTCATTCAGTGAGGTGTTTAGTTATGTCTAAGAGGTTTCCCTGACTGCACCACTTGTGTGCTCTACTGTCTATATTAATATATGAGGAGCACCTACAGTCATGTATTTACAAATTTCTACCTCTGAACTAGTATCTGCCAGTGGGTGTGTTCCCTTACCTCTTGGCATATCTATCTATGTATCAATTTGAAGATTATTGTTCGTTGATTCTACTGTTGCAGGATTGTCTAAGCTATAGTAGTTACCATAGTTGTCCTTTAACCCTGTGTTCCTCCCAGTGTCCTCTCTTGCCTTGGTCACATTGTGCTGAATTCTCCCCTATTGTGTAGGGGTGTATTGGTGCCTTTCTCTTCACCAATATTAACTTGTGTCTGCTATCTCTTTGGTAATTTTCCCTCCCTCCCCCTCCCATCCCTGGTAACCATCAAAGAGTCTTTTGTTTTCCTTGTGTGTAAACCTTCTGTTGTTGCTACAAATGTTTTCAAATTATCTTCGGCAAAATTTTACCTGCATGTGATATTAATGATATTGTTCAATAATTTCTGGATTCTGTCGGATCACCTTTCTTTGGAATGGGCACAAATATGGATCTCTTCCAGTCAGCTGACCAAGCAGCTGTCTTCCAAATTTTTTGGCATAGACAAATGAGCACTTCCAGTGTTGCATCTGTTCATTAAAACATCTCAACTGGTATTCTGTCAGTTCCTGGAGCTTTGTTTTTTGCCAGTGGAAAGGCTCAAAAATGATAAGAAATAGCTACAAAGATCCATCAATAATCAGAACATGGAATGTACGAAGTATGAATCTAGGAAAATTGGAACTTGTCAAAAAATGAAATGGAACACTTGAAGACGGATATCCTCAGCATTAGCGAGCTGAAATGGACTGGTATTGGCTACTCTGAATCAAAATGTTTTAGTTATCCAGTGCTGCTATAACAGAAATACCACAAGTGAATGGCTTTAACAAACAGAAGTTTATTTTCTCATGGTTTTAGAAGGCTAAAAGTCCAAATTTAGGGTACCAGTTCCAGGAGAAGGCTTTATCTCTCTGTCAGCTCTGGAAGAAGGTCCTTGTCATCAATCTTCCCCTGGACTAGGAGCTTCTCAGCACAGGGACCCTGAGTCCAAAGGATGCACTATGCTCCTAGCTTTGCTTTCTTGGTGATAGGAGGTTACAGAAAGGGGCTGCAGTTCTGTGGCTGTCCACTTTGGAGTGGTGCCTGCATATCATGCAGAACCACCTGTAAACCAGGCACAAGTTTCCTCTTCCTCATTCAACTGATCATAAGGAACTCCCCATAAGGCCATAGGTACAGACTGGGAGATGGAAGGTAATGTGACAGGAATGGAGACCATAGGTATTTCGGCCACTTCTTCATGCAACTTACTTGTGACTTCAGGTCCTGCTCAGGCCCAATCTCGTATATACACTTCCATTTAATGATGGAGTGCTGCTGTGCACGTCCAACTTTACGGCTCTGTGGGTCAGACAATACCCAGTTTATGATGGGTAGCTCAGGCCACGTGGTGACTTGGTGGTCCATGGTTAAGCATTCAGTCTCTACTAAAGCCCAGTAACAAGCCAAAAGCTGTTTCTCAAAAGGAGAGGAGTTATCTGCAGAGGATGGCAGGGCTTTGCTCCAAAATCCTAAGGGTCTGCACTGTGATTCACCAAAAGGGGTTTGCCAAAGACTCCAAACAGCATCTCTATCTGCCACTGACACTTCAAGCTCCACTGGATCAGCTGGATCATACGGCCCAAGCAGCAGAGATGCTTGCATAGAAGCCTGAACCTGTTGCAGAGCCTTCTGTTGTTCTGGGCCCTACTCAAAACTAGAAGTTTTTCAGGCCACTTGATAAATAGGCTGGAGTAGCACACCCAAATGAGGAATATGTTGCTTCCAAAATCCAAAGGGGGGAGGTGGGGCCAAGATGGTGGAATAGTCAGATGCTTCCTGTTGTCCCTCTTACAACAAACACCCGAAAAAACAAGTGAATTGATTATATATGACAATCCAGGAGCCCTGATCATCGAAGACAAAGCTGAGGAGTTGGACTGAGTGGCAGGGGGAAGGAGAGACAGTTCAGAAGCAGTGAAGAAGTGCCAGTTGTTAGGTTGCCGGCACCCTGCTGGCTGGGTCAGCCAGTGCATGCAGGCTGAGGTGAGCAGTAGCATTCAGGACGCATCTCACCACATCAGGAGAGGCTAGGCAGCGGAGAGTCTGCACAAGCCTCTGCAGCCGGGTGGAAGCAGCATTGGACCTGAGAAAGTTAAGTGCAAGCATCTAACCTACTGCACGGGGTCAAAATAAACCCTCCACCTCCAGGACTTTTACAGCAGAGATGTGCTCTTTCCCCTTACCCATCCCCCACCCCACTCCACTCTACCAGCCTAGCAATATTCAACAACTGCCATGCCCCCTAAGCTGGAACTCAGGACTGTCCACGCTCAAACCAGTCTCGCAACATTAAAAAAAAAAAACACTACACTCTCTAAGCCAGAAATTCAGGGCAGGCACTTCCCCTTTGCCTAGGGATTGGCATAAGGGGTCTCCAGACTTGTAGCGCCCTTCACCTCTGCCTGTGTGGGACCTGTGTGGGACAATTCAACACCGAATGCCCTCATTAGCATAAAACAACAGGGCATACACCTGAAGCCTATTTTCAACTGCAGCAGCCAAGGGGGAGTTGCAGATTTGTAACATTTGACAGGGCCCTGCCCACTAAGCAAGGACCTCAGCCACCCACATCAGCGGCCTGAGGGCTGGCGGTATCACCTGCTCCATCTAGCCACCCATGACAAGGGTCTGAGAATAATTGGTGCCTCCCAGTCCCTACAGCCAACAGCACTGGGTGCTGCAAAACCCACCACCCTATGCCCTCTAGGGGACAGGGACATGCCCTCTACCCAGGCATCCGGGAGCAGCTGTTAGCCCACTAATTTGCCCAGCACATAGACCCCCACTGCAGCCAGATACCTGTGCTTGCTCCAAACACCCCTTGCAGCCCTGCTTGTCTAGGACTGCAGGTGAGAGCCTGCACCACACACTCGGTGACTGATGAGCTGGACACTTGAGCCACATCCACGCAAGAAAAGTGAATAGACTCCTGGGCTCACACACCTAGTATCTGCTCTAACCACCTGGTGACAGGATGTGGGAGCTTCAAAAACACCAATAACCAAAGTAGCTCACGTGCTCAGACTTACTTGGGCATATCAAAACAAAACAAAAAGCAAAACACAGTAAAGAAACATATAATAAATAAGTATAATAACTTATTGATAGTTCAGAGGCAACAGTCAATATCAAATCACATAAAGAAGCAGGTCAAGATGGCTCCAGCAAGCAACCAAAATAAAGAACCAGGAAACCTTCCAGAGGAAGATCATGTCTTGGAATTACCGGAGCTAGAATTCAAAAAATTAATTTACAGAGCTCTTCAAGAGATCAGGAAGAAGATTATGCAAAACTCAGACCAAGCCAAGGAACACACAGACAAAGCAATAGAGGAATTCAGGAAAACAAGAACAGAAAGACAAATTTAACAGAATGGGAGAAACAATAGATAGACAGCAACTAGAAATCCAAAAGATTAACAATGAAATTACAGAATTAGACAACTCAATAGAGGGTCACAGGAGCAGAACAGAGGCAATGGAGGTAAGAATGAGTGAGCTTGAAGATAAAGCACTTGACACCAATTTATCTGAGGAAAAATCAGAAAAAAGAATTTAAAAAAATGAAGAAACTCTAAGAATTATGCGGGATACTATCAAGAGGAAAAACCTACTAGTGATTGGAGTACCAGAACAGGGGAGGATAACAGAAAATACAGAAGGAATTGTTGAAGATTTGCTGGCAGAAAACTTCCCTGATACAGTGAATGATAAGAAGACATCTATCCTAGAAGCCCAAAATTAAAAGAGCTCACTAGGCATTGTGCCTCCTTTTTAGTTGTGGAAGGGGCACAATAACTTATCCTTCACCTTAGAAGGACTATCTCGACATGCCCCACACCACTGGACCCCTAGAAATTTCACTAAGGCGGAAGGTGACTGAATTTTTATGGAATTGGTTTCCCACCCCCTAGCACGCAAATGTTTCATCATTAAGTCTAGAGTCATTGACACTTTTTCCTTACTGGGTCCAATCAGCATAATGTCATCAATGTAAGGGACGAGTGTGACATCTTGTGGAAGGGAAAGACATAAATTATGACATAGGGCTGGAGATCTGATGTGGCCCTGAGGTAAGCAAAAGAAAGTGTATTGCTGTCCTTGCCAGCTGAAGGCAGACTGCTTCTGGTGGTCTTTCAAAACCGACAGGGAGAAAAAGACATTAGCCAGATCAATAGCTGCATACCAGGTACCAGGAGATGTATTAATTTGCTCAAGCAATGAAACTACATCTGGAACAGCAGCTGAAATTGAAGTCACAACCTGGTTAAGTTTTCAACAATCTGCTGTCATTCTCCAAGAGCCACCTGTTTTTTGCACAGGCCAAATAGGTGAGTTGAATGGGGATGTGATGGGAATAACCACCCTTGCATCCTTCAAGTACTTGATGGTGGCAGTAATCTCTGCAATCCTCCAGGAATCTGGTATTGCTTTTGGTTTACTATTTTCCTAGGCAGGGACAGTTCTAATGGCTTCCACTTGGCTTTTCCTACCGTACAGCCCTTACTCCATTTGTCAGGGATCCAGGTTCTGCCAGTTACTGAGTGTATCTATCCCAATTATGCATTTCTGAACTGGGGATATCACTACAGGATGGGTTCGAGGACCCACCAGACCTAGAGTGAGACAGACATGAGCTATGATTCCATTAATAACCTGACACCCATATTCCCCCACTCTGACTGGTGGGCCAGAGTGATGTTTTGGGTCTCCTGGAATTAGTATCAGTTCAGAGTCAGTATTCAGTAATTCCCAAAAAGTCTGATTACTTCCTTTTCCCCAATGAACAGTCACTCTTGTAAAAGGCTTAGATCCCTTTGGGGAAGGCTAGAAGAAAGATTAATAGTATAAGTTTTTGGCAGTGTATTGGAGTCCTTTCTCAAGGGGACCCAGCCGCCCCTTCATTCAAGGGGCTGTGGGTCTGTAAACTCGCTCAAGTCTGGGAACTGATTGAGGGGCCATGGCTCTCGATTCTGGCAATTCGAGTTAGACCTAGAATTCTTCTGCGTGAACAGATCAAGTAAATGTTTAGTAGATTTCCTATCAATTTCACTCCTATGGACACCATGACTAAGTAGCAATGCCATAAATCCATATGAGTCACACCGTTCTGATTACTGCTTTGACACCGCTGTCCATTATGGTAACCATGCCCACCTTGTTTTTGTCAATTGAGTACTGCCACTTGGCCCCTACTACCACGGGGTCCGACCAGTTCCACTGTAGTTAGGTGTCTTAACTCTGGGCAATTCCCACTGTCAAATATGACTTACATAAAATATCAATCACAGCAGTCTTCAAGGATGCTGGGGTTCCCTTCACAAATTTGTTCCTCACCATTGTAGTAAAAGGTGCGTCCTCTGGGCACTCCATGTGTGGGTCTATGGGTGTAACCTGATAAATCCACTCTAGCATGCCCATTTCCCTAAGCATTTGGATACCTTCTTCTACCGTACATCAAGGCAGGTCTGGTACTTCAACATGATTTAGTGTAAGCCCCATGTAATCCATGCTTCAGCAACACAACCAAATAAACTATTAGATCCTTTCCTAACTTCTCGAGCTAAAATATTGAATGAAAAATCTGTGTGTAGTGGGCCCATATCAACAAACTCAGACTGATCCATCTTTATGTTCCTTGCAACATTATCCCACACCCTTAATAGCCATTCCTACACATATTCCCCAGGTTTCTGTTTGTACATATTAGAAAAGTCAAGCAGTTCTTTTGGAGTATAGCATACCTCCTCCTGGGTCACACTTTGTACTCTGCCTTTAGGGGCTCACTGGGACTTAAGTTTAGTTATAGGTCTAGAAGCCAATCTCAGTGTTGGAGAAGTATTTTGAGAACATTCAGCATTGTTTTGTAAAGCATCTGCCTCAGATAATGCCCCAGGCAAAGACTCAGACAAAGGCTTTTTAGACACAGCTGGGTTAATCTCATTAGATGGAGGTAGAGGGGCTAATGGTTTTCCTAGGGAGGGTGGTTTAGCAGACAAACATTGAGTAATCTCTACAGATGTGAGTGAGAGGGCTGGTTATGTTGGCAGAAGTGATTCAATGGAATTTAGGAGCTCAGGTCTTCAGCTTCCTGATTATCTGCCCACATGTTCCCATTAATGCCCTCACTTTAACTTCAGACACCTTTTGAGGTTGGCAATTGAGTTGGCAGTGCAATTCAGTCACTCTTACAATAAGACTCTGGGTTTGGTTTTCAGCAATATCAGCTCTGTTACTTCAAGAAATAAGGCTTTCTTTCAAGGCACAAGTGGAAACTTTGAGGTTGTTTATGTGGCACTTGAGCTGTGACTCTGAAGCCCTGAGCTCATCTCTTTCACTAGTTTGTCTAGTGAAAGTAGGACCAACCAGCCAGCTTCCTTATACTTCTCATTATGACAAAACTGTAGAAAGGTATCACATATGCAGTCACCCATATCCTTGCCTCTCACCAATACCTGATCTATTGGTGATAATATTTTGTGTATTTGTATTGCCTCTCATGGATTAGCAGTGCCTGCTTTACTACTGGAAGCATAGTCATCAACATCTTTAAGATTAACCAGACTTGAGAACCAATTTAGAAAACTCATCCTTACAATTTTCCCTAGAATTACTCTCAGTACTAAATGTCTTAGGCTGGGTTCTCCGGAGAAGCAAAACCAGTAAAGTGTATAAATAAGTATACATAGAGAGAGGTTTATATCAAGGAAATGGCTCATGCAGTTGTATAGGCTGGAACATCTCAAGTCCATGGGTCAGAATAGAGGCTTCTCCTGATTCACATAGCTGCAGGGGCTGGTGAACCCAATATCGGCAGGTCAGAGAGCAGGGCTCTTGCTCACAGGCTATGAAGACTGACGAATACCAAGATTGGCAGGCAAGACCACAAGTAAGCTGCTAGCTCAAGTCCCAAGAACCAGAGGTCAGATGAACAGGAGCCACCTATGGGATCCAGAGCTGGCCTACGAACCTGGCCAGAACGTCTGCTTATATTCGATGTAGGCCACACTCTCAAGGAAACTCCCTTTCAACTAGCTGGCTACTCACAGCAGATCCCATCATGGAGGTGATCACATTATATCAAATCTCATCATGGAAGTGATCACAACATCATACAACTGCCAAACTACATCATAACTGCCAAACTACTGAGAATCATGGTCCAGCCAAGTTGACACACAACCTTAACCATCACATGGACGATCTACGGTCTACTATGCTGGGAATGACAAATTGAAGAGGAATGGCATCACATTCACTGTCAAAAAAGAACATTTCAAGATGTATCCTGAAGTACAATGCTGTCAGTGATAGGATAATATCCATACGCCTACAAGGAAGACCAGTTAATTGTCTGACTGAACTCAGACAACTGAAGTGTGGTGAGGCTGTTACTGCTCTTGTTGTTTTACTGTGGGGGGTTTATTTCATTTTGTTTCATTGCAGAAGTATGCTACCTCATGTTTTAAAAAATTGAGTTATATATATATCACATTTCAAATGGCTGTGGGAAAGACTGGGATAAAAATGGATAGAAATAGAAGGAAAAACAAACTTAGAAATTTTCTTTTATTGTCTTTATTACAGCCACCAATCCTTAAACTTATTTCTTCTAAGAGAGAGGCATGGTAACATTTGTTGCATGTAATAGCTCAAAGTCTAAAGTTTAGAGACCAGAAAAGATTGGTCTTCCCTAGAACTTTTAGGATACAAAGGTAGAAGGGACACAAATTGTGTTATCTCATTAATGGGTAATTTGCATATTCCTACATACAATCTGAGCCTCCTTATATGCAATTTTCAAGTTAAAATGAAACTGTAAACATAGAATTACCATACGACCCAGCAATTCCACTCTTAGGTATACACCCAAAAGACTTAAAAGCAAGGACTCAAACAGATACATGTACACCAACGTTCATTGCGCACTATTCACAATAGCCAAAAGGTGGAAATAATCCAAGCATCCACCAACAAAAGAATGAATAAACAAAATGTTATTACATACATGCAATAGAATATTATTCATCCATAAAGAGAAATGAAGGTCTACTTTATGCTATCACATGGATGAACCTTGAGAACAGTATGCTGAGTAAAATAAGTCAGTCATAAAAGGACAAATATTGTATGCTCCCACTTAGAAGAGATAACTAGACTAGGCAAAGGGAGCCTTGGTGGTGCAGTGGTTAAAGTGCTTGGCTGCTAACCGAGAGGTCGGCAGTTCAAACTCACCAGCCACTCCCAGGAGAATGATGTGGAAGTCTGCTTCCATAAAGATTTACAAGCTTGGAAACCCTACTCTGTTCTATAGGGTTGCTATGAGTCAGAGTCGACTCAACAGCAGTGAGTTTAGAATAGGCAAACACATGGAGACAAAAGGTTATTAGAGATTACCAGGGGCTGGAGGGAAGGAGAGAATGGGGAGATACTGCTTAAGGGGTGCTAAGTTTCTGTTCGGGGGATGAAAAAGTTTTGGAAATATACAGCAGTGATGGTTGCACAACATGGTGAATGTAATTCATGTCAATGAAGTGTACACTTAAAAATGGTGGTTAAAATGTCAAATTTTATATGTATTTTACCACAATAAAATTTAAAAATAAAATAAATGGAGAAAATATGAAAAGGGAAAAAAGGAAGGGCAGGAGGGAGGGAGGAAAGAAAGAAAGAAACCACACTGCCATAAAATGTTTTCTTCCTAACCACTAACAAGGCAGATATCTTTCTAGAAATGTACAATAGAGAGGTCAGGGGTCACAGAACCTCGAGTCTCCCTTCTGTTCAGTGATGGACCTCAGCCATCGAGAACAGTGCCCAGGACCCACTGGGGCTCAGTATACATTTGCTGAATGAACAATGGACAGTGAGTGAGAGACTTGGCCTAGCCAGCCCGTCCGTAGGTGCCGCAGAGGTAGTCGGCACCTGTCTGCTTTCATAGCTAACTAACTCACCAAGAACCAGCAAAGCTATGTTGGACATTTGTAGAGTAAACATTCAGAGCTAAAAAAGACAGAGAAGCTGAACAAATGCTGTCACTTTAGCTTGTCCTTCATGTCTTCTAACTAGTGGATGGCTCTTGCTTACGATTTGCCCCTCAACCTTTCAATCTTGGCTCAAACAACCATCCCCAGAGATGCTTCCTTGATCGTCCCCCTAATCTAAATTAGGACTCCATTACACTCCCTCACAGCCCCTAGTCTGCTTCAAAGCACTTTCTGTAGTTGTAACTATACGGAGGTGTCTGTGATTGTTCAATGCCCACCTCCCCCACTGGACTGTGAGCAGGACAAGAACAGGGAGCAGCTCACCATTTCTCCTCAGCACCTGAGGACTGCCTGGTACCTGCTGGGGGGTACTTACAAATATGTGTTTACTGAAGGGAGAGAGGGAGGGTGGGGAGATTGGCAGGACCAACCAGCAAATAATTTAATACTGCACTTGAAAAATGTCATTAAGTCCATCCATAACAGCACAGCAGTTACTAAGGAAATAAAGCACATCAAACGGAAAACACCCTCACAGGACGGGACAATTTTAAAACACAAAACCTAACCAGGTAAGTTGTGGAATATGTTTGCTTTACCACTTGTTCACGAAAACTCATATGAAATGCAGTGCTCATAGGAGTCACTGGGGAATCAAAACTTAATTGCACTCAACAGATGGCAGCTTTTGTAAACGTACACTATAAATACAGACACATGCAATTTAGGAAACACCGGGGGGCTCAAACATAGGCCAGAATACATCAGACAAATGGGCTCGTCAGAGGTTGAAGGGCTACACGTTCTCCATGCTGCCTTTCAATGCTGTGATTCACGGGTGTGAAATAATTTGTAAGTTTCATAACACAACCTCAAAGCTTCATAGCCTTTGTGGTTCAATGGACTCTACATATTTATTCAGTCCTGAGGTCATCAGCTCAGGAAGCAGGAGCAAAATTCAAAACATTTGACTGAAACACACACAAACTGCAAATGGGAATTATATTAAAAAGAAAAGAAAGAAAACAAACAAACTTGTTGCCGTTGAGTCAATTCCAACTCATAGTGATCCTATAGGACAGAGTAGAACTGCCCCATAGGGCTCCCAAGGAGCGGCTGGTGGATTCAAACCAGTGACCTTTTGGTTAGCAGCCAAGCTAATGTCACCTTGGAAAACACTGCCCTTGGTGAAGCCTGAAGGGTCGTCAGTCTGAGGCTCTGCTCAAACCAAGCTGGACAAAGACTTCCCCCAAAATAAGCAAGTAAGATAATTGTCCCTAATTAACCAGTAAGTCTGTAATTATCGACTCACATGACTTAGAAGCAGAACAAGCCACAGGACTCATCCGTCCTGTCCCTTCTTTCCTGGATGAGAGGCCTGAGCTCAGGACGGATGTGCCTCATGGAAGGTGACTCTAGCAATGGAGCAGAGCCTGGGCCTGAACAGGATCTCCACCAGGCCAGGGCTCCAACCCTCCAGGAGAGTCAGCAGGTAGCTGGCTCAGGAGAGGGCTGCAGGAAGCCAGGCACAGTGCACACGTGTCACCACTGCCGTGCAGAAATCAAAAGACACTGAGCCTGGTTTCCACTTCCCCAGGCCCGAGCTGGGCCATGCCCACGACACCAACATGCACAGAAAGGGTCAGAGTGTTGGTGTGTGGCATTCAAAGGTGCCAGGTGCCATCTGAGCACGTCACAGGCACCGAGGCACTGGCTCCTGGCCGGGCAGCAGCAGAGCTGGGCCATGAGATAATCCATGCCCAGTGTCCCTTTTTTCTTTAGATAAAACTAGCTTCGATGGGCATGGGAGACAAAGAAAAAGGAGGTCACACCATGGTTTCGACCATGGCAGAAAAGGCAGACAGCCACAGGCTCTGTTTAGTGAAGGTCCTGTCCCTCATTCTGCCCTCAAAGCCCTTGCTCCTCTCTAATTATACCCTCTCAATATACCAAGCCACCCGTTCCCACCAGGCAGCCTCAACCGGCCCTGCCCCAATGGCTGGCCTGGCCCTGTGCCACAGACCTCGGCCTGTCCTTTAGCTGCAATCTGTGTGTAGCTCTGGGGGCTGTGCTAGGTGCTGGGAAGGCAGCAACCAGCAAGGCCATGTGTCTGTCCCTGGGGCCATCCTTGTATCAGCATATGCATGTGCATCCATCTCTTCACTAATGGACAGCTTTTCAGGGCTGATTGTACTGGATTAACTATGTTTGAGCCTCACAGAGTCACCTCCCTCAGTTGGCTTCAGCTCATTGGACATGGGAGCCCAGTGGCTCGCTGGAGGCTCCACTCGGCAAGCGCTTGTTGAGCTGGTGCAGTGGCATGGCAATCTCTGCCATCCTGACACACTGTAAAAATGTCATGGGGGCGGCGTCTGACCTCCTTGAACTTCACAAGGGGAAAAGAGAATCAAGATCAACAGCCCAATAAGAGGCCCCGAATAAGTAAAGCATTACTCAAAAAGAAGAACAAAGTAGGAGGCCTCACACTACTTGATTTTAGAACCTATTATACAGCCATGGTAGTCAAAACAGACTGGT
>NW_004444198.1:838248-857329 GCF_000243295.1 Trichechus manatus latirostris
GTGCCCAGCTACCACCAATGACCGTCCTGACAGGGAACAGAACAGAGAGTCCCTGATGGAGCAGGAGAAAGGTGGGGTGTAGAACTCAGATTCTAGTAAGAAGACCAGACTTAATGGTCTGACTGAGACTGGAGGAACCCCAGAAAGCATGGCCCCTGGATTCTCTGTCAGCCCAGAACTAAAACAATTTCCTAGGCCAACTCTTCAGACAGGAATTGGACTGGACTGTGGGATGTGAAGTGATACTCGTGAGGAGTGTGCCTCTTAGCTCAAGTAGATACAAGAGACTAAACGGGCAGTTTCTGTCTGGATATGAGATGGGAAGGCAGAGAGGGTTAGGAGATGGTTGAATGGACATGGGGAATCAGGGGTGGAAAGGAGTGCACTGTTACAATATGGTGAGAGCAATTACAGTCACATAAGAACGTATGTAAAAATTTTTGTATGGGGAGAAAATTTTTAAAAAAAAATCAAACGATGCATTGCATTGGGCAAATCTTATAAGACCTCTTTAACATGTTAGAGAGCAAAGATGTCACTTTGAGGACTAAGGTGCACCTGACCCAAGCCATACTATTTTCAATCGCCTTGCATGAGAAAGCTGAACATGAATAAGGAAGACCAAAGAAGAACTGATACCTTTGAATTATGGTGTTGGCCAATAATATTGAACATTCCATGGATTGCCAGAAGAACGAACAAATCTGTCTTGGAAGAAGTATAGCCCAAATGCTCCTTAGAAGCAAGGATGGCGAGACTTCATCTCACATACTTTGGACATGTTATCAGGAGGGACCAGTCCCCAGAGAAGGACATCAGCAAAAAAGAGGAAGATTCTCAATGAGTTGGACTGACACAGTGGCTGCAACAATGCACTCAAACTAGCAAAGATTTTGAGGATGGTACAGGACTGGGCAGTGTGTCGTTCTGTTGTACGTAAAGTCGCTATGAGTCGGAACTGACTCAATGGTACCTAAGAAAAAGAAGTCAGACAGAGCAAATTTAGTCAGGGTTTTATGGCTGGTGGTTTTTGTTTCATCTGGCAAGTTAAATTCCATTTACAAAAATTGATAAGTATAAAACGTGATTAGTTTACTTCAAAACTTGGTTTAGGACTTTGGGATGCTCCAACTGTGTTTGTATTGGTAATTTTTGATGTTTAAATTCAGAATAAAGATGTTTTTGCACATTTTCAAGCCCTTCAATAAATTTTTCTGTGAGTAAAAAATAAAAAAGTTTTTTAAAAAAAAAAAAACACCAACAGCCCAAGGCTGATTCCCATCAGGTGGAGGTCAGACATGCATCCTCCCTCTGCCATCTTTACCAATTCTGATACCAATTGTCCCTTCCACAGCACTTTCTACTTCTCTACTGGGTTCAATAATTCATTGCGATGGCCACACAGAACTCACAGACAATACTTACAATTCTGGGGTTTATTAGCAAAGTAAAAGGTACAATTCAGGTTCAGGAACGCGCAGGATACAGTTCCTCCACCAGGACAGCCTCTTCTCAGCTGTGCTGCACACGTCTCTCAGGCCCTCGGCCTCTGCCCTGCTCAGGCAAGTGTTACAAAGCTCTTTTAGCTCTGCCAATATGTGACTAGAGGCACCCCACTCAGCCAGTAGTGCCCAAAGGCACTCAGCTTTCTCGCTCTGTGGGCCAGGAAGCCCACCACGCCGTCTCCTGCCGTGTCCTACCATCATTTCTCTGCCACCACTTCTGGAGAACTTTCTCTCTCTCTCTCTCTCTCTGTCTCCTGGTTCCACACAAAAGCAATCCATCACACCGCACACATGTTCCAACTGGGGCTGTAACACGCAAACCCAAGGCAAGAGCCAGCATCTGAGTCAGACAATCTTGGCTCAGACCCAGTGCCCCTCATTCTAAGCTGTGCCTCTGGCAATTATTTAACCCCCCAGGCCTCAGCTTCTCATCTTTGAAATGGATGCAGTGATGGGACCTGCCCCACAGGGCACGTGAGGCTTAGGGAGAAAATACACACACTGTGCAGGGCAGTGCCTGGCATTAGTGAGACACATACACGATGTGCAGGGCAGTGCCTGGCATTAGTGAGAAAGCACACACGGCATGCAGGGCAGTGCCGGCATCTGACAAGTGCTAAGGAAACAGGTGCCATTACAATGAAGTCAGGTCTTCAATAATATGTGGGAACCTGTCCTCCTCCAGTTCTTGTTTGGCCTAACTTCATCTCAGGGCTCCTCAGCTGATTTGTCTTAAAATAGAAAAAGTTCTCAAAATCATTCCAGCCCTGAGATAATCTTTAAACCTTAAAACAAAAACATCCCCTGAAGTCTTCTTAAAACCAAAATAGTTTAGTTAAATAGTAAAGAATGTCTGCCTTGAGCACTGTGCTCTTTTAACGTCTATCTATATGGGATCAAACCGACAACAGCAACTTGAAAGACTAGATAGGAAACTTAGGGGGCAGTGAGTTTAAGTTAATGGTGGAGGAACAACTCAGAAAAAGAAGGTGAGAATGTTTGCACAACTCTGAAGAATGTAATCAATGTCACTGAACTGTACACATAGAAATGGCTGAATTGGTATATGTTTTGCTGCATATATTCTCAACAACAACAACAAAAATAAAATAAATTATTTTAAAAAATCATTTCATGCCAGCTAAAATTAGTAACAGATAGAGATGGGAGAAAGATACAGAATTAGGAAAGTGGGTGGCTGAGGCATCTGGTATGAAATGTGGCATTTGGTACGAAATATGGTAGAAGAGAAAATGGACAAAGGAAAAGACTCAGTCTCTTGATAATAATTTGTTTTTTCATGTTTTCATATTGAAATATCAAAGTTAAAAAACAGCAATAAAAACCAAATCCGTTGCCGTCAAGTCAATTCCAACTCATAGCGACCCTATAGGATAGAGAAGCACTGCCCTACAGTGTTTCCAAGGAGTAGCTGGTGGATTTGAACTGCCGACCTTTTGGTTAGCTGAGCTCTTAACCAATGAATTTCACACAGGCTTTACATCTCCATGACAGAAAACAATCACACAAGCCCAGTCTGCTTTTCCTCTGCCCTTTTTCCTGTTTGGTGCACTTCATTTTTAACGTGCTGACTTTCAAGTCCACCACATACACTTCTCAAGCTTTCCCAGGCCCAGATGCAAAGTCCACCCCACGAGTGGAGGGCATCTTCCTGAAAGCCCTTCTGGCAATGTGGTATACATCCAGCCCTCCTCTCACCACAGGATGTGCTGGGGCAGAACCACAAACACTTCAAAGCTAACAAGAAGAACTGATTCACAAGGAAACAGTTGATGTTCCTACAGAAATGAATATTTGCATAACTTCAGTCACTCACAGAAGCAAAGGTCCCGAAAACCTCCCACGTGTGCAACATCCAGCCCAACCACACTTGCCCCTACATTCCAAACACACAGGGCACAGCCCTAAACTCTCATTAAATAGCTCTGCCTTGGCTGTCATGTTCTTTTTCTGAAAATCTATTCATTTGGGTAAAAAGAGAAATTATCCACTTTATAACGTTTTACAAGGAGCCCTGGTGGCACGATAGTTAAGCGCTTGGCTGCTCACCGAAAGGTCAGTGGTTTGAACCAGCCACTCTGAGGAAGAAAGATGTGGCAGTCTGCCTCTGTAAAGATTACAGCCTAAGAAACCCTACAGGGAAGTTCTACTCTGTCCTATAGGGTTGCTGTGAGTTGAAATCAACTTGACAGCATACAACAACAACGTTTCACAGACTCGAAGGCATCTAACAACAATTCTGATTTGAAGTGGGTGGTGGTGGATAGAAATGCTCCAATAATATTTTTCTTAGATATTTCCAAAGGAAAGTCTGTGTTCTCTGGGGCAGACACAGAAGAGGGAGAAAGTGGCAGAACCTGGTGAGTGCCAGTCCGGCCCTGCGGCCTCCAGCAGCCCAGACACATCCTGGGGTCCCTGACTAGATTTCCTGTGGGTGCAGCTGTGCACCCTGCACCCTACACGCAGCTGAAAGGCTCCTCACTGCCTAATATGCCTTGAAGACAAGCTTACCTTCGGACAGGAGACTCCGGCTGCATGCAGGGCAGCGCATAGACAGACACGCTCTACATCCTCTTAGAAATAAGCTTCCACTCAACCACATGGTGTTTTCTTTCTTTTAAAGGAAACGTGAAGAAGAAATGGTTTGCAATGAACCATAAGCCACCCTAGAAAGATCCTGGGCTCAAAGACCACGTTACAGAAACCACAGGTCCTCCTGAAAAGCAAGAAAACTCCCATCTCGACCAGCCTCCCAGAAAGGACCGGGAATCAGTGGGAGAGGGGTGTCTGGGCATACCAGTCTGGACACAGAGGCACTCAGTGCCATCAACTTCACCTGATCACAGAAACCCAAGGAAAAGCCCATTTCAGCAGGTATCTGAAGGACACACACAGAGTGGTGCTCTCCAGGACGGCCCAGTGCAGCGTGGCTGGCTGCAAGGGTCCTAGGAGCCTGACGCGCCCGGATGCAGCACAGAGCACAGTGCAGCCTCTGTCTGAGAGGTGCTGGCACACCATGCCACCAAGCGAGCAGTCCTGACCCACATGGCAAAAAGGATTTCTGCATTTGCTTATAATACACACACACACACACACACACACACACACACACACACTAACAAATTAAATAGCCGTGGTACAGGATGCCAAACGAGTGTAAGCCGTTAAAAAAGATAAAAATAATTGTGAATAAATGCAGAGACATGCTTACGTTCAACTCCTCTGAAATCTATTAGTCTGGCAGATCCCAGCCAAAAGATCGGTTGTCAATATTTATTTTGTGCTGTGTTTTGTGTTGACATGAAGAAGCAATTAGAGCAGGGGTCAGCAAACCTTGTCTGCAAAGAGCCAGATTTTAAATGGCTTTGTAGTCTCTGCCACAATCACATAAACAATGAGAGTGGTTGTGTGCCAATAAAGCTTTACTGACACAGACAACACTGGGCAGGATTTGGCCCACAGACCCTGATTTGACAACCACTGGACCAGTCTATAAACTCCTTATTTTCAGGAAAATGTCTTACTTGACTTCTTCTCCCACAGCTTCAGCGTCCCCCTCATTTTCTTTCTTCAGTCACCTCTGAGGACCCCTGTACTCTCAACGCCCCAACACTCACAGTCCGGGCACTTACATAAGGAGTGTGCACAGTGCACTGATTCATAAAGCTTACTTACTGTGTGCTGTTTGCATTCTCTGTCTTTTTCTTGCATTTGTCCCCTCCATCAGATTCTAATAATCCCAAGGGAAAGACTTTTTTATAGAATGTGACCACTAAAGTTTGTACAGTCATTGCAAAGTGCCTGCCACAGAAGAGGTGCTCACTGCTTTACCACCATACTGCACAGCTGTAACAGGAGTCTCTAAGGACAGGGCCAACTCAAAAATAATGCCAAAGTGAAGCCCGTTCTCAATGCTGTGCTCACATGGAGGATGGTAGATAGCAGTGTTTAACCTGGCTCGCCCCATGCCTGTCCCCCCTGCACCTCACCCCCACCCCGTGCCCACACGGGTCTCCTTGAGTAAAAAAGTGCCTAGAGGATAATGTTTTTCTCACCTTGCTTGTGGCCCATTAGTTGGTTGGTTTTTAATAGAAAAGAAAAGAAGGGTAAAGACTGCTTCATGAAACTGCTGTACTCATGCTGCCCTGCACTGGGTGGGTGTATGTGTGCACTGGGTCACAGCGTAAAGTTTTCTTCTTATTATGAGTCATAGTCACAGAATAAAATTCATTTCTTAGTGAGAAATATATGCCAGTGACACAGACCATCTTCACAGCTCCCTGGATGAAGGGCTGTTGCAATCAGGAATTTAACTAGTGCGTTGGTGAGTATTAATGCTCATAGTCGTGGAGACACATTCTGGAAACAAGAGCTCACCTTGCTAGAGTCTACCCAGCAGTTCAAAGCCGGAGCCCAGCTGCTGGGGCCAGGGTGTGGCCAGACAGGAGAGCTAGGTGGGCCGGAAGGACAGTTTCTACACTGGCTCCTGTTTACAGAGGAGGTGGAAGGAGTGGGAGGGGGCAGTCTGACTGCATAGCTCAGCCAGGTTTCACTAGAAGTCTGTAGCCAGGGGAAGAGACACTCAAGGACAAGACAGTTATCCAGAGAGCGTGAGGTTCAACCTCAGTGTTTACTAGAAGTCCTGGTGGCAGAGTGGCTCTCTCCAATGCAGATCTGACTGCGCCGCGCTCCTGCTGGGATTCCTCAAGGGCCCCTGGAGTCCCCGGGATGCACTTGACACTTGCAGCTGCACAAAGAAGGCTGCCTGGTCCACCTGCTCACTCCCGCCCTTTTGGACCTGAGCTTGTTTGTCTAGCAAAGCCCTGGGGCTTTTCCACTGCTCTTTCCTCCCAGCTGTGTTTTCACCTTTCGGAACTGTTTAAATTGGGAGAGGTGCGAGGATAAACTGTTTGGTTACATCTTGTTTGCTGTTTGTCGTTTGTGCCCAGCTCCATCTGTCCTTGGAGCTGCTCCCAGCTTGGTTACCTACTTGCTTGGTTGGCGGAGGGGAGGAGGGGCCGCACCCCTGTCTGTCTGTCTCTCTCTCCCAGCTAAGTTGGTACAAGGAGGCTAGGCTTCCCTGGGAGGCAGTGGCAGTTTATGACATTTAACTTTGCAGACTTAAGCAACACCGTTAGCTTTTCTGACTCCAGTTTTGCTTGTCTGTGAAGGAGAGACAGGTAACGTTACTTGACTGTGGGGAAAGGCAAGTCTGATAATATTTGTGAAGCAGTTTTACAGTATAAAGAAGCATACATGCATACACACTAGCTATTATCCTAAGGCAATATTTGTACTGTCCATCAGGGTCTTCTCTGTACAGTGGAAGATTCGGACAGTTAAAGCCTGTGGTTCTGTGAGTTCCCGTGGGGAGGGGCATGGGAGGAGGTAGGAGGCGCCACCAGCTACAGGAGGCGAAGACCTGAGAACCTCCCAGTGCCTGCTGCCCACCTGCCCGAGCTGTACGCACCGTCATTACATACCCCACACCCTTTATGAGGAAGGCTTGGAATAACAGGAATAACCCGAAGTTAGTAGGTGGCAAATACAGCATGAATCAGTTCCTGAGTGAGCAAACCTTGACTTTGGTGTCCAGGAGAGATGCATACTTAGCAGTGTGCCTTATCTGACAACCCCATCTTTTCCTCTGCACCACGGAGGAGGTGATGCTCATAACCTGTGGAAGCCAAGAGGGTTGACAAATTTCCCCAGGGCTCCGGGCCTCGGGCCACACTGCTGACCAGCGGTCATCACTTCCAGACTCTGACAAGCTCAAACCTCAAACTCATGACGCATTCATGAGTCTTCCTCTGAGCCACAGGTTTTTCAGCACCAACCACTGGGGTGATGGGTGGGAAGAGACAGAGGCAGGTGAGCCGATCCCATCTTGGGCTGCAAAGATGGATTCACTCTCTTGCTCAAATTGTTCTTCGATGTCAGAGGTGAGGCCCAGGGGCCGGCACTCCTGCCCTTTAGTCCCCCCCTAATGTCTTCACCCTGGTGATGAGACTTTATTTCACATACTTTGGACATGTTACCAGGAGGGACCAGTCCCTGGAGAAGGACATCATGCTTGATAAAGTAGAGGGTCAACTAAAAAGAGGAAGACGTGCAACAAGGTGGAGTGACACAGTGGCTGCAACAATGCACTCAAACACAGCAAAGATCATGAGGATGGCACAGGACCAGGCAGTGTTTCATTCTGTTGTACATAGGGTTACTATGAGTCAGAACAAACTCGATGGCACCTAACAACAAGATACCAAACTGGGTGTTGTCAGAAAAAGAAACTGTGAATGAGGGGATTTCCACGCACGGGTTGTCTTCTTGCAGTGGCCAAATGGCACTGTTTAATTGTTTTCATGTACACAAGGTTAAGAGGGTTCTTTGTAATGAATTCCACAACTCTCCACAGAGCACCACAAATACTGGCAATTTAGAATTTCCATAATCGTGACTGCAGAATTGAAAACAGCCTGACTTTACCCTACAGTTATCTTGTTTCCCAAAGTCAGCTTCCATCTGAAGGAGGCATTCATCAAGATGTAATAGGGAAGCAAAGTTTCCAGCAAATCTATGCAAAGGGAGCACCCATTTAGTTAACGGACTTAACCCCGTGGGCAGAACCAGCACTAGAGGTGAAGGGCAAAGAGTCAAGCTGAGCGGGCAAGGGAAGACCTCTCTGGACAATACCGAGCCCCACTCATCTTTCCCTCCTTTTTTCCTTCCCACCCACGGTCTGCACCACACCACTACAGCTTTCTCACGACATACACTCTACACCTGAGCAGCACACCAGATACTGTGTGGTTCACTAATGCCTTTGAGTGTCTTGTTTCCAACAAGAGTGTAAGTTGCCTACAGACCAGGACATACTCTTGTGCTTTTTTGCATCCATTCTCTTGTAGTACCTTTGTTGTTGTTAGGTGCCATCAAGTCAGTTCCGACTCATAGCGACCCTATGTACAACGGAACGAAACTCTGCCCGGTCCTGCGCCACCTTCACAATCCTTGCTATACCTGAGCCCATTGCTGCAGCCACTGTGTCAATCCTCGTAGTACCTAGAACACTTCAAATTCACAGTTTGTAGGTACTCTACAAAATACATAGTGTAACAATGCCTGCTTGCTCGCTTGCCTGCTTGCCTCCTTCCTTCCTCTCTTCAAGAAGGAATTATTGAGAGATTCCTGCACACAAAATACTGTTCAGAGCAACCCCCTCTTTGGGTATGCAGGAAAGATATAGAAGTGCCTCCAGTGAGGATATGCAATTTACTTACTACTGGATAAAGTTTAAATTCATCACATCTCAACATGTGCCCCAACACAAAACACACACACACACACACACACACACACACACAAAATAATGTATTTCACTAAAGAACTGTTTTTTTAAAAAACCTATAAAGTTCACTATGGAAAAGAATGAAAAATACAGATAAGTAAATAAAAAATTTACTACTTATAACCACCTCCAAAAATCGCTGCTGTATTATTGTTAGGTGCGGTTGAGTCGGTTCCAACTCATAGCGACCATATGTACAACAGAAGGAAACACTGCCCGGTGCTGCACCATCCTCACAATCATTGCTTTGTTTGAGCCCGTTGTTGCTACATTTCAGCCCATTGTTGGACCACTGTGTCCATCTACGTCGCTGAGTATCTTCCCCTTTTTTGCTGACCCTCTACTTTACCAAGCATGATGTCCTTTTCCAGGGACTGGTCCCTCCTGATAACATGTCCAAAGTACCTGAGATAAAGTCTCACCATCCTCGCTTTTAAGGAGCATTCTGGCTGTACTTCTTCCACAACAGACTTGTTCGTTCTTCTGGCAGTCCATGGTATGTATATTCAATGTTCTTCAACAACACCATAATTCGAATGCATCAATTCCTCTTCTGAACCCTGCTTGAGTTTCTGGCAGTTTCCTCTCAATGTATTGCTGCAACCGTTTTTTGAATTATCTTCAGCAAAATTTTATTTGCATGGGATATTAATAATATTGTTCGATAATTCCCGCATTCTGTTGGATCCCCTTTCTTTGAAAGGGACACAAATACAGATCTCTTCCAGTTGGCCAAGTAACTGTCTTCCAAATTTCTTGGCTGTAAGAGCCTCCAGTGTTGCATCCATTTGTTGAAATATTTCAGTTGGTATTCTGTCAATTCCTGGAGCCTCATTTATCACCAATGTCTTCAGTGCAGGTTGGATGTACGTCCTCCTTCAGTACCACCGGTTCTTGATCATATGCTACCTCCTGAAATGGTTGAAAGTCTACCAATTCTTTTTGGTACAATGACTCTGTATATTCCTTTCATATTCTTTTGATGCTGCCTGTATCATTCAATATTTTGCCCATAGAATCCTTCAATATTGCAACTTGAGGCTTGAACTTGTTCGTCTGTTCTTTTAGCTTGAGAAATGCTGAGCATGTTCTTCCCTTTTGGCTTTTTAACTCCAGGTCTTTGCACATTTGTTATAATAGTTTACTTTGTCTTCTCGAGCCCCCATTTGAAATCTTCTGTTTATCTCTTTTTACGTGATCATTTCTTCTGTTCACTTTAGCTACTCTACATTCAAGAGCAAGTTTCAGAGTTTATTCTGACATCCATTTTGGTCGTTTCTTTCTTTCCTGTCTTTCTAATGACCTTTTGCTTTCTTCATGCATGATGTCCTTGATGGCATTCCACAACTTGTCTGGTCTTCGTTCATTAGCGTTCAATGTGTCAAATCTATTCTTGAGATGGTCTCCAAATTCAGGTGCATATACTCAAGGTTGTACTTTGGCTCTCATGGACTTGCTCTAATTTTCTTCAGCTTCAACTTGAAATTGCATAGGAGAAACTGATGGTCTGTTTCACAGTCAGCCCCTTGCCTTGTTCTAACTGATGATATTGAGTTTCTCCATCGTCTCTTTCCACAGATGTAGTTGATTTGATTCCTGTGTATTCCGTCCCATGAGGTCCATGTATATAGTCACCATTTATGTTGTTGAAAAAAGGTATTCGCAATGAATAAGTTGTCAATCTTGAAAATTCTATCATGAGATCTGCAGTGTCATTTCTATCACCAAGGCCATATTTTCCAACTACAGATCCTTCTTCTTTGTCTCCAACTTTCATATTCCAGTCATCAGTAATTGTCTATGCATCTTGATTGCATGCTTGATCAATTTCAGACTGTAGAAGCTGGTAAAAATCTTTAATATTCTCATCTTTGGCATTAGTGGTTGGTGCATAAATTTGAATAAGAGTCATATTAATAGGTCTTCCTTATAGGCATATGGATATTATCCTATCACTGACAGTACTGTACTTCAGGATAGATCTGGAAATCTTCTTTTTGACAATTAATGCAACGCCATTCCTCTTCCATTTGCCATTTGCAGCATAGTAGACCATATGATTATCTGATTCAAAATGGCCAACACCAGTCCATTTCAGCTCACTAATGCCTAAGATATCAATCTTTACGTGGTCCATTTCATTTTTGATGATTTCCAATTTTCCTAGATTCATACTTCTTACATTCCACATTCCAATTATTAATGGATGTTTGCAGCTATTTCTTCTCATTTTGAGTCATGCCACACCAGCAAATGAAGGTCCCAAAAGCTTGACTCCATCCACATCATTAAGGTCAACTCAATTCTGAGGAGGCAGCTCCTCCCCAGTCGTATTTTGAGTGCCTTCCAACCTGAGGGTCTCATCTTATGGCATTATATCAGACAATGCTCCCTTACTATTCATAAGGCTTTCACGGGTCAACTTTTTTTTTTAGAAGTAGATCGCCAGGTCCTTCTTCCTAGTCTGTCTTAGTCTGGAAGCTCTGCTGAAACCTGTCCACCATGGGTGACTCTGCTGGTATTTGAAATGCTGGTAGCAAAGCTTTCAGCATCAGGGCAACATGTGAGACACCACAGTATGACAAACTGACAAACAAGTGGTGGCTCCCATAGTTAGCCAGTGTTAATCTCTTGGCATGTATTCTTCAGTCTTTAATAAAACTTGTATCATACTACAGATACTATCTTACCATGTTTTCAGTTAATGTATATTACAATTCATTCTATGGAACAGAACATTTTCTTTGGAACAGAACGTTTATATGACCCAGTATATTTGAGGCCAATCTTTTAAAATTCAGAGTAAAACTTATCTTCACTCATTTAAGACCTTGCTGATGAGATCAGACCTAGGAGAGATGGCAGCAGAGAAAATGCACAGAGCACATGGTCATCACTTAGTACTGACCATAAAAAAAAAAAAAACAAGCCCGTTGCCGTTGAGTCAATTCCGACTCATAGTGACCCTATAGGACAGAGTGGAATTGCCCCATAGGACTCCAAGGAGTGGCTGGTGGATTCAAACTGCCCACCTTTTGGTTAGCACAGCTAACCAGGGCTCCTTAGTACTGATAGGCACTGGAAAATCCAAAGTGTCAAGTCATATTAAGATTCCACCATAAAGAAATGCTCTATCGCTGTCAACTTGGCAATGAAAATGTTTCACATTTTTAAAAATGAAATTGATTGTAATTATAAAGACTTGAGCTACCTATGAAACCACAACCAATATTTATTTTATTTTTATTACACTATTACTTCTTACACTACATATTTTATCATGGAAATGAGGACTAGCATTATCATTGTCAGCTGTCAAAACACTTTCTGAAAGCCAAGGTCATAAACCTATAATAATCCGAAGAGAACATGATACTGAAAAATGCAAAACTGTCCTCAGAGCTGACTCCAAACCTCTCTGACATGGTGCATAACAGAGTTTGTTCTTTTCAGACAAAGCTCGTTCTGGTGCTGGAACAATTAGACCACATACACATGCAGGAGAAATCTACATGTTCATACACAATCACCATCCTTGATGCAGCCCTAGAGACTTTTCACTAGTGAAGCTTCCACAGCCAGCCCACCTCCACCCACATGCTCCATTCTGATCC
Organism: Trichechus manatus latirostris; assembly: GCF_000243295.1. Lineage (NCBI taxonomy): Eukaryota > Metazoa > Chordata > Mammalia > Sirenia > Trichechidae > Trichechus > Trichechus manatus. The sequence goes on from NW_004444198.1 coordinate 850,737, forward strand.
TTCTCCACCTTTGAGCAGGCTGCCAGTGGGCATTCTTGCGATGAACCTGATGATTGCTGCACACAGAACTGGTTGGAAACATGATTATTTTCTCCCAACAGATGAGTCAGGCTCTTATATCTCAAGCCACAAAAAAAAAAAAAGAAAGAAAGAAAGAAACCCAACGTTTTCCAATTAAGCACTTCTCCAAAGTCATAAAAGTGTCAGACAGGTGCAGACCCAGGCCCCCCTACCCCTACTTCTCAAGTAATTTTTACAGCAGGAGTCAGAGAAGCCTTCCTGCCCTTAACACAAATGAATACTGAATCCCATCAAGCATAGTTTTTTATGTTGATCATCTTCCCTTGCTCTCTCGTTTCTGCTAAATCAGATTCCATACTGCAAGGTTCATCAGGCTATTTTCTGCTACTTTTGCCCTTTGAATTTTCTACTTGTTTACTCATTTTATCTTCTAAGAGACATTCATATTTCTACTAAGGTCAGGCTGGGGACATTTGGATGCATACCTGAGGCAAGGAAATTTGGAGCCAAAGGTCACCTTGACATATTTCGCCATGGCCAGTACCGGCGACTCCGTCAAAGCCCCTCTAATTATCTCTCTGATTCCTAAGTCTCTGCTCCAAATCACGCCCGGATCTTGCATGTGGAAACTCCCTTTTTCTATAGGTTTTATTAACATATCCTAAAGCTCCTCTTACAAGATCTGTTTGGACTCCAAAAGGCTTTGAATGGCAAGGTCACTAGAACACTAAACTGACAAAAATGTAGGAAAGTAAAATTTTGACATGGTCCAAAGGACGCAATCCACTTCTTGTTCTTCTTGCTTGGTGGTAATGAGGTCCCTTTCCTCTCTGCTTGCTTCTCTCTTTTATATCTCAAAAGAGACTGACTCAAGATACTAATCTAACCTAATCCTGTAGATTGTGTCCTTCCTAATTAACATAAATGACTCTAATCCTACCTCATTAACATCATAGAGGTTAGGATTTACAACACAGGAAAACTACATCAGATCACTAAATGGAAGACAACTACACAGTACTTGGAATCATGGCCTAGTCAAGTTGACACATATTTTGTGGGGACACATTTCAATCCATAACAACACCCAAATATTTGGTGCAAGTCTTGAAGGCAATTCTGAATGCAACCTTTGGTTCAGTTTTTATACTCACTTCCTCACCCACCCGCCTCCTCCTCAGGAGAGAAATGGGGTCAGTGGGTAAATCAGCAGGGTGAAAGGGCAAACAGCAAAAACTTGCCCCGGGGACCAGGAATTGACACCTTCCTCCTGCCTCTCCCTTGTGGAGTGAGACTAGAGCGCATGTGGTCTTCCCCTTGACTCTGGCCAAGGCCAGGTGTGAAGGAGTTTCCAATTCCCCTGCCTCTCTGTTGCCTTCTTCCTTTTCAATAATTATACTAGAGATTTCCTTTTGAGTCAAATTACCTTTGCAAAGAAATTTAAATGGTCAGTACAGTTAAGGTCAGAAGTTAGGAAATCCACGTTGTATTTACTCATGCTGTTTTATAACCTGGAAATTTCATGACTTAAAAATTCAAGGATCTTTTGTGGTACTGATACTAGTACCTACAAAAAGTATCAGGTCTAATTTATGATAAAACACATGACAGCATTGAGAGCAAAAACTAAACAGGAACATCACTGATAAATACTGCTAGCTCTTCTCCCTGGGTACAGTTTAATACTATATATCTTCTCACATAGCTTATCTTGCTATGCCTCCAATTAGACTACGGCCTGCCCAAGGGAACAGAGCACATTTTTTCTGAGAAAAGCAACTCTAAACGATATTTTATTCTCAATCTGACCCTAAACAAACCTGTTGCCAAAATGGCTCAAAGGTGTGATTTTTTCCCTCTTATGAAAGAAATGACTGATGGGAAAGTCGAAAGTCTGGTCTCTGGTACAGCCAGCTTGGTGGACAGCCAGGGTGGCCAGGCCACTCTCCAAGACTTGCTACAGCTTGAAGTCTTTTCGTTCCGGGGCCCAATGCAGCTCACATCCACTGTGCTCTGACAGAAGATAAGAACTTTGTCAAATTCATTTCAAAGGCCAAAGACAGCCAGAAACAAACTAATCAATTTCCAACTGTGCTTTAGCTGTAAGTCTATTTAGTTTGAAAGGAAATCATTCAAATGCATAGCCCAGTTCCAAGAACAGCGTCATCTGAAGGCAAAGCAGTTGGAAGAATCTGTACCCTACGTGGCTATTGCAGTTGGCCTGTACCAAGATTTGCTTAAATGTAGCTGTCACTAGAGAGTTTGATTCCTAGGGGCAATGCTTCCAATGAAGCACCAAAAATAGTACCACTCATCATCTATGTGATTATAAAATTAAATCCCAACTGGCAATGTCTTCTGACAGGTGTCTAAGAGAGACAACTCCCAGGAAATTAAATTCCCCAGAACTGAGTTCACATTCATGTTTATGTGTCATGAAAAATTCAGTCCCTTTCTTGCTATTATTACATAGCCAGTGGAATAGCAAAGTATTAGTGTTAACAGTTAACAATATGACTGTGCTTTCAAAGCTGGCTTAAACAACTGTAAAAACAGGGAAGCTCACTACTTTGACAAGCAGCCCATCCCACTGTTATACAATTCCAACAGCTAGAAACTACTTTCTAACAGTTGAGCTCAATTTTGCCTCCCTGTAACTTGTACCTCTGGGCCCTAGATTGCTAATCTCAAGCAACACCAAAAATTCCACACTTACCCCCACAGAAGAGCCTTCGCATGGTTTGAAGGCACTTGTCTTCCACTGTGGAGTCTTCTCCATCCTCAGTCTCCTCAACTGCTTCTGTGTAACCCAATGTCCACAGTGTTTGTGATCTTAGTCACTGCCTCTGAACCATCTCTAGTGTACATGAGACCTGCAACAGCGTGGCCTAACCAATGGAGGCTTCCATGGGACATGTATGCACCATCCTAGACTCTAGCCTTCGTGGAATAGTCTGAAAATCCAACGACTGGGTGTTGTTGGCTTGTCTTCCTATAACCCATTGCGATCGAGTCGATTCTGATTCATAGCAACCCTGTAAGACAGAGTAGAACTGCCCTATAGAGTTTCCGAGGAGCGCCTGGTGGATTTGAACTGCCCTCCTTTTGGTTAGCAGCTGTAGTTCTTTACCACTATGCCACCAGGGTTTCCTGTTCGTCTTCAGCTATCTCATATTCCCGGTATATAACCCGGCTTTCTGTTTTGTTCTGTTTTACTACTAACTCTTCCCCAAACCAGAGTATTTTTCACTTTCCCACCCTGAAATTACGTAATTGAAGTTTCTAGACCAAAATACGGTTCATACCTTTATTTTCATCCTTGTTAAATTTCATCATATGCAGTGTTAACTATTTTTTCTAGCCTCTCAATATCTTTATGAATTACAATTCTGTTATAATACATTTATTGTTCTCAGCTGCAAATATGACAAGTCAGACTCCTACACTTTAATTTAAATCACTGGAAAACTCTTAAAGAGGACAGGGTTAGTATCTCCCTTTCTCTGCAATAAACTGTTTTCAGCAACCATAACTGGTAGTTCATATTTTAATTCTAACTTTGTTGTACAAGTAAAATGGGATAAATCTAGTAAGCAATCATGAGAAATTCTAATTACATGATTCCCTGTGTCCTTGAGAACCAGGATCCTCAGTGTGGAAAGAAGGAGATGGATGCAATATAGAAAAAGTTAAGTAAAAACCCAGTAACCCTAAATTTGAATTGGAGATATATATGAATTCATAAGAGACATATACATACAGATATATACATATGAAGTCTCTGAGTGGGGCAAATGGTTACGCACTTGGCTACTAACCAAAAGGTTGGTGATTCAAATCTATCCAGGGGCACCTCAGAAGAAGGTGATCTACTTCTGAAAGGTCTCAGCTATTGAAAACCCTATGGGGCTTAGTTCTACTCTAACACACATGAGGTCACCATGAGTCAGAATTGACGCAACAGCAGCTGGTAAGTGCTCAAAGCGTGGTCTTAAAATACAGTTTCCCCATGCCTACAATGGAGTACTACACAATGATAAAGAACAATGATGAATCTGTGAAGCATCTCATAACATGGATGAGACTGGAGAACATTATGCTGAGTGAAATAAGTCAATCACAAAAGGACAAATATTATATGAGACCTCTATTGTAAAAACTCATGAAAAAGTTCACGCACAAAAAGTAACAATCTTTGTTGGTTACGAGGGATGGGAGGTGTGGGGGAAAATACTAAATAGGCAATAGATAGGTGGTATCTTTGGCGATGGTGAAACAGTACACAATACTGGGGAAGCCAGCACAACCTGTACAAGGAAAGGTCATGGAAGCTCCATAGACACATCCAAACTCCCTGAGGGACTGAATTGCTAGGCAGAGGGCTGTGAGGACCATGGTCTCAGGGCACATCTAGCTCAATTGGCATAACACAGTTTATAAGACAATGTTCTACATTCTACCTTGGTGAGTAGCATCTGGGGTCTTAAAAGCCTGGGAGCAGCCATCTAAGATACCCCACTGCTCTCACCCCTTCAGGAGCAAGGGAGAATGAAGAAAACAAGATACAAGGAAAAGATTAGTCCAAAGGACTAATGGACCACAGCTACCAAGGCCTCCACCAGACTGAGTCCAGTACAGCTAGATGGTGCCTGGCTACCACCACTGACTGCTCTGACCAGGATCACAACCGAGGGTTCTGGACAGAGCTGGAGAAGAAGGATGTCGAACAAAATTCTAACACACACACAAAAAAGACCAGATTTACTGGCCTGAAAGAGACTGGAGGAACCCTGAGAGTATGGCCCCCAGATACCCTTGTAGCTCAGTGGTGAAGTGACTTCCAAGGTTCACCGTTCAGCCAGGGATTGGACAGCCCCATAAAACAAAACTGGACTAATGAGGCACAGCAGTCCAGGGACAATGACTAGAAGGCAGAAGGGGATAGGAAAGCTTGAGGTTGAGTAAGGACAGTGTTGACATGTAGTGGGGTTAACCACTGTCATACGGCAACATGTGTACTGTTTAATGAGAAACTATTTTGTTCTGTAAACCTTCATCTAAAGTGAGAATAGCAGCACAACTGGAAGAACGTAATCAATGTCACTGAATTGTGCATGCAGAAATTTTTGAAATGGTGTATTTTTGGCTATGTATATTTTCACCAAAAAAAAAAAAGGTCGAGAAGGGAGAGGGTTGACATGTCCTGGGGTTGTTAACCAATGTCATAAAACAATATGTGTACTGACTGTTTAACAAGAAACTATTTGTTCTGTAAACCTTTACCTAAAGTACAATAAAAAATAAAAAATACAGTTTCCCATTAAAAGAAACCAAGGTTTCTTAGAAAAATGGCTGATTCCAGATATGGTACATAAAATGTACTAGATGAGCCTAGAACATCTTCTCATAACAGACAACAAGGAAGCTCTCACAGACTAGTAGGGCCATGTCAAAAGGGTTCAGGGGATAACTGAAGAGGTTCATCGGTCAAAGATGGGACAATCTGAGCTTCACTAATAATAACAATTGTAATGGATTGAAATCCCTCAAATATGTTTAAATCTAGGAGTTCATAATTATATTTTAAAAAAACAACCAACCACTTTTGGAGAATGACAGGAAAACCTGGTAAATAAAAAGAATATCAGGCATTCATGTGAATCTGTCCTACTGAGTAACTTAATGGTAGAGGAGGGGCAACACCTCCTTATAGAAATGTTTCAGCTAGTGAGTAAAAACAAAATAAGATAACTGTAACATGGCCAGTTTATAACCCCCAATATGCTAAGGGAGCTAGGCAGTTAACATTAAAAAAAGACAAGCAGACATCACATGATTCCTGACAAAAGGACACAGCATGTCTTCTCAATTTGCCAAAGAGATCAGATTTCACTCAAGCTTCTGGGTATAGCTACCGATTACAGGAATGACAAAGGAAAAGGAGACATGTTGAACTGCACTGTGAGTATGCTATCAGCAAAATCCAAACTGAAGGAAATTCTTTATGTCAATCAGCCCGGGATAGAAGGGGTCAGAGGGAGAACCTGTTCATTAAAAGAAATTTAAAAGCCATATCACATTTTTAAATTGGACAAGATTAAATTATAGATTAAACTTAGTTGATGAAATCATGAAGAAATGTCATGAAGTCATTAGGATAAGTCAGGACAGTGGTTACTTTGGTGGGGCATGACTGGAGAGGGGCAGAGAGTGGGGCTTCCTGGGGTGGGAGGCAACGTTCTATTTCTTGACTTGGGTGGTGGTTACATGAGTGTTTGCCTTAGAATAATTTGCTAAACTATAAATTTGTTTTGCATGGCTTCTGTACTTACATTCTATTTTTCAATAAAAAGGTAATGTTTTTCATTGGAAGGAATAAATTTTTAAATGTTTTTTATAAAATGTCTATGCTGACTTCCGGCAAAATGGCGCTCTAGGCAGAAGCACCACGCCGTCCCTCCACAGCAAAGATCCGAAAAACTAAGCCAAACAGAGAAAACAGCAATCCTGAAGCCCTAAAACATCAAATGAAGAGACAAAGAACTCAGCCAAGCACCAATGGAGTGAGAAAA